>NC_045738.1:16372319-16409987 GCF_008692095.1 Etheostoma spectabile | reverse complement strand
TCGCTTGCGGTACAGGCTCTCCAGGAGGCCACACTGGGGGACCAGACTAGGACGCGGGGAGGACTGGGGCACATGCTATACGATGACGTTGTGAAGGACGTGTGTTCGACAGACAAGAACGAGGACCTGGGGGAGCATAGGCCCGCTGGGTGTGGAGCACGGCGGGGGGTAGGGGGGGGACAAGGAAGGGGAAGACGGGGCAACAGACGAAGACGAGGACGGGTTTGACAGAACAACGGGAATGGGTTGGGACGTTGGCGACACAGGAGGACGTGGGACGGTGTGGGGGGGGGGGCGAGACGGGGCGCATTCCCAGAAAGACCGCTGCCACAGCGATGAGGCCAGCAGCGGCTGCACGAGCCAGGGGGGGAAGCGAGTAAAGACACGGGAGAGGGATGAGGGCCGGGGCAAGCACTGCGTGGCACACCGCGCATGCTGGGGGGGAAAAGAACAGGGCGGGGACGGTGGGGGGACGGGTACTAGACCAGAAACGTGGGGTCCGAAGTGGGGGTGAACAGCGATCCAGTGACGGGGTGAGGACCGGCGACAGACAGGGAAGGGTGGGGGCGACCGGCAGAACAGACTGGGGGAGGAGGAGGGGGGGGGGAACATACCCCGAGGACGGGGGGAGGACGGGGGGGGGGGGACAGGCGCGAGAGGACGGGGAGGAACGCGGGGGCGACACCAAGACTAGGACGGCGGGGGGAAGGGGGAGGACAGACACGAGACAGGCGGGGACGACAGACCAAGAAGGGGGGGCCACGACGGGACGGGTGGGCAGAGGTAGGGCAGACGGGGACCAGACTGGGGAAAGACAGGCAACAGACGATCAGTGACGGGGTGGGACGAACAGACGGGAAGGTGGGGGGACGGGGAGCAAGAACGGACGAGGAGCGGGGACTGGGGGGCCGGGAGGGAAGGCCACGAAGACAGACCACGCCAACGCGAGGGTGAGCAGGGCCCCCCCACGGGCGCAGGGGGGGACGAGAAAAGAACGGAAGGGGGAGCGAGTGGCCAGGGAAGGCAGGGGGGGGGCGAGGACGGGTTGGGCAAAATACTAGGCGGTGACGGGGGGGGACGAAGAGACGGAACGGGGCAGAGTGGGTGCCACAGCAGACAGAGGGGGGGCGGCGGACCTGGGGGACAGGCCAGGAAGTGGGGGCGACAGGGAGAAGAGACACCGGGGAGAGGGGGGGGAACGACGACACGAGCGACGGGGGGAGTGACTGGGGGGGCGACACACAAGACAGGACGGGGGGACAACAGCCAACATAGGACAGGGGGACGAGTGGACCAAACCAGCCTATGGAGACTGGAAGAAAAGCAGCAGGGGAGGACATTCAACAGGCCACCCTGCGGGGACACCGGAAGAAGAGGAAAAGAGCGCGCCAAAACAACTTGGCGGCGAATGGTGGAACTGGAACGTAATGGTGCAGGCTGGAACACGTGGAACATAGCACGACGTGCAGCGCAAACCGAACCCAGTGGAGTGATGTCCAGTCTTGTGTGCCTCCTGCACGGAGAGAATTAACTAACAATACTATGACTTTTTCGTCATATTTTTGTAACATACTGTACAATTACTTTTTAACATTTTTTAACATACTATACTATCTTTTTTGACATAATATACTTTCAATTTTTTTTACTTTATACTATGACTTTGTACGACTTTATTGTCTTGAGTCGTGACAAGACAATTCGAACAACTGGATCGCTTCACAAATAGCTTATAAATTAGTGTCTAGAAATAGACACACCTGTATCACTCTCCTCACTATCTAAGATATTTCAGAGTCTGTGGCTTACAAATTGTCCCTCAGATATCCTTCCCTCACGTCTTTTAAAGGACGTTTTAATACTGTCGGATCCAGCATTCCTATTTTAATAAACACATGTCTGAGTACAGGTTGTGTCCCAGCTGCATTTAAACATGCTGTAGTGCAGCCTCTTTTCAAAAAATCTGATCTGGATCCTGAAGTTCTCTCTAACTTCAGGCCTATTTCCAAACTACCTTTTCTCTCGAAAGTGCTGGAGAAAATAGTCTTGAACCAATTACAAACATTCCTCAATAACCATGGCATCCAGGAGAAGTTCCAATCTGGCTTTAAACCACGGCATAGTACAGAAACAGCACTTTTAAGGGTTTTTTAATGATCTCCTTTTAACAGTGGATTCAGACAACTCTGCTGTGCTGGTGCTTTTAGACCTGACTGCCGCCTTTGATACTGTGGATCACACAATCCTTTTATCTCGCCTTGAACACTGTGTAGGTATCAAAGGTATTGTCTTGAAATGGTTTCAGTCATACTTGACTGATAGGAGCTTCTCTGTTCATTTAGCTGAACACTCTTCGTCATCTGCTCCTCTTACCTGCGGGGTCCCTCAAGGCTCTATTCTGGGCCCTATCCTATTTTCACTTTACATGCTGCCTGTGATGGGGTGATGAGGTGAGGACCCAAATGCGGAGAGAAGGGAGGCAGGAGCAGGCAAACAAGGCTTTATTGCAGTCTTTAAACAAAAAACAATCCACAAGAGAAACCAAGGTCGAGGGAAAATCCAAAATCCGAAATCCACAAACAACAGGCAGGAGCAGGGGAAAATGCAAAAAAACAGGAGACTACACGGGGAAAATCACGGGAAGATCAGGAGGCATCAACGCAGACATGTGGCACAGGCAGACTGAAAATACAACAATGATCCAACAAGAAGCAGAGGAAACACTGGGGTAAATACAAGAGGTAATTAGGTAATGAGGAACAGGTGAGACATCAGGTGAATCACATTAGGCGGGGCAGGGCAATCAGACAAACAAAGTAAAGCTAGACTAGATAAGCAAGACAGGAAGCCGACTTCACAATAAAACAGGAGTGAAACACACAGACGCTTACCGGGGACGGAACAGGAACAGCACACAGGACCGGGAAAACACTGAGACATTCACAGGGAGGCAGAAACGGGAAAACAACCCACAAAAACCCAAACCACAACAGCTGCATTGGGTTCCATTTTTCAGAAACAAACATCTCCTATCATTGTTTTGCTGATGATGTCCAAATCTACTTGCCAATGAAATCTATAACCAAAGAGTCTGTGCAGCCATTGTTTGACTGCTTAAAGGAGGTAAAAACCTGGATGGAGTTAACTTCCTCACTTTAAAAACGAAAATAAAACAGAAATCATCACGTTTGGACGTTCGGATGCTCTGGGTGACCCTTTAGCATTTGGGCCCTTCAGCCTCCCAAATCATCCACTATTAAAAATCTTGGTGTTATTTTTGATACCTCCTTTCGACATACTATACAATGACTTTTTTTATGACCTTTTTGACATACTATGAATTTTTTTTCTACATGCTAAAGATAATGATTTATGATTTGTTTTTAACATACTACTATGACTTTTTTATTACTTTTTTCGACACACAATACTATGACTTTTTACAACATCCATACTAGATATACTTTTTATGACTATTTGTACCATACCATTACTATTTTATGACTTTTTTTTTACTAAAACTACGATTTTTTTATGACATTCAATACTATACACAGACCTTACAAACATTTAAATCACTGCTTAAGATGCACCTGTTTGCTGTGGCTTTTAACCTCGTACCTGGATTGTGATGTTTAAAGTGTTGTTTGTCTCCCTGTAATGTATTTTGTTGAGTGATTTTTACACTTGTTATGTTTGTATTTACATTGACCCTGTCAGCACTTTGGTCAACTGTTTGTTGTTTTTAATGTGCTATAGAAATAAAATTGACACTGACATGGACATTGACATTGACAAATGAAATGAATATCTAAGGATGCGGGTTCAATTCTTCTGTACTGTGCCTTTTTCAGAATCAGAATCAGATCAGAATCAGAATCAGCTTTATTGACCAGGTATGAAGACACATACGCGGAATTTTCCTTTGGAGCATAGTTGCTCACATGTGCTTACACATTCAAAACAAACAACCCAACAAACATATATACACACTAATATACATACTCTAAGCAGAAACATGTAGAGAGATGGGTGCAATGAAGAGACCATAAAATTATTTAATGTGGAACATGCAAAGGTTGGGATAAATAGTATTAAGTTATTAATTACAATATAACAGTATGAACATTATGAACAGTTCTGAAATAGGAATGAGAATGATGAATAATAATGGATAATAAGTGAGTATGAGAATGAGAATGATGAATAAATACTAAATAGATGGAATATAGTGGAACCAGTAAGCAGGGTGTTGTAGAGACAGTGTTACTGGGTTAATGGCCAAATTGAACCTGCACGGTGGTCAGTAGTCAGCTGTTCATCACTGAGATGGCCTGTGGTGACTGTTCCTGAGTCTGTTGGTTTTGGCGTACAGTGCTCTGTAGCGCTACCAAGGGCAGAAGCTGGAACAGATTGTGTCCGGGGTGAGAAGGGTCTGCATGATGGTTCCTGCCCATTTCCTGACTCTGGATGTGTATAAGTATGGTGGAGGGCAGGTTGGCACCGATGATCTTTTCTGCAGTCCTAACTGTCCGTTGTATTCTGCTCCTGTCCTTTTTGGTGGCAGATCCAAACCAGACAGTGTGGACTTGCAAGGAACAGACTGGACGATGGCTTGTATACGTGGACCAGCAGCTCCTTAGGCAGGTTGAGCTTCCTGAGCTGGCGCAGGAAGTACATCCTCTCGACATTCCATTCTGTGACTTTTTTCCCGCTATACTATACTTTGAGTTTTTTCTGACTTTTTTCGACATGCTATACTATGACTTATTTATGACTTTTTCGACTTGCTGTACTATGACTTTTTTTTAAAATAATACACAATGACTCTTTTGGACATACTATAATTTTTATGAATTTTTTATCGACAAACTGTACTTTGACTTTGTACAACTGTTTTGTCTTCAGTCGCATGGACGATAAAAACAACTCCAGAGTGCTGCTTTGTCAACTTCACAAATATTTCAGTGAGTTAAGCTGGTAGAAATACACCAAAGATTTACTTTTCATGACTTTTTTTCAACATTCTGTACTATACTGTGACTTTTACATGACTTTTTTTGACATACTGTATAATGACTTTTTATGACTTTTATCAATATACTATACTATGACATTTTTTTGATGTACTATACTATGATTCTTTTTTGACGTACTATGCTACATTTTATGACTTTTTCAACATACTATACTATGACTTTTTCATGACTGTTTTCAACATACTATACTATGAATTTTTTTGACATACTACACAAAAACTTTTTTTGACATACTATACTATGACTTTTTTCAACATACTATACTATGACTTTTTTTCGACATACTATATTATGACTTTTAATTTACTTTTTTTGACATTTTACTATGACTTTGTACGACTTTATTGTCTTCAGCCTTATGAAGCATAAATAGGATTTTGAACCTTTGGTTTATGAGCTTTAGAAATAGCTCAGTGAGATGAGCTTGTAGAGATGAAAGGAATATTTCAGGTTGCGGCTTCAATTCTTTAATATACTATGACTTTTTTCCAACATACTATACCATGACTTTTTTATGACTTATTTCGATATGCTATACAATTACTTTTTTATGACTTTTTTGACTTGCTATACTATGACTTTTACAAGACCGTTTTCAAAATACTACACAATGACATTTTTTGACATACTATGCCATGACATTTTTTTGACATACGATACTGACTTTTTTGACTTTTTCAACAAACTAGTATACTTGACATACTATACTACGCCTTTTTTTCTGACATATTATACAATGACATTTAACGGCATTTTTTTTAAACATACTGTGCTTTTAATTTTTAACAAATTATTTTGACATTTCATACCATGACTTTATACAACCTTTTTGTCTTCAGTTATGTGAACAATAAATACATCTCCGAACTATTGTTTAAACTTCACAAATGGCTCAGTGAGATAAGCTTCCAGAGATGAAATAATTATTTGATGTTGAGGGTTCAACTCTTCAACGTACTATGATTTTTTTAAATATTCTATACCATGACTTTTTTATGACTTTTTTCAACATGCTATTCTATTACTTTTTGTGACTTTTTTCCAAATACTATACAATGACTTTTTTTAAACATACTATACAATGACTGTTTTATAAAATTCTATACTATGACTTTTTTCCAAAATACTATACTACGATTTTTTCTGTGACTTTTTTCCGAAATACTATACTACGATTTTTTCTATGACATTTTATTTGACTTACTATACTATGACTTTATTAGAACTTTTTTCAAAATACTACACTAAGACCTTTTTCGACATACTGTACTACGACTTTTTTTTTCCACCATACTATATTATGAATTTTTTGACACATACTAGACTATGACTTTTTTCCAACATACTATACTGTGACTTTTTTAACTTATTTTGACATGCTATTACTATGACTTTTAAAATACTACACAATGACTTTTTCAGACATACTACAATTTGTATGACTTTTTTCGACTTGTTATACTAATACATTTATGACTTTTTTCGAAATACTACACAATTACTTTTTTGATATATTATACTATGATTTTTCCTTTGACATACTATACTGACTTTTTTGACTTTTGTCAAAACACTACGACTTTTTTTCCAACATACTATACTATGACTTTTCACGACTTTTTTTCGACATACTGTACTATGACTTTTTTACAACTTTTTTGGCGTTTTATGCTATCACTTTCTACAACTTTTTTGTCTTCAGTTGTGTAAATACAACTCCGAATTGTTGGTTAAGCTTCACAAATAGCTCAGTGTGATAAGCTTCTGGAGATGATGTTGCTCGTTCAATTATTTAACGTACTATGATTTTTTTTAAATATTATGTACTATGTACTTTTTTCCAACATACTATACTGTGACTTTTTACAACTTTTTTTTAACATGCTATTCTGTGATTTCTTTGACCTTTTTCAAAAAAATACTATACAATTACTTTTTTTCAACATACTATATATATATAAACTTTATTTCAGACCCAGGGGGATCCATATCACAATAAAAACATACACAAACACATGTCTGGAAGAGAATCTGGCAGAACTGCATACAGGATTAGCCAAAACAGTGATTATGTCATTTTCCGACTCAGATACCTGACACATAAATCTATACATCAGGTTATGTAAAACAGCAGAGCAAGTAGATATACTATGATTTTTTTCCAAACTACTATACTACGTTTTTTTATGATGTTTTTGACATACTATGACATTTATTTCGACATACTATACTATGACTTTATTAGGGCTTTTTCAACATACTTTACTGACTTTTTTTCGACATCCTATATTATGACTTTTTCCAACATACTATACTTTGCCTTTTTTTAGACATACTATACTATACTATACTTTCTTCAACATACTATAATATGACCTTTTATGACTTTTTTTGTTTTGTTTTATGGCATTCTATAGGCTACTAAGACTTTAAACGACCTACTACACTTTTTTATCCCATTTTTGAAACTTAATATAATGTGACTATTTTACAAAATACATTTTTGGGGACATTTTATGGTATGCTGTAGAATGACTATATTATGACTTTTCTATGACATTCTATTATATTAATTTTTATTGCATACTATACTATCAATTTTCAAATTTTATGGCATACTATAATAAGACTTGTTTGTCACATTATTGTGACATACTATACTATAACTTTTTAAAAGATGACATACTGTGCTTGTGTGGCATTTTTTACTATGATATTATTTCAAGACATGTATGACTAATATACTACGCCATTTTTATGGTAGACTATATTTAGACTGTTTCATGACATTTGAACTTACTGACCCCAGAGTAAAGGAAGCTTTTTATGCTCCAATGTGTCTTTTATTGTTTTGGAAAATCTTCACAATAAAAGAAAAACAAGATTTCCATTCATTTTATTTTTTTATTTCAGAATATTCACACATTGAATGATGGAATCCAACAACACAGCAGCCTGTATGCTCAAATATTTTTTTTAATTTTTTTTTTTAAATAAATAAGCTTTCAACAAGAGAATAGGCAAATCACATAAAATGATAAATACGAAATATTACCGATATTAAGAGGGAGTCATTGCAGCTGATTTGTACTCACAGTACTGTGCTTCTAGTTTTGTTCACACTTACTGCAAGACATAATTAATGCGGCTTTTCAAACCGTCAACAAGACCGTCTTGCCACAGAAGCTGTTTGTCACCCTGCACCCAAAATATTACGCATTTTGACCACCAACCGACGCACAGCTGATGTTGCACAAGTGTGTGATTACAGCATCACATGTACGCCTATAGGACCTGTGAGTATTCATTGTACTGGGACTTGAGTGTGAAATATGATCTGTTTGACAGCTGCTGCGGCAAATGCACAATGAGGACAGGCGTGCGTCCGTCCTGCTGGAGCGCCGGCTGTGCTTTGGTAGCCTGCTGAATAATGAGCTACACATGCATCTGCTTTTCCCAGCAACACGGTCTGAGTGTTGATGTGGACCGTCATTTCTAAGCAGCAAAAGAAGGATTTATTATTTCTAACGGAATTGTTTTATTTCATTTCTTCCACTAGGCTACAAACCGCAGATAGGACAGGGCTTATCTTGTGTTGCTGTTGCCTGAGGCTTGGTATCTCAGTGAGGGGATGCGGGGTCTTTAACCTGCTAGAAGCTCAGGTCTGGACACGCAACGAGGCAAACGCCCTTCATGTTTGTGTCTATGTGCTGTTGTAATGTACGACGTAAACATCACAGGCATTGAAGGGTACAGGATTGTCTTTTAACGCTTTGCTGGAAGCTGCCAACATAATTTGCATAGGAGATTATTTTAGGGAAAACAGCTTCAACTGCCGGCGCAGTCTTTCCCCAACCTATTGTCCATTTTATGTCTTCGCAAAGAGTTTAGACTTTATATTTTTTGTGCTCCAAGACTACATTTTTGCCCTGGAGGAAGAACCAAAGGATTCTTCGGCGCACTGAATTGGTGCGTTGATAGCTGCTTGGTTGCTGTTGGTCAGATAGACGGTCATCTCAATTTGTGATTTTCAATTTGTGAGCTATAGTACTGTCAGTATTACCACAAGCATATTAAAGCAAGTTATATATTTAAGTACGTGAAAATATTTAAATATTTAGAACTTTACGGTCTAATGTGCCAGCTGCGCAATTTGGTGAGTTTTTCGATGCAGTTAGCTTTCAAATGGACTTTAAATTTGACAATCGTTGAGCGTAGCTTTAATGGTTGAGTACTATTGGTCAAATCTAAAGATAATTGCTATCATAATTACCCTTTAAGCCAGACAAACCTCTTCTTTTTTTTTCCTGAAGCCTTAAGAGTTTTCTGTGCCTTTGGATGCACCTGTGCTCCTTTGGAGAGGTCCATTTGGATCCATAGCTCTCTCTTTGCCTGGTTAGATTCTACGAAGATGAATATACTTTCCTTCCAGTTTTTATGGTATAGTCCACAAGAAAAGGGTCTCTTTGACTCATAAATACCACCAATGGACTATTTGTAGCCTCCCAAAGATGCTCCAGGGCTTGGCAAACGCACAAAAGAACCAGAAAGCGCATGAGAGTTCAGCTGCGCACTAACTGACAATTGCTCTTCAGTATCAACTGTATGACTACTGGATGGACCAAAATAAGTTGAAACCATAGGGGTGGGACATCATGTATTTGAGGAGTGGGATTTACTCTTTTATGTCATTGGCATGCCATTTTAAAATGTCAATTTGTAGCATGATGATATATGGGGACAATGGGGCAATGTCTGTATTTTAGGGGCCCTTTGAGATCTTTAATATTAGTTTAGTCCAATTTGATCACCCCTACATATTCAACATACATGGAAGTGTCCTTTTTTGCAGGGATTGCTGGGAAGAAGAAGGAGGCTGTCGAGGTTGGGACTTTGAAGAGAAAGGCATAGCTACAGACAGTGTTAAAAGGTAAGAAATCCTCCCTTCTGCTGTGGCCAATGGTGCCCAATGTTGGATGGATGGCAGATGGAGACTATATACTTCACATTTAGACAGAGAAAGTGAGGTTTTGAGGTGTATTGTGGTGTCATTGGTGTGTGATAGAGCAGGGAGGGTCAGGGCATTATGGTGTGCATTAACAAGGAAATATGGAGGCACGGCTAGGGGGAGCCATAGCTGGGCAGGGAGGCAGCTGTCTGGCCCTGAGCTGTTAGGAGTATGCATTGCTTGTTTTAGTACTCACGAACAGAAGAACTCCATCAAATACTACATTGTTTTATGGTAGTCTATATTTATATAGTCATTGTTTGAGCTGCAGTATCCTCAAGGGTGTACACTTCCTTAGAAAAGTGTCCCAACTGCCCCACAGGCTGTGATCTGTGAAGGGAGAGCAAACTGTCATGTAACATGAAGAAGTGGCAGAAAACCATTTAAATAATTCATGAAAACGTAAACTATGTACTTTAGGGACAATTTCAATAGAATATAACATGTAAATGTGGATTAGCCCAGCATTGCTGCTATCATAGAAAACATTCAAGATGGCCACTCCACTAAAGAGAAAAAGGTGAGAGCAGCCTGTCACTTCCTGATTAGACAGACAGAGCTGCTTTGTTGACAAGGAACACATAGTCAAATCTTTCTTCCCAACAATGCCAAAAATGTAATGTTTTCTTAAAGCTAGTTTCTGTGTAGATGCACAGTAATGTAGAACCTGAGTCACTGAGCCACAACTTTAGGCCGAGACTGGCTGAGATGTGGGTGTGTGTGCATCCTTTTTTCTTTACAGGCCATGCTGCTAAGGAGCAGTGATTGGTTAACCCACAAATACCTGTGTTAGGCCTCACATATTGACCCTTAATCCATATTTGTATTAATATATGAAACCAAGATGATTATACATCATTCCTTGTCTTCATATTGATCAAACAATGGCACAAATTATTCAATCTCACTCGTTAAGACATTTAAAGGTGAAGAGTCAATTTAGAGTTTTTTTCTTCTTCTTTTAATTAGACAAAGGCCTAATTGTCTGTTGCAAATTAAAATGCATTTGCAGGAAGCTGCCTGATTCACCTAGAGCATCCATTTGTGATGAATATAGCTCAGATTGTGCATTACTTTGAAACAATACCCCCATACATTTTTTAGATTTTTATTAGACCTCATTTTGATGAAAAAAGTGTAATTAACCCTTTCATTACCTGCTTCTCCTCTTGCGGCTTGCTGTGTTACGTTGAGACATGGAGTATTTTCTGTTGCGGAACATCCTCTGTGAAAACAAGGAGAAAAAAAGTAGTAATATAATGCATTTTGAATGTAATTGTTTACTATTTAGTAGCTATCAAGTACAACTAATGAGGAAAATCACTTTGTCTTTGCAGTCATAATAGGAAAATGCCACCCGAGAAAGAAAATTTCTTGGCAGAGCGGATGGCGTTCAGCTTAAATGGTGACGGATGTGATGCACAAAATGATCAAATATAGTGACAAACATTCATCTACTGTAGATTTCTTCTCACTTTACAAGATTTATCAAGTGGAAATCACATCAGTATTTAAATAAAGTGAAACATTTGCTCATGTTTTTGCTGAATTTGTCCATTTAAACACATTGTCTAAAGTTGATCTGAAGCTAAAGGGTTAAATCCTGCTCCTGAGCGTCACTGCTTTTAGTCCACAGTGATGGTGCTGAAATTAGATGGTGGATATTATGGGTTTCTTTCTAGTCATAGGTAAATTACTGCCCTCTCTGGTGGACACGGGTATTTGATTTTATTTTTATAAGGGGCGAAAGCCAAACAGAAACACACACACACACCACCCTGTTTAGTGTGTTTCTCAGGACTGGTTTGATCTTGCGCAACCTTGTGGCCCTGAGCTGTGTGGGTCCCCAGTGTTGTAATGTGTCTGTAGTACCAGAGCATGCATGCCAAGCCATAATTGACTAAGGTGTAGTGGAAGAGAACAGGGTGCTTCACACAAACGCTCTTCCTTCCCTTTCTTTTGCCAGTGCTATGAGTCCATGAATCATGTTTAGCTCTGTGGCAGATATCACTGTCTTATATTAGGCTTGTGTTTGTGGGAAAACACCCCTGTATACTGTAATCCTGTTTTTACAAACACAAGTATCAGATGTCAATAGAGCCGTTGCTGCTCCCTCTTGTAGCCTTCAGCAGTTAGTCAGCTCATATAGATTGTACTTACTAATATCTAAATCCTGCCCCTAAAGTAGCTAGAAATCATATTTTTAGAGTAAGGTGTTATGTGATAAACAACAGCTCAGGCAGCCATTGCATATTTGTACTGCAGCTCTCTGTCACGCCCATTAGCTGCTGCTATGGTGCGTCAACATGCCTTCCCACATGTAGCTCGCTGCTGCTGAGGAGCTATCAGCTCGGTCCATAGAAACACACAGAGAGCAGAATGGTGCTGAAAGGCTCGAGTGCCATTCAGAAGCAGAGAGGCTGTTAACTCCTTCATTGCTGAAAACTGCAGCCAGCAAGAGACAAAAAACAGCTCACTTCCTGGTTCACAGAGGCAGAATGAACCAGAATCAGTTCTATGCAACTTCTGTTTGAAATGTCTGAATTGTGTCTGAATCTTTTTGTCTTTTATTTCAGAAATCATCGTGATTTGATTAAAACCAGAGTCCCTTTTTCTCACTGTAGCATCTCCAGGAGGAGGTTACTGTTTGTGCTTGAAGAGAAGACATTTGATGTAAGAAGCTACAATACTTCTACAACACTTAAATGACAGAGTAACTGTGCTTCTAGTTTTGTTCACACTTACTGCAAGACATGATTAATGCGGCTTTTCAAACCATCAACAAGACCGTCTTGCCACAGAAGCTGCACATGTCTATCATGATGGAATATTCTGTGACACTGCCATTGAAAAATGCTTGTTGCTGTGCTCTGTGGCTGTCAAATCAGTCAGAAAACATGTCAGACTATTGTAATTGAAATAATCAATTAGTGATTAGCCGGTGTAGAACTGAGCTGAATACATAAGAGTGTCAAAAACATACTTTTTTCACCTTTTTTTTAGTATTTGGTCTTTGTTCACCAGACATTTTTAAGGCAAATATTGGGTGGATGTGAAAAATATTGCTTTAAAGGTAGATCAGGGAAGCAAATTTGTTTTTTCCTCGGATTGCGAAGGCATGTCCCGCCCTACTCTGCTTCTGATTGGCTAGTAATTATTGGTGGAATGCCCTTTTAATACTACACTTGAAACTAAAAGCTTTGCAAGTAATAACATATGTCAAGTGAACAAATAGAGTGGCTTATTTTGATAAATGTGGCTGCAGTATCCTAAAGACCATCAGTTTTAGTACACTATGCTCTCTCTGTCTTTGTTACAGACGTCCACATCTGCACACAGTGACCACAACACCTGCACCGCCTGAACATCATGATGGATGAGGAGATCATTGAGGACCGGGCCAAGCTGAAGCAGGGCCTGGTCAAAGTGCTCCAGTGTGTGGCCACCATCTCCTCAGCAGCAGCCGTGGTCAACCCCATTTTCGGCGTGGCCGGTTCCCTGATCCGGGTGGTGCTGCACCACGTTGATGACGAGGACATCCGCACCCTGAAGCGCGAGTTTGGCTCAGTCAACCGGGCGCTGGATGAGCTCTCTCAGCTGAATCGCAACACGCTGGTACAGATCAAGAAAGAAACGCTGGATGGGCAGTACTGCCGCGTGGAGGAGAACCTGAAGAACCAGTTCAGAAAGTTCATGGACATGGTGGAGGCACGGCCGGAGCACCGCGAGCGTAAGAAGGACGACTTCGAGGAGAGCTATTCCAATGACTTGGGTGACCAGAACCTGCACACGCTCTATGACGGCGTGGTGGGCAAACCCAAGCTCTTCAGCAGACCCATCCTGGAGGTCTACCTGAAGCACTCGCAAGGCGACCGCCGCACCATGGAGCGACTCTGCACACGCCTCACCTATCTGTTCTGCATCGGCCTCATTGCACTCATGGGCTACGCCGCCGTCATCGGAGATGACGAGGAAGGTCTGAGCGAAGAGTGGGCCGAGAAGATGGAGCATGTGCAAGAGAAGATGCAGGAGGCTCTTTCCAGGTGCAAATGAAGAAGCAGAAACCTGAAGAAGAGTTTATTTTCTCCACTGCTGCTTTTCTCTTATAGTCAGGACACACATGTCCACATTTCCTCTGTAACTCCTTCCTCTTTCCCTTAGCTTCTTCTCTCCTTATAAGCACTTTGCGAACATCTGCAGTCACTGCATGAACGCCCAGTGATAATGAGTAACAATATGGCTCATCCTTTTCAAAACTCCATTTGTCCAAACTTGGGTCTTTGAGTCACATGCATGTATGTTCTGTCCTGGATGAGGTAACAACAACTCAGTAATGTCTCACAATATTTTGTATTGGCTTCACAGCGCAATTGGCTGAAATTCACAGATTAAGTCTTTCAATTACACGATGAGTCTGGATGAGACTGCAGTGGTTTCAGATGAGACTGAGCACTTTGAGACAAATCAGCCCTGAGATCATTACAGTTAATCATAAATATACATTTTTGTAAGGACATTACATGCTATAAATCATCTGGGTTTAACATAAATTTACCCAGCTTGAGTTTGGGATATTGCAATGAGTTGTGCCCATTTTGCACTTTTGGAAAATATTTGCCATTTATTGTAGTTACACTACAGGTAATTCAGTTTGTAGCGAAGCAACTCGCCTGTAAAACCTCAACATGTGAGAAAACTGTGTACAGTACATCTAGCATCTTATGCCATTGATGTAATAACTGCTGTGAGACAGACTTTGGTTGCCAACAGAGGGAGTTATGAGTTGAGCTATAACTATAATCTATAATATAAAAAAGCAAACCAAAACAAGGAACAAAATTCCAAAGTTTCTAGAGCAATGAATGTAACTACAGACATCTAATCATTATCATACTGTAATGGGCAAATTAACAAAATACATGCCACATATATTGTATGTTGCTCATGCATGGACTTCATGATACACTATGCATACTTGTTGCTGTCGATCACTAAATGTAATTTTATTTCTGTGCTGCTGTACCGAGTTCTTTATTTTTGAACTTGCAGTTGAATGAAAACACTAACAGCACACATACAATTTGTTGCAACACTACATCTGGCAAAACCCCTCACCACAGAAGGCTACACTAAGTATAATTTGCCATTTATGAGGTCAAATTAAACAAATTGCAAGGTGTGCTTACATTTTCACTCCCCAGAATTGTTTTATGTTGATACACAACTGAGGAATTTGATTTGTGCAACTCTGCCACTCTTTTATTTTCTATTATACGTGCAGGAGGAGTACCAAGTATGGTTATTATATAGGTAACATTAACAATGGATTTCTTTGGTGTACGGCCATTTAGAGCCTATAAAAACATTTAATATCCATTATTTGAGGGTTGCTTTTTTACATTAAGTCATCCGTATGAAGCTCTTCTAATATACTCCATCTGACCAACAGTGCCTAAATGTGCCAACAGTTGGTATTATTTCATTGAGGGTTTTTGTCTTAATCATTTAGGTATTTGTATTGTTTTATATTGTGTTTAATGGTCTAAAAGCTGCAGCTCAGATTTTAAAGGTGTGGTTAAAATAATGTTTTTTTTAAATGTCTTTTTGTTTGTTTTAGCAAACTGGTGGTATCAGTTAGTATGTGGGTTTGGATTGCTGCATCAGGACCGTTCAGAGACAGCAGAGTAGCAGTAGACAAAACATCACAAAACTATCTACTTCTACATTTTTTTCACATTGTACCCAGTTCTAGCCTGTTTTACTCTCATGCTTTCAGCGCATAACTCTTATTGTTACAACAGATTCAGAATACGCTACATAAATATAGTAAAAGTGCTGTCAATATGGAGGAATATTATATAAAACCTTATATAAAGACTTTTTTTTTTTTTTTAAATGCCATCTATGTGAATATGTTGCCTTTTTGTTATGAATCTTTGATGCCTAGTTGTACATGTACCACTATAAATAAACAGGAGTGAACAAATACTGACATGGAGTAGTCAATTATTTAAGACTGGCCCGTGCAGAGGTCTGACCTCAACCTTCGGGAACTGGAACGGCAGCTGCGAGCGAGTCGTCAGTCGCCGACCTCACTAATGCTCTCGTGGCTGAATGGCAGCAAGTCACTGCAGCCGGGTTCCAAAGTGTTGTGGAAAGTCAAACAGAATGGAGGGTGTTGGTGCAACATATTAATGCACACTATTTTAGAATCAGATGTTCAACTATTGCTTATGAAGGTAATGTTTGGGTGTCCATATACTTTTGGCCATAAAGTGTATTTGGCTATAAAAAAAATAATGTACCTCCTTGAAAACACAAAGCAATTGTCATTAATACATTGTAAGTATAGGCAGAAAATCTTTTTATTACATAACTTAAGTATGGTGGAATAAAAGACCCACTACTGTATGTGCTTTCTTTACCTCAGACTTCCCCTTAGTCGAATAATGGTCACTCTCTACAGCCAAACAGGCTCTAATGTTAAATAACAAGAAGAATAGAAAACCAAGAGAAATCTAGAGCAGTGAAATGAAAGTAAATACCATTTTTGTTTAGTTTCATGGTAGGTGTGTTTTGCTTTTGGGGTGATTTTTTTGGTTTCAAATTCATATCAGTCACTCTAAATGTAATGTTTGATTCTTTGGATTTTTTTTGTTCAGTGAAATCAGAGCAAATGAAATTCCATTTACATCAGACGTTTTGTGTTAAAAGCACTTTTTTTTTTTAGAACACATTAAACATCAAGGAATTGTTTTCCACAGTTTGACATAGTCTTAAATATTTGGTTACTGCTTGTTTCAATAATGTACTGTTACGCCTATTTTATTATGTGATAGTGCCAGAAAAATCGATTTGTATTTGTGGAAAATAAGAGATCTTTATGGAAATGTAAATAATTTAGCATATGAAAAATGTTGTCAGAGGAGGGAATCAGGAGGCCAGTAAGGGCTGCAAAGGTTTAAAAACAATTAATAAATAAATAATAAAGGGCTGTAAAGGTGCTATTTACTGGTTGGCACAGCAGAGGGCGTGAGTACTTCACTTGCTTTAACATTACACCTGTTTCCACGGAAGTCCCCGGGGGCCCACAGGACTAAAGCATCACATCCGCGTCTCCAAACTGACAGGCTATTCTATCATAGGGCCCAAACCGATCTGTTACATGACCTGCGCGAAGGCAATCCAAAAATAATTTAGAGGATCAAAAGATTTTACCTGAGGTGAAGTAAAATGGGCACATGGCCTACTTGTGGTATGGCCCCTGGTGAATCCTTTTCCAGCTGAACAGGTTTGACTAACAGCTCGGAGTTGGGGAACCGAAACAGGAAAATGTGCATTGCAGGCGTTTGAAATGCAGATTACTGAGACACAAAGAATTGTGGTTCTTACCTGCCCCGCAGACTGAATGATGGCTGTCTTTGAGCCACCGAAGCACGTCGTCTATCATGTGATGGAGCTCGTTTTTCTCTCCATGACAGCAGCCTGTTTCGGAGAATCCATTTCCAGCTGGACAAAATAAATGTGAATTATTTCCAAATTTAAAATACAAGTATTGGGCATGAAACAACATTTAAATAGTAATACATGGCGTTAAGCACGTCATGGTTTGGAGGAGAAACGATTTGCGTAATGATTTTTTTTTTGTTGAGGGGGGTTCAGCTTGGGAGCTCACAGGGCGCGTCGTGTGCGCGCAGATGAGGAGGATGTCAGGTTTAATTCGATCACCATAAAGTCCTCTGACTGATAAAAACACTTTATTCGGTGTTCATTTCGATTTTAAACGCATGTTTTAACCTGATTTGTTTGTGTCCAATCTGAGTGGAGAGAGGTGGCGCACATATGTATTTATTAATACTGTCCTGTTGAAACCAATTCGCTCCCTGCACATTCATATCTCCATTAATATGATATAATAGATTGAGAATCTTATTACAAATCCTGGATCACACAGCTGTGCGTGTACACATGATATGAATGATGTGTACATATATATGTGCAAAATTTAAAAAAAAAGATGATGACTACATCAAGTTAGCGCATTGCCTCCAGACACTAAAAAAGACAAAACGCCACAATAGTTTCCTGATTGTCTTACCTGAAGTTTGGATCCTTTCACATTCAAGAACAGCTGAAAAGCCGAATGATGATGAGACATTTGCACCAAGTGCGCAAAAAAACTCTCAGGAAAGCATCAGTCGAAAATATGTTGGAAATGATAAACAGCAACAAAAAAAAATTAAATAGAGCTCCGTTTTGTTGAGAAGAGACTGAATCGTGGGTTCATGGTGAGATGAAGACTGGGAAGAAAATGGAACCGTGCGCTCTGTCTATCTGTCTCTCTCTCTCCTTCTCTCGCTCTCCCTCTGATTGTCTCCTTATCTCTCTCTCTCTCTCCTTTGCAGATATTGAGTGCGCATTTCTTCTTTCTCTCTGAAGCTTTTGGACCCCTCCTCAGCTCACCAGTGGATGAGAGAACCGTCGGAATTTTCTCAAACTTGAAAGGAAAAACCCAACTTGTTTGCAGCTGTTGGAACTCATCAGCCGTGAAGGAGAAGCAAAGTCGTTTCATTCGGGTAAAGAAAAGCAACGCTGTTGTTGTAGGAATGTGATGAATGTCATTATCTTCCATCAGAAGGGGTAGAAATGCTGTAAGGTGTGTCCGATGCGCTCAGGGGATATGTGCGTAAAACAGCCTGCCGTTGCGCATTTCTTTTGGGTGCGCATGACAGTTAAACATGGTGCAGTTTGGACACACGACGAACGTTTTTTTTAGTTAAAGAATGGTTCTGTTCACACAATATTCACTAATATGGTTTTCAGATATTTGCCCTTCTTTATTATAAATATGGAAAACAGTATTTAGATGCGAATAAACAAAACTAATGTCGATGTTAAACTGTCGAGTAGATGGGTGATGTAGCATCTGTGGTCCATCCACAGAAAAATATCTGAACGGAGAACAGGTCATTTATGTATGTCAGATTGCAAGCAATGATAAAAGGGGATTTTAGAACATGGTTTGGCTTTGGTCTGTTCTGACATGAGTCATATGCAGACCCAAGGACACTTGTGTCATTTTCTCATCCCAAGTAATCTCAGGGCCCCCATTTTGTTTGTGTGACATCATTACCTGCATCCTTTTGGGTAGGGAGGTTTTTCTGAATATAATCATGTCACAGCTGACAGGGTCAAGGTAAATATTCTTCCTTTCAAGCCTGAATTTGAGCCTGACATTATTTACCTTCACATGTATCGCCTGTTGACAGAAAACAGTTTCATGTATTTTGTGCTAGAGGTATTCTAGGGCAGCAACTAATGAGTATTGATTCGTTTGTTTTGTCTATGCAATGTTAAAAAATAGTGAAAATGCCAATGTACTTTGTCTGCTTCAATTGTCTTGGTTTGTCAGACAAACATTCCTAAATGTAAATATATTTATGTAATACATACTGTATGTATAAACATATTTGTGTATTGTCACATAAGACAAATAAAAGCAGAAAATCCTCACATTGGAGAAGCAGCAAGCAGAGGTGGTTTGGCATTTCTGCTTGAAAAATTACTAAGACATTCTTCAATTATCAAAATAGTTTAGATTGATCAACTAATTGTTTCAGCTTTGGAATATTCAAATAACTGTTCACCAATATATTCTATTACCTTAAATGAGAAAGCTTATTCATGTTAATACTAGTTAGCTTTATCAAAAATGAAAAAGAAAACAAGAGGTCAAGATTCTTTGAAAAGCACTTAGCTTCTGTTCTCTTTAGTTATTAATTTTATTCTTTTTGCCCTTTTATCTAAACTTACCTTTTACTTGTAAAATAGAGGCCAGAAGATGTATTAATTATTCAAATGAAACCATATGAGATCTATTTGTCATGAAGTAATAGAATAAAGTCTTTGGTCCCTTTTGCCACTTCACTTCTTCTTTCTCCAGAAGGGTTATTTATATCTGACTCCTGATTTTGTCCCTTTGTGTCTCAGAACATGAGCACTTCGTTGGAGAGGGTTGTGGCCCAGAAGAAGGAGGCCATTGAGGCAGTGATGGACATGTTTGAGAAGGGGGCCGAGGTGTTGGCCAGCGCTGTCGGCGAGCTCTTCCCCCTGTGTGAGGCCGCCGCCCCGGTTCTCCGCCTGGCCTTAGACAATGTCCACAGCAAAGAGGTCTTCTACGTTAAAGAGCAGTTCCTGACGGTGAGGAACAAGCTTGACGTGCTCTCCACCCAACTAGAAGACATCGACAGCGAGATCAAGAAAGGGAGACTGGATTCCCAGTACTTCTCAGTGGAGGAGAACATTAGGAACCAGTTTCGGAAGTATATGGACATCTTGGAGGCAAAACAGCAGTTCAGGGAGGTGAAGACCAGACTTTTTGTGGAGCACTTTGCCAAAACTGGAGGAGAGAAGAACCTGTTTGTGCTGTATGATGCTCTGATGGGAACAAACAGCTTTGGAGAGTCAGTTTTAGAGGTGGTTGAAAGGTAAACTGTTATATTTTATCCCATTTATTTAGGATTCATTGTAGCTTTCAATTATTGCTTCTGTGCAGTTTTTTACACCATCCCCATCACTGCATTTTCTCTGGATTGGAGCCCCAGATAAACTCCTTCCTCTGTTTTGCAGGTATGTAGCGAGGAACCGTCGTCTCCTTGAAGATTTCTGCGTCCGGATGAAGGAGCTTTTCTGTTTGGGTCTGATTGCTCTGCTGGGCCACTGTGCCTTAACCCAGGGCCAAGAGGAAGAAGATGACAAAATCCTAGAGTGGAGTAGCAAAATTGAAGAAGTTGAGTCTAGGATGAAGACAACCATCGAGTCCTGTATCGCTGCCTTCCCGGAGCAAGCCAAACTAGACGCCAAGCACCTACTGCAAGAGAAAGAAGAAGAAAATCTGCAAGATACGACTCAGCAGCTTCTTGAGTTCTTGGTGAAAAAGTATGATTGGGTCAGCTGGTCAGTGCGGCTTATCAACCATTCAGGGAGCACCTATCGTAACTGGCGCGCAGGGGAGCACTTTCACCACGTGGCGGGACAGAACTGGTTTGAGGTGCTACAGGTAAACAACATCAACCTGGTGGTGTCGTACAGCACTAAACCGCAGCCGGTGCCCCGCGACTGCATCCGGCAGGTGATGGAGGGTCAGGGGAAGAAGGGAAACGCCCCCGTGGTGGTGGAGGTGTTGGAGAAGCAGCTGTGTGGGTTTGTTGTCCACGCCGTAAGTCGTCACAAGGAGTCTGCAGCCGCGTGGAGCTTTCCGGAAGATTGTCACTACTGGGAGAGACACAAGAATGTGGCAGTGTGTGTGCACTCGGAGTAAAGGTGATACGTGTTTCAGATTTTAGGGTTTTACCACAGAGGGGTGTGTTTCAAATTAGATACTGGAGATCTTGCTTGTCCAGAAAATATCAGTATGTAAGTTTACCTTAAATGAAAATAATCTCTCAGAAACTGGGGATGCACCAATGCAATAGGCTTGATGGGTGAATGTTCAGCACCACAACAATCCAATGTGCACAATGTTATCGGATTCATCAATACTGCAGCTAAAGCAGTTTTCACTCTAGTCACCCGAATAGCATTCACACAGCAGGGCGCCTGATCGCTTTCTATTCTGCTCCTTCATTTTTTGGGCTGAGCTTATGCAACAACATACATTGTAACTCACAGATTCCACTTATAGTTAAGAAGTAATGTACAGTCAGTGAAGAACTAATCTGATCCTTTACTTACTAAAAGTGTCAATACAACAATGTAAGAATAGTCCATTACAAGTAAAAGTCCTGCCTTCAAAATCTTTGTACAGAAGTATTACATCACCAACATTTTAAACTGACCCGATGTGTGCAAATATTTTATATGGCATTATTAGATTGTCACAATAGATGCATCACGACATGCAAAGCATCCCTATCAGAAACATTGTATTTCAGATCATTTGTTAGAATAATGTTATCACAAATGCATGCTTTCTGGGTTGTGTGAACTTTGTACACATGTCAATATTGGATTTACAGACATTTGATATCAATGTATTCCATGTTGTAGCTCTTTAAATATTAACTGCTTGCATAACTGTGTGTCTTTTTACTTGTAAATTATGAGTTACTAACCACTTTGTTCATAACATTAAGATACCTTATACCTTAAGACTAACACTGTATAATGGGACATGTCTTATGCTTTTACCTCAGCGCATACAGTACTAATCCAGTCTCACATGAGAAATGGCTTCTGCACCTACAGCTTTAAAGAGATGGTTTTGCTGAGGCTGCATCTACCGAGCTGTGCTCCCATTTTGTCTCTGCTCAGCAGGCTGGCCTACATAACTCTGACGGGGGGGACAGAGGTCACTTTTTCAGGCGTGAAAAACAAGAGGCTTGGAGTTTGGCACTGGAGATGCGACAATGTGCCTTGTGTTTTAAACACATTCAAACCCCTTGAACCAAAACAACCAAACCTCAGTGCTTGCCAGTGCTGTGCCTATAAGTATGTTGTGTATAAGCAGTGATTTCATCTGTAAGATTCTTCATTTGGGCATTTTATTTTAACATTCTGTGATAAAACCGCTGCGTTGTTTTGCATTTCCAAGCCAAATTTGATCCATTTTTTATGACTTACGTATGCTTGTGTATATGTGAGGCATTTTTCTTAGTTACCTTCGAGAAGGAGGTTATGTTTTCTGAACTATCTTAAAAATGAGTTCCCTGACTGGGAATATTCACACTGCATTAACAGTGTTAGATAGGGCATGCCTTAGGAGAGGTCTAATCTCTCCAAATGTCCTTCTAGTTTGTTATGATATCCTGCTCATTATAAACACTCACACTTCCATTTGGGTTATTTCAAACAAACCACTGTGACTTTTGTCAGAAACATTTCATTCCCTATGCTCAAAAGTTCTTCCCCAGGGAAGAGAAATCTAACGAGCATTCTACTTTTAACTGTCCACAACAGCTTCTTTTTTTACAGAAATAAAATCAATGCATGATCAATGTTCATCGTACTCTTTATGCTTTATGACAATTAGTGACCAAATACAAATAGTTAATGGATGTGTAAACAAGTCTAATCTAATATCTGCCTCTCTTTTCTTGTACAAATGTGATTTACGCAGCACTGTTCACGTCTGTGCCCATTAAAACCAGGCAGTGCACCCTCAGCAACAGGCACTCCGACTAATTTAATTGATATTTACACATAAGTCAGCATTTCCTGACCGCAGCTCTGGTTTGATAGTCTATGAATAACCTTTGGCTGAGGTAATATTCTGTAGACGAGCAGCAAAGTGCTTGGCTTAGCAGGACATAATGCTTGGTGTAGGTGCAGAACGGGAAGAGACGGCCATCATTTCATATCTCAGTGGATCTGGAGGGTCTTTAGCCTCTTGTAAATCCAGCCTGTCAAACTCCATCAAGTGCTATCTGTAATATACAACGCAGTGCAGGAAAAGTGCACTGTGTTGAATCATCAGAGAGGTTTCTGTGTCTGCAGTGGAAAATAGCTGCTGGTAGGAAGATGAAGTTATGAGGATACAACGTGTCCACATGACCAATTTTCAGCCAAAATGGTCAATTAGAATATTGATTGATAGCCTGGCTCTGTGTAAAGATACATAATACACCTACCAGCACTTCTAAAAGCTCACCATATCATGATTATGCATATAGTTTGTTCAGTTTGTATAAAGTGATATGAGAAACAACAAATGGTCATTTCCCAGACAAGAAATAGCCTGGCACAAACCCATCATGAAATCTCTAATTGTCCCTTTTACACATTCCTTTCTGTAAATATTAAACAATTAAATGTTAATTTAGGTGCTGATGGACTGATTTTTATTACATTTGGACAGGGCCAGACTAGCTGTATTTAGTCTTATTTAGTCTTCATGACAAGCTGAAAACAACAGATTGAAAACATTGTAATTTCCCCTTGCATGATTAATAAAGTATACATTGTTATAATAATAATAATAATAATTATTATTATTATTAATCCCACCAGCTGCTGGTATATAGCTTCATATTTAGCAAACAGATATGAAAGTTTTCTCATCTTCCTCTCAATAAGAAAGCAAATTGTTATTACTATTACTATACTATTGGTGGGTTTAAGCTGTGTTGACAGGTGTATTTCTGTACTAGATAGAGCTAGGCTAGCTGTATACCACTGCTTGCAGTCTTTATGCTAAGCTAAGCTAATTGTTTCCTGACTGCGCTGCACTTCACAGACATTAATGGTAAAAATCTTGTAAATTACAGTAACTCTCTAAAAAAAAGGTCGTCAAAATGTTGACCATTTTAAGGGTGTTTACATCCATAGGTGATCAGCATAGAAATTCTGACTTTGTTGTAATCTCTCAAACTGTATTAAAGTTTAACTCTGATCATAAAAACACCCTTATATCTAAAACTCACTTTACATTGTTTCACTTGTCATTGTTTCCTTCTAAATCAAATGCTGGAGTACAAAACCAAAACAAAGGAAAATGCGTCACTGCCCAACTACTCATGGACTGTAGCACACAACACTGCACCTGCAACCTTGTTGGCACTAAGCCTTTTTATAATTAGAAATCCCAGACAGGTGACTAACACTCTTACCACCTTTGATTTGTACCAGTACTTTAATCCTACGTTGAAAAAACACAAAATGTGGAGCAGACAGAGAGAAGGGTGTGCCAGACAACAGTTCCGTCTTCAAACATCACAGAACCAGTCCGAGGGAACAGACCACTGAGATGTTGCAACACAACAAACAAAACCGGAAAGCTCGCTGCAACAACAGGCCAGTTCACCTACTATGATCTGTTTATGGTTTATTTAAATACAACTCATCCTAATCTCTTCACTTGTACCTTTTAATCCAATGTGGTGGGTGGAATCAGATTCTAATTTCTACATTTCTACCAGGAGTGTTAAGTATTTCCAAGGGGTTTTTCTCCTGCGTAGACATAAAGGGCAGCAGCTGCCTATACTGAAAGCCACTGGATTCATTAGTGGTTGTGTGGGCTTTGCCTAGGTAACAACTATTGATCCAAGAGGCTCTTCCCCTGCATAAAAGGCTTTGGCTGTGGTAGCCTGTCAATCCTGACTGTCATTATGGGAAGACTAAAGCATCTGTTTACTGACAAGATTGACTGGATCCATCTCGGGCCGCAGGAGCCAGAGATAGCTTGTCTTGTGGTTGAGGGAAGGTTAAAGTTAGGTTTTTCCGGATGAAAGAGTGAGATCGGGTGAAAGAATGGTACCAGAGGTAGTTTGCAGACAGAGGGCGCTATCAACACACAGATCAACAGGCAATTATGTTTTTAACAAAACCCAGAAATCATCTGTCAGGCTGTTGCAAATGGCCATCTTGATACACACACAAGTGTGCATTGCTTTTGGGGCTGTTTCATGTTTTGGTTCATTTATTTTTTTGGAGCTACAATACACAGTTAAAGTGCAAGTGGTTGCAGTGTAATATGAGAGTATTGATCAAGGATTTTACCATTTCCTAAAAGACTTAAAAGAAAGCAGGTACATATGTTTCCCTTTTCTCTGCTGGGACTGGGTAAATAAGGCTACTTTTATTAGAGGAAGTATGACACAGAAAGCAAAAGCTGTCAAGATGCAATTCTGGATATAACAAACTGATTACATCTATCAAGAAAACAAACTACTTTCAGTTCACAAAACAGGTTTCCAGCATTTCTAAACTCTCTCCTTTCCATCAAGCCGAGATAGAAAGCCAATATCAATATTTCATAAACAAATGAAAGATTGGATGGAGGCTAGCATCAGAGGGGCCCTGGAGGGGAGAGTCGATCAATGGTAGGATAGCTCTGTCCGCTGCAGTCTGCCAATCTACAGGCCCACACAGGATAATACTATTACCCATCAGTCCGAGTGGACCATCGACCAGTCGGCTGCTCTTTGAGTGGACTAATCCAATAAAAAGCATTAAAACATTTGTTCAGTGACACACTGAGCCCAGAACTCAGGACTGACGATCCCACCTGGTTGACTGTTTTAGACATAGAGGCCGCAGGGACGAGTAACAAACTACATTTATTCAAGTACTGTACTTTGAGTATATTTATTTTTTGTTACTTCTCCACTACACTTAAGAGGGAAATAATGTACTTTTTACTCAACTGAGTATCTGCTAACTTAAGTTAGTGACTTTGCAATATGATCAACAGATAAAGTGTGATGTATTATTATTATAATAATGATAAGATTTGATTGATTCCTTGGGGAAAATTTACAAGCTACATACATAGCAATATATATATATATATATATATATATATATATATATATATATACACACATGTATATAGTAAAAATATATCTTCACTTTTACCAGCTGCCACATTGAAGTAATGCACATATTCATGCATCAATAATTATAACCAATAATATCATATACAGTACATCAGTCCGGAATGGGCCATTTCAGGCAATTTAGTTAGTTATATGAAACTGGCAACTGTGAACCACTATTATTTTCTGTGCATTGTGGCCAAGATCATTAGCGGAGCTGCTAGCATACTATGGTTTAGCTTAAAGCTGTATATATCCAGAAAAATGTAACAGATGAGGGCTTTCAGTTGTAAAATAAAAAAAAAATTGGCCACCACAGAGTGTTTTGTTGCTATGTCACCTGTCAACTAGGTGCTAACCAACATGTGGTTCTTCCTCAGGGTGTTTCACAGAGATTAAATAAAACAGTCTTTCTATACACAAACAAGATGGCTGAACTTTTGTCAATTATCCAATGAGAATTAAGCACATGGAGGGCCAGCCCCTAAAGAATGCAGCACCCCTAAACACAGACATTTTTCAAACTAAAAGCACACCAAAAAATGTTACATAAACTCACAGTAGTATCCCACGGTCATAAGATATGAATTTATATAATAAAGAAATTATGTTTCAAAAATTCTAATTTTGATATTTACCAAATTTGTAAATATGATTCTTATTAGCTAGTATTAGACTCTTCCATATGGTCACATATCATATGTTCACATATCATATGACATGGACACATATCATATGACATGGTCACATATCATATGCATATTATCTACTTTTATTTACCATCACAATTGGTGTGGATGCAGGTTAGGATTCAGGTTAAAGCTGAATTCTGTAAATGTCTTCACATTCCAGTAGTGGAATGTAACCAAGTACATTTACTCAAGTACTGTACTTAAGTACAATGTTAAGGTACTGTTAATTTACTAGAATATTTCCATTTTATGTTGCTTATCTACTTTACTTTATTTATGCAAAAGGGAAATATTGTGCTTTCTCATCTTTCACATCACACTTCACTGTTATGGTGACCGCTTCATTTCAACGCACACTCCCTGCTTTACTTCAAATAAGTTACTCATCTAGTAAACTAGTATTCACATGAAATAAAGCATTACAACATTGAGACCATTCAACAAGCATACTTTAGTAATAACAAAGTCAACAAGTGAACTGGTTGCTATGGACTTGTCACTAGGCTTCTTCACTCATTGCATATTTTAGCATAGGTGAAGCTCTTTAACTGTCTATGAGGTAAAGTTGCCGAAGCCGAACATGATCCAAAAGTCAATTATTCCGATGAGCTTTAATATAGGAGCTTGTGTGCTACCACTCCTTCCTTCTCAAATGACTTGAAAAGGCTGTTGTTTCCACAATTTTCACAAACAATCAAAAAGGATATTTGAGTCTGGTATGGCTGCAACCTGAAGACCTCCCGTCTCATGCCCTTCTGACTGGTGCTGTCCGCAAGACTTTTCAAAATAAAAGTTTGCAACTATGTTTTCGCACGTTGGTATTTTTGATGTTTTTTAACTAAACAGTACGGAAATCATGCTAATGAATACAATTATTTTTTTCAGCAGTTGTTGCTACAACATTACGGAACTAGCAATGCAGTTTTGTGTTTATGTGTGGGCAACATTTATTCAGTTTGGGGAATTTCACGGTCTCTGGCTGACTAAACAGGGAGGGTCCAATCTGCTAGCGATGGGGGCCAAGACCAGGAGCTACATGGAGCTACATGCAAAAATATGCACCAAACAAGCCACTTTGAAATTTTGAATACAAAAGTTGGATGAACCTACCTGTAGACTAAAAGAAATTGTGTGACTCTCCCCTCAACAAAGAATAAAAAGACATGACCTTCCCCTGTTTTTCTCTGGTGGGCCTTTCCATAAATAGCATTCCATTGACTGCCATTCATTTTGGCGCCACTTTGACAGCAAATAACTTCACATCTGAAGTGTTTAAAGACTTTCTTTGTCCGTTGTTTATTTCTAATGAAACACAACAATGTATAAAGGGCTCCATTACCTTGTATCTTACGTTATGGCTCCGTAGCAGGCGTTTTGTAAAAATAGACTAACTATTCACTTTCTGTCGCATAATAGACAAATTGCCGTCCTGGAGAAGCTTGCAGGCAGTTTTGACTTACATTAACTGTTTAAGTTTAATTACTAGTTAAACTTAACTAGCATTTGTGCCTATGTTATCTCCTTACAAATACCTGTGCTCTCCATCTCTGCCAGATTCAGAATGATTGAGATTTCTTTTGGCACAGCTACCATAAGACTTACTTAACTTTCAGACAGGTTGCTCACATCCCATCTACGCCTTCAAGCTCAGTTAACGGCTGCAGAGTAATGCTCAGCCATCACCGGACAAGTGCTTCTAATGGACTTCACTCAGTGGTGTCACATTGTCCATTTCTTTTACTGTCTATGTTTGCAACACACGTCAAGATGCTCGCCAAGCTGCTAGCATGGCACTCGCTCATCTTCAGCAACTGACAAGCCAGCAATACTTATTGCATGTGCGACGCCCAACAAAGATGAAACAGAAGTGAGATGCCTCTCTCTGTAGCTAAAACAGAGAGCTCAATACACAGGGTGAAAAGAGGAGCTGCAGCAATGTAGAGTACAACAAAAATATGGTGTTTTCTGAAAATTAAACTACATAAACCTATTCTGGTACAACCTCTAAGTACAATTGTGGACCTGACAATGAGCATAATATGAGCACTTTAAGTAAAATGTTGGATGCATTCCAACAGTTTTCAGTCATGCATTCAATACTAGTATTGTGTTTGTAAAATTGTGTCAACTCATTGTTGGTACGGATTCCAGCTTTGACAGCAGTTTTACTTGCTCTATATATCTGTAGAGGACATGTGTCTGAATGCAGCTGGAATGTCTGAAGAATCCATTTGTCAGTAAAGCTTTTAAGTGGAAATCCACTGGGTGGTAAACACGTGTCTTGGCCATTTGCAGCGCCTCAAAAATTCCCTCATGTTTTCCAACACTTCCCTTTCTCCTCCAATGCCATCTTTGTCTGGCTTCCCTCTCCAAGGCCTCATGTTGCTCCACTCAAACACCCAGTGCTGTTGTAGTGTAAACCCCCCCCTTAACACACACAAAGTCAGATTCCTCTCTCCCTCATTTGCAGCAGGTCGTTGGCCCCGTCAACATTGAAGAATTTCACTATATTAATCCGTGTTCTTGTTCACCCTGACCTTCACTAACCTCACTCTCATCTGTCTCTCCTCATTTGTAATCCTGCAGCTCTTAACCTGTCTCTCTGTCTTCTCTCATTCTGTCATTGTTTCTTAAACATGCAGGATAAAAGCCACCAAAAATCCTCTATGTTCTGCAAAAAACCAACAACATATTTTAGTGATCTGGGTATTATTAAGTTGCCAGACTGTCATTATTTTACTGGTTTTATCTGGTAACTGGAAGCAAGCATGCTTCACTATTTTAAAACCAACTTTATTAGGTAAGAAAAAAACACTTTCTCTGGTTTCATCAGTAGACTAAAAGACAAAAAATAAGCCAGGTGAGTCTGGTTGTGCAACACAGATGGGGGGGGGGGGGACTTTGTGGATAAAGACCCTGAGGGAGCGGGAGGTGAAGAAGTAAAAGCGTGCGAAAGAGGAAATGAAAGAGAGGAGAAACAGGAAATGCCACGTCACAGAGAGTCACTGCCTTCAGTTAATCCCTCACAGTCTGCATCAAATCCTCATGAGAACATCAACAAATAAAAAGGATCAGATGCAGGAGTGGACTAAATGATTTAAAGACGCAGGGCAAATACCAACATGGGCCCCCCAGAGTCTGAACTCTACTTCTGAAAACAAAGCTAAAGAGTGATGCTGGAGCTGATCTATCTTGACTAAGAGAAGTGGAACTCTGTCTCCTAGAAATTATGATTATACAGCATACTGCTCATCTTTTTTGCCAAATACATTTTAAGGGATGTATAATTGTTTCCCAGATTGTTCACTGGGTGCACAAAGGGTAGGACTTTGACTTACCCTAATCCTTAACCTAAACTCGATAGTAGGGTTGTTATTTAACTGTTATACATTTACAGTGAACATTTCACAGATACGTTAGGATGCACATTTAGTATTAGCTTATCCTCCTCTATTTGAGTAAGCTAATGCTTCCTAGCTTACACTTAATGGCTCAGTTATCAACACGTCTGGGTAATTCTGCTAAGAAGATCCCTCAAAGTTTGTACGGCCTCCTGCAGCACGATCCATCTCCTAAAACTGCCGACAGTCAATCACAAATGGGACTGAATGAAAAGTCAATAGTAGCTAGAAGGCCTTCAGCACGCAGTCTCAGAGGAAACTGTTTTAATATGAAGGACTATCGGTCATGACGTGATGGTGTCAGCACAGATAAGCTCTGTCCAAAGCCATGATTGGAGATTTGCTAATTTGACATTTTGGCATTGATGCATCTTCTTCTTAAAAAAAAGACTAATAAAAACTAATGACAGTGCTTTGCATTGAATATCGCAAAGCCTATTCTGCCCTCTTCTGTAAAACACTGAAACGCCTCTTTACTTATGTTTTTTTCTGTGTTGTATGGTATAATCGGCAGATTAGACTTAGACTTAGACTTAGACTTCTCTTTATTAATCCTTTTGGGATGATTATTCGATAATGAAAATAATTGTTACTTGCATCCCTATCTTAACCTCTTAAAAAGTCATAGATGTGTGTGGGCATGTGCCTTGGAGGAGTGTAGAAGTACGGCTGTGAAAATGTGCACTCATACTTGTGAAATGCTGTATTGTCAACCCATCTGCTACCAAGGTGTGTTTGGGGAGGGTGGGTGAGGGGAACAATGTTAGGGGGACATTGTTGTAATGCAGTGTGTAAACTGAATTGTACCATGTAACATGTGTTTTTCCATTTAATTGTTACACAGGTAATGCATGAATACAAAGAAAAACACTTTTCTGTGTTGGGTTTTAGTTTTATTTAGACGTTAGTCTACTGATTTATCAGTTTGTGCATTATTTGTCTTTGGCCCTCATCGACAGATCAAATACAGTCAATTTTTGTTTAGTCAGACTTTTTTTATTGCAGTCATGGTAATAGTTAAGGCAGCGCATGTGCAGCAGTGGACTCTGTGTTGAACACAAATTTGAACACAACTGAAAGTGTTTATTCAGTTCAGATGTGGGGCTGATATCTGAGGTGGATGTCAGAGGAAACAGAGGTTATTTTAAGCAAGGAGCTCCAACATCAGATCTTTTTAATTAGAATTTTTGTGTAGGAGTCCACTCTGTAACTAACAGTGTGGTTTCCTGAAGAAGAAACGGTATAATTTGAGAAGGAGGCGGGGATGACGATGTGTGATTTCAACATTTAGGAAGGTTCTGGGAGATCCCCCCCCCCCCAAGCGGGAGTTTAATAGTCCTCCAGGCACATTTGTCTGTCCACAAAAAGCATTAGTGAAACACAGATGTAATTGCTGTATTGATCTGCGAACATGTTCTATCTCTACTGTATGATAGAGCTGCTTCCTCTACACAAAGGACAGACATGGGAGCATGTAGCAGCCACACGTTTTATTGCGGAATTTAACAGATCTAAAATAATATGTAATATAATCTAGTAATACCTCAACAATTGTTAATATACTTAGACAATCTTTAATTAATTTAATTTCTGTAATAGTTATGTGCAGCTATCTGACCTTAAATTAGAGATTAGAGGCCTTTTTGTGGGCTCTCGGTTAATTAGGAGTACAACAATATGATTACCAAAAGGTTGCCAGCAAGAGCAAATGGATTTTCAATTTATTTGCAATCAATAAGTCGCCTTCTCCCGGCGTCTGAGCCTTTATCTGTTTCCTCAAATCTAACCCGAGTTTATATCGATCTGTGTGAGTGACAGATGGGCTTGTATCTGTGCGGTCCGTCGGCCTTTCGCTGCTGGAGTCACTGTCACACATACAGATCGTTGGTGTGTGACTCAGACTGGTCAAAGTTCAGTTGTGTTACAGATCGTAAGAAAACGGTAGCTTACACAGCAACTTAAGTGGTAATCTTTGTCTGCTATTGTGTGTAAACATTTCTTCTAAGGGGGGGCCCTCTCTCTGCCCTCAAAGTGCCTCCTTAATCAGTCCCAACTGAAACATGTTGTCATTCAAACAAGGACCTTCAACCCAATGCTCAAGGTACAGCACAAGATGAGCAGAGAACACTCAGCGAAGAGGAGCTGAAAGCAGTTCTGTCATTTTTTTTTTTTTTCATGAAACCGTCATTGAAATGAACTATTGACTCACTTTCCCTCTGCCATTGCGCTCCCTTGACTTCTTTAGCCCAACTGATGCTTAAGTCTGTCACCAAACGCCATGTTCTCTGTGACCTGGAAACATCTGGACGGGGGATGGGGAAGGCTGGCAATACTGAAAACACAACAAAACTAGAGACTGCACAGTGTACAGTGCATGCTGATTTTCTGGGTTGTGTTACTTTGCCAAATTGAGGCACAAAGAATAACTGACATTGCTGAAAGTTCAGTCTCAGTATGAAGAGTATATGTTAACGACGTGATGGATGGCAGGATGCAGTCTTTGGCCCTTTTCCCTTTTTCTACGGGCCAGGCTCAAGAATAAATATAAACTGTGCTTTCTGTATTTGGATATAATCGTTTTGATGCTGATATTGTTTTAAAGACATGTAACATAATCACTCTGTGATGTGAGCATTTGTCATGGCTGCAATGTTCACCTTCACCTTTTTTAAGTGTCTATTCATGTGTTTTACCGGTTTTTAATGCTTATGATTTTTAACTGTTTTTACTTGTGTTTTATCTGTTTAACTGATTTTGTGTAAAGCACTTTGAATTGCCCTGTTGCTGAAATGTGCTATACAAATAAAGCTGCCTTGCCTTGCCTTGCCTTCACCCAATTTTAGGCTGTGGCAGCCAGAGCAGAAATGTATTCATGCAATATTCACAACTTCAAAAGGAAAAGGAGGCACACTCTAACTCTTTAAAGACACAGATTATTTTGTAGATGTATTGGAGACAAAACTGGCTATGAGATTCCCAAAAAATATATCTTCACGCTTCTCTGGTATGATCTCATTAGTTAACTAAACAATGCTTACACCAAGCAAGTCTTCATCAGGATATCAGTGCTGTATTTGTATCAAGCACATGTAAACACAACCCATCCTGACATTCAAATCAATGCAGTTTTGAGGAAAATTTTAATAGGTGATAACATGGGCACGCACCAACTTTCTGTCTGCTGTTTGGGGCCTCTGGCAATATCCCACGATCAAGCATCCATTACACAAGGATGACATTCATTTTTACAGCTCAGCTGTCAATCCTGCCCACATTTATTTTCCCATGGGAATCAAATCCGGCATGACGGGTACTAAATCCTGTATCTCCCACTAACAGCTTTCTCTTCATGAAGTAATCCTTCATTACACTGATGTAATACTGAGGTGTGGACATACAGAAAATGAGAGCAAATGTCTGTAAGAAGATAAAACCCTTTTTCTTTATGTGACCAATTACAACTAAAATGGTTACCAAAACTAACTATGTTGGACAGTTTGTGCAATTAAATAATTGTCATTAAATCCTGATTGTCAACATTTTTCCTGGCTTTGTTTAAAGCTTTGCCAAAAATACGTCTTGCATTTCAGGCTGAGCATCTTTTTTTTCCTCTATAAAGTTCTGTCTTATGAACATGTCTTTGCATGTCTTTTCATTACAATGATGAAGATGTATTTTCGTTTATGACGTACAACTATACAAATATCCTGTTATATAGAAGTGCTTCACTGTCTCAATTAGTGACATTGATGTATTCAAACACTGACCTTTTCCAGAAAATGCTTTGTATATTCTACTATGGGATGAGCCACCACAGGCTTTTCCTGTGAGCTGAAGAGACATCTTGTGGTGAGGAGGAAACACTAGCCCTTGGCCAAGGTCAAAAAGATAAACCCCGGTCAATAGCTTCCTCCAACAAGGAAGTCATTTCTCATTTTAGCTTCTAGACACAAACAACAAAGATGGCACAACCTCTTTTGTTATTAAATTTAGTGCCAGGAGATGAAACAGTCAAGAACTTCACATAAAATGGCATCAATGTCAAAAAAAACATTAAAAAGTATCTTTTCTTATTCTTTTTACAGAATATAGATTTATGACGCAACTGCATTTCACAGATAACGCTTGACGTTTTACTTTCTTGTGTTGATAAGAAAATGAATCATTAGAAAGGACAGAAGGTTACATCTAGATCCAGAACATCTTACAATTAGTGCATCTATTAATACTATTTGTTTATTGTCTGAATCAAAGCTCCTGTAACTGGAATTATTAGTGCCCTATACATCCTAATAAATGAGTACATCCAAAAGCAGATGTAATACTTTCAAGCAACTCTGTATAAAACAAAATCATGAAAAAGATTACTTCAGCTTGTCCGACATGCTGAGTGGATGCATGCTGAGTAAAGCCAGACAAAACAGCTTGATGCACACAAAACTTTCCTCAGCTGGCTGTCATTATCTCAAATATTTTACCCATGTTTCTACCTGGTGAGTCTGAAACCACAAACAACAAAGGCAAAACCTTTCTACAAATTCAACACTTTTCCATTGATGCTGAAGCCAGAGCTTCTTCAAAAGCTGTGTTGTTTGCTTGGTTCCAAGTTCCAAATGTCAGGGCACTGATGCATGTTCATTTTCTCAGCCAACATAAAAGAAATTCAGCTCTTTAGAAAGATTTGTCTGGAAAACAAACACCCAAAGAAAACAAATAGAGGTCCTCCAGCCGAGTGACGTCACGTTCGGGCCTCCACAGTGTGCGCTTACCAGCATCAGCCTGTACCACCCATCACGCCACATACTGTTGAGTCCCTGCGAAAGCTACTCTCAACTTTCTGATGGTTATAAGTGTGAGATCTGACAGAGGGACGACACAGGAACAAGGCGGTGGCGGACGTGCTCGCCTAACCCTCCTCTGCTCGGCTGACCAGTATCAATTTTCTGCAGACATCCTTCCCTCCTCTTCCTGTTCCCGCCTCTTTATGATGCATTAAGGAGCACAGTTGACAGTGACATCGGGCTATTTGTGTCAGGCCTGCTTTATAAAGCACAAAGGCCATGAGTGAGCTCTGACTGTCATGGTGTCTACTCCAAACACAGACTGTCTTTCAATGGGTGCCACTGTGTCGAACTGAGTGCTGCCCCTGCAGGGCAAATGTCATCCCTATTTGCAATGCTTGAATCGAGCAACCAATAGGTTTCCATCACTAATTATCAGCTTCTGAGTGAAGTAGGTCAACATTCACAAAATCTTCTCAAAAGCCTTTTCTTAAAAAAGTATTTTTCAGAAAACAAGTGTGAGCATGCATGGCTAAATAATGTTTTACTTTGTTATTTAGGGTACTAACTTGCTGTGAATCCCAACAAACAGAGGGAGCTGAATTTGGATTTTTAATGCATGTACAGTGCCACAGAAGTTAGTGCCACTAGTGCAGTGGCCATGGCAACGTTAGTCGAGCCACAACAAGAGGGGTTTTGTCCTCATGGCTCGCTTTTGCTGAACACTACTGCGACTGGTCTCCTTTTTATTCTCTTTCTCCTTCTCCTTGTCTGTCTGTTTCTCTTTCTCACACACACACACACACGCACACACACGCACACACACACACACACAGAAACCAATCTTTAAAAAAAAAAGTTTTCCCAGGGTGCATGGTGTCCCTGCATGGGGAGTGTTTACTGGATGTTATCTGTGTCAGTGCCGGCCCCTCATCCCTCTGAGTGGGTTTCTAAGGAATGCTGGAACAGAATGGAGGAGTTCCAAAGGGGGAGTGACGAGATAGAGACAGACCGACACTGGGAGAGAGAAAGAGAGAGAGAGAGAGAGAGAGAGAGAGTCTATATATACATCCCAATGAGGCTGGTGCGCACAGGCACTGCTGGACTACTGGATAACTGGACTGCAGCCCGCTGGATATTTAGCTACAAAGGTGAGTTCTTTTTCTGCTCTAATTCTGTATTCAGCATTTCTATCATCTATTTCACCACTTTAGCATCATATTTCATCTGTTTGTTTCAATTCTTCTTACTATTAATAAAGCTTGTCCTCACTAGAAACTATGAGAAACTGGATTTTTCTTTTCTTTAGAAAAAACATAGTCATGTATTTCCTAAAAATGTTCTTTCTGCGGAAAAACAGCCAAAATATTAGTGACGTGCAAGAGGTAGAGATGAGTTATTTAGGGGAAGTGGTCTTGTTAAGGACTTACGTATGTGGTTCCTATAAAAGCTCTGTAGCTCTGTGGCAAAGCATATTGGGGGAGACCGGTGTTTGTTCAAGACTCGCCTTTTTCCTTTCCCAAAAATATATATTTCACATTTGGTTGCTAAATGAAGACAAACCTTTTCCATTGTTTGTGGTTTAATATGGGACGATATTTTCAAACACAAACCAAGATAATTACTTAGTAAGTATAACAGCAATTTTGTCTCTTTAAATGGAATGGAATTTTAAATACATTATGTAATTACGAATTCAAATTTTAAACGGTGCACTTTTTTTGTTATTTTCATCACATAGAAATGTAAGGGGGAAAATCATGTAAAAACACTGATGGCATGTGGCTGAATTAAGTAATTCTAATTAGCTCAGTGATAGGAAAAGCTGTAAAATGACACCACTGATCTCATCACTGCAGCAATTGGTGAGCCTATTTTCCGTGGTTACACATATAAACCTATATTTGTCTGTTTTTTTCATACCAAAAGCTCAAGACCTCTGTTTGGTTTTAATTAAATTGAGGCTGTAATGATTAGGGAAGTGTGATTGCATTATTTGACAAGTGCATTGGTGGGGATTTTCTTCTCTCAGACCTGGGTGTGCCTTTTTTCTAAACTGGATATGGGCTCCAGGGAATGAGTTAGATCATCTCTCTGGTGTATTTTACATTGAAAACCATACTATCGTTACCAAAGTAAATCCCCCTCTTTTACCATGTTGTGAACATCTGTGTTTGCTTTGGGTCTTGGCTATTGTTAAAGCAGTTTTTTTTAAAAAGACATCCCAAAGGGCCAATACTGCAATGTTGCACAATACTCCACGTCATAATTCATGAGTACACACATCATGTTTGATATTTATTCTGAATTGCCATCCATGTTTGCCTCGTTTGTGTACTTTCGTGAGCTTTTTACTGATATGTGTCAATGCCACCAAGGCTTAAAAATGAGTCCCTGTCATTAGCGGAGGCTCTGAGGGTGCGGTTTGAAACTG
>NC_045738.1:16372101-16372309 GCF_008692095.1 Etheostoma spectabile | reverse complement strand
ACATGTGCAGACATGACCTGCCGTTTGTTTTATTGTAGGGTTATGTTTGTCAAGGAAATATCCTGTGAGAAAAAAAATAGTAAATGTCAGCCCATTGCATTTACTTTGCCAAATGTAACTGAAAAAAGGATTGGCCATATTTTTTTCTGAAATGTCTTTAAATCCCACTATAATGAACTTTACAAGGGTTTCATGTTTGTTCTTCTTT
>NC_045738.1:16371376-16372091 GCF_008692095.1 Etheostoma spectabile | reverse complement strand
GCAAAGCCTCTGGCAGTGGAAAACACATTCAGATAGTTAGTCTGAAATAAATAATACAAAGATGAACAGTGTGGCAGATTGGCTCGTGCAGAACAGGGACAAGATCGAGAAAGGTGTTGAGATCATGGGGCAAGCCTCCGAGGTGCTCGCTGCTACTGTGGGCCAGCTTCACCCTGTCTTGGAGGCCGTGTTCATGGCTTCAGCCGAAATACTCAGCAACCCGGACAGCAAAGAGGCTCGCTACCTGACTCAGCAGTTCGAACTGGTCAACCAGAAACTCGAGGGAATCCAAGATGAGATTGATCAAATTGCTCGGGAGCTGCAGAGGACATCAATGAACAAGCAGAACTTTGATCGAGAGGCGCAGATGCTGAGTCAGTACGAAAAGTTCCAGGACTTTGTCAACGCCAAGCCAAAGTTCAAAGAGAAGAAGATGGAGAAGTTCATTAGCCATTACGAGAACACCGATGCTGATTTAAACTTGGACGCACTCTACAATGCTGTCACTGGGGAGAACACCTCAGGAGACCCAATGCTGGAAACGGTGTTGGCCACAGAGCAGAGAAGCAGAAGGGCAGTTGAGGATTTCTGTGCCCGGCTGAAGAAGCTCTTTGTGGTAGGCATTATCGCCGTCATGGGCCATTCCGCCCTCAAGGAAGGAGTGGTGGGGGAGGAGATGGTGAAGAAGTGGCAGGGGCGGATGGAGGATGTGGAG
>NC_045738.1:16369367-16371366 GCF_008692095.1 Etheostoma spectabile | reverse complement strand
AAGCAGCTGTGGATGACTGTACAGAGAACTTCGCCGATCAAGCCAAGTTAGACATGGAGCACCTGCTTCAGGAGAATCCCGGCACTGTCGACCGCGCGTTCACCAAAACCCTTCTGGATTCGCTGGTTAAGAAATACGACTGGGTGAACTGGTCCATCAGGGCCTTCGGCAACAGGGAGCGCATTTTCTTTTTCAACTGGCTGGCTGGGAAGAAGTGCCACGGAAGTGGAGGAGCCAATTGGTTTGACATTTTGACCAAGAGCAAGATCAAAGTGGTGGTCTCCTTCTGTGTCGACCCCAAGCCCATTAACAAGAGTCAGATCCAGGAGCAGATTGAGAGTCAGAAGATGAAGGGGGATATGATGGCAGTGGCTCTGGCTTTGAACAAGAGCTTCCCCAACTGCCTGGTCCATGCTGTCAGCCATTACAAGGAGGTGGTGGAGACCAACAACTTCCATGAGGATTGTTACTACTATGGAAAACACAAAAGAGCCTACCTGTGCATCCACTCCGAGTAGGCTCACAGAAAGAGTGCAGCCGCATGCATCCGCAAGAAATGAGCTCCACATAAATTCATGAATGTCTTTACCAGAGACCTGCGAAATTGTTTTTCATTAAATATAGAAATGTATTCATGAATAGTGTCTGTATCAATGCATAATCTGCTCTTTAAGAGCTCTGGTGATTTGTTGTGATTTATTGTCTCACTTGTAATGATATTTCTTCTTTTACCTATATATCTTTCATCTCTTGATGATACAGCAGCTTCAGGGTGTTTTTTCAGAGTCGTTCATCTCCATGCCAGCTTTGACTTAATGTTATGAAATTTATAAAGATTCTGTCCTCATTGGATTATTATTAGGATTGGGCAATGTGAGGCTATTGGTCTGTTATAGCAGCCAGATACTTTACCATACCAAGGCACCCTTCCCCTTTAATCCCTTTAACATCGTGGACCATTGTGGGCAGTGCTGTAAATCAACGAGCATGACTAATTTATGACATCTGTTTTGCATTAAGTCAATTTGATGCAGTGCCCTAATTTGTCAGATTGGGTTATTATGAGTTTCATAGTTCATTATTGGCTTTTGAAAGTTCTGTCAGCTGTTGATTCTGATATCAAAATTGAACAATCAAGTTCAACATTTAAAAGAACATTTTGACATTTCTGGAAAAATAATCACTTACTCTCTTTCTTGCCAAAAGTAAGATAAGAAAATCGATACCACTCTCGGCTCTATCTATAAAGTTTGAGGCTACAGCCAGGAGACCATTAGCTTAACTTAAGCATAACTTGAAACAGGAAGTGTAAAAACATCAATTTGCAGGTTATGTACCGGACAGTTTCTTGGTGGGGAACAGTGACTCTGACCTTTGGACAGAGCCAGACTAGCTGTTTTCTGATTTTATGCTAAGCTAAGCCTACTGTCTCCTGGGAGTTTCATGTTTAGCCTACAGACATGATAGGGGTATCATTCTTCTCATTACTCTGTGATATGGTCAAAAGCCCCAGCATTTATATCACAAAGAAATTAATGAGATACACTGTGGTAAATCAATATTGCCCACTCCTAAATATAAATGCTTCAAAAAAAAATATTTTTGCTGCTTTTGGTGCAATATATTGCTGCAGGGCAAACGTCCAAAAATCCCTATTCTACAATCAATTCATCACGATACTCATGTATATTTGACTTTATTTTGTAATAAACAAAAAATATGAATGGTTTTGTCATCATTGGTCATCATTAGATATTTAAAAGCTAGGTATTTTTTGAGTTACTACAATAACTGAAAACCATGACTAATTATGAAGCGCAATATTCTGCTGGCTCAGAACAAATCTCCTTCAACAGTAATAATGTTTTAATAACATGTCATTGTTTATCAAATGGGTGGAGGTTGAGCTGTTATAATAATGCCACCGCAACAACCTGTTATGTTCACAACTTCTTTTTTCCTCTACCACCCAAGTTTTTTTTTTCTGTCTGGTCTGACT
>NC_045738.1:16355597-16369357 GCF_008692095.1 Etheostoma spectabile | reverse complement strand
CTCCTCTGTAACACGAGAGCCACATGACCAATAGGAAGACAAACAGTCTGGAAGTTAGTGTATTTCTTCCGCAAACTTTTTAAGGTGAGTCCATTTCTGTTCAGAATGTTTCATAGTGGACAGGTTTATATAGGTTAACTGTGATAGTAGTGATAAGACGCTTTAATAGGAAGTGATAGATGTAAATGTATCGACTCAATTCCAGTCTCTCGTTACATAATGGAGCATTTCTTCCTCTTTGACGCGCCGTAGTAATGTCAAAAAATGGCCAAATACGCTTATTTTGTTAACGCAGCTTTCATTTAATAAAGTGAAGTGGGCGATTAGATGAATCTGCGAAATGTAATGAAGTTTAAACAAAAAAAAGTTTTGACTCTTATGGGCGTTGGTTGCCAGATCTGCCGCTTCTCTTTTTCCAGGAAGTGTCAAACTTTTTAAAGGCGTTAATCACTTGTGCTGCGTTGTAACAAACAAACAAAAAACCCTACTCTGTGGTGTTAACCTGCGATGTTTGTTTGGCTCTCTGTCCTTCGGCTGTAAAATGATACAATTAGAGAGCCTGTACACGGACGGATCAATACCTCCTCCATTAGAAGGACGCATTAACAGGGCGTTAGTTCTCTCAGTGGTCACACTACTGGAAGTGGTCAGCCAGGGGGGGGGCTTGGTCATCTCTGTGTTCAGCAGGAAGCTCTGCCACGTGACACACGTGAAGCATGGCAACATGCACATATCACTTCGATTAATTTGGATTTTTATCTTAATCACAAATGCTGTTAAATATTTCCAATGTAGCTTACTGTTGTTCAGCACATTACATAACACTATTTATTACCAGCTTACCAAAACAAAGTGCAAATACCACACTTTAAGCAAATAAACAACCAAACTACTATCAGCTAAATTCATTTAAAGTATCAAAAGTACACGTTTTGCAGAAAAGTGTCCTCGGCCGACACATTATTACATTATTAGATACCGATGCATCAATGTGCAGCATTTTACTGATGTGAGATAATTAATGTGGTAGGAAACAAGAAAGAACTAAAATAAAACTACTTCTCAAATCTCTTCTTTTTTCGGGACTTTTTCCTAATATTTGCAATTTTATAAAATATAGGTGGCCATTTACTCCTCAAACACTTGATTAAACCATCTGAGAAGTGTATTAGTTTTTGTGCATTAAATATAACAAGTGGTCACAAGCTTAAATGGTTGGAAATCATTAGTAACGGTGCATTTTATTTTATATCGTTCTTTTTTTATATAAAATCTTAATCTGAAAATAATGTTTCCCTCTGAAATGAAGTAGAATAACATGGAAATACTCAGGTTGAATGCCTCAAGGTTGTACTTCAGTACAGTAAATGTTTTTTGTTACTTTTCATCACTGTATATTACTGAGCATATAAAACACATATTAGTTTAAAAAAACAAGACTTGTTATGTTTGTCTGTAGCCTGGACTTCATGTCTCTGGTGAGATGCACTTCCAGCTCTCTGTCTCTGAAAATGTGATTTCTTTAAACACTTTTATGTTTAAATTGTATGTTAGATGGTGCTTCACATGCACTCAGACTGTGGTAACACAACCCCCGCGAGAGAGAGAGAGAGAGAGAGAGAGAGAGAGAGAGAGAGAGAGATCAGTGGAAAACAGGAATCACAGTTTTAGCTCAGTCAAATCAAATCAGATACAGTAACTGTAAATGTTCAAACATCCTGCTGGAATTAACTTTTCTTTGTGGTTTTTGTTGCCGAGTCTGGTCTGAGGTAATTATGCAGATACGTGCTGGTATTTATAGCACAATTTAACCATTTTTAGAATGTTGTGCTTGACATTTAAAGGATGCTTTAAATAAATAGTTTGATAAACTGGCTTTCCACCCAAGACAAGATGAAAGATTGCTACCGCTCTCAGGCTGAGAAACAAGTGTTATCTTCTCACTGCCATCTTCTGCAGTCCAGCTAGATAAAGACAAACCCCACAGAGCAGACCTCAGCAGAGGGACGAACAAGCTGACAAATTATTTTCCATTGTCTTGTTGCCGTGGTAACATGCTGAGTTTCACAGGAAAACGCACCCTTGCCCATCAAGTTAAACCTCCTACACTTAATCACTTCCCACGCCTGCTGCTCCATTATTGACTGGGCTGGCTGAGGGAGAAAAAGCACTGCTGCTGTTTGTCCTCCAGCTACAACTAAAAAAAACTAAAACTAAACATTAACAACTCTCAGAAAGCCAGAAACACAAATCAAAACATGTGACAATGACAGCTAAAGTTGCTGCTTAGACAATGAATGTGAGACTGAGTTTGTGAAGCCAGTGGATGACTAGCATGATGTTGCACCAAAATTGGATTTTTTCCCAAATTACACATTTCCATTTTTGCAAAAGGGCATGTCTGAACATGCCCAGAGACAAAATCTTGGTTGCTCTTACAGTCAGCTTTTTCTCTGTTTCCTGGCCTTCGGGAAGAGGTGTTTGTGTGAAATAAGATTTTCCAAAGCAAAGGTTTGATATTTGGACATATGCTTATTCACTTTCTTGCAGAGAGTTAGATGTTTCCAGTCATCATGCTAAGCTAAACTAACTGGCTGCTGGCTGTAGCTTCATACTGGAAGAATAGAAATTATAGTGGTATTGATTTTCTCTTCTAACTATGGTCAAGAAAGCAAATAAGTGCATTTCCCAAAATGTAAACTATTCCTTTAAGCATAACATTTCCTTATTGAGCTTCAGAATAATAGGCAGAGTGGCTGACAGGGAGTTAGAAGAGCTAATGTATCAATGCATATTAATAATGCTTTAAGAGATCTGGTATGGGATTTATTGTCTTAATGGTAATGATTTTAATACTTTCACATATATATCTTTTATCTCTTGACTTCAAGGTGTTTTTTCAGAGTTGTTCATCTCCAAGCCAGCTTCGACTTAATGTTATGAAACTTATGATTCAGTCCTCATTGGATTATTATTACGATTGCACAATATGAGGATATTCGTGTCATAAAGCCACCAGAGACTACCATACCAAGGCACCCTTCCCCTTTTTAAAGAATTTATCATTCCAAGCACATTTCGTTTTACCCACACATTATTGTAATGTGTCTTTGCAAGTTGTCTATATTAAATGTGAGCCTTGCTCATGTCTTTACATTCTTGACATTGTATGAGAAAAATTCTGCATTGCTTGTTTGAGATAAATAACCGCTACTCCCCTTTGGCTATTCTCATAGTGCCCACAATGGAGACTTAAAAATGTCATTGAGTCTATTAATGAAACTGTTGATTTTCCAGGTGTAAACTCACAAAAAAACATACACAGTTCAACCCCTACAACCTTTCGTCACTGCTGAATTCTCTTTGCATTGTTGACTCAGCGCTCACTGGGTGTGGCCTGTAGCCTGCACTGAGCTCACTTGGCTGTTTCTTTCTTTCCTTATCAGTTGTTGCTGTGTTGTAAGAGGAGCAAGAGAGCAGGCCAACAACACCGGAACACAACTGTAAGTACATCAAGGAAATCCAACATTTGTTTCTGTCAATAAAACCGAAATGTCTCATACTTTCTGCCCCATTTGTGTTCAGTTTTACACCTGTATGCTTGTTCCTAGAATACATTTTATTGGTTAAATGTATCAGTTTCTGACCGTGTCAATATTTTTTCTCTTGTTAGAATCAGTCTGAGAAACAGCATCAGCAAAGATGACAAGCCAGCTACAGCAGCTTGTAGCAGACAAAAAGGATATGGTGGAGACTGTGATGGAATTGTTTGAACAGGGAGCTGAAGTGGTGGCCAGTATCGCCGGCGACCTTTTCCCCATTTTCTCCATCGCTGCTCCAATTGTAAAACTGGCTCTAGATAATGTGGAAAGCAAAGAGGCTGCTTTCATGAAGGAGCAGTTTCAGAAGGTGCGAGAGCGTCTGGAGGTGGTCTCAGAGGAGATTCAGCGGATCAACGATGAGATCAAGAAGAGCGGATTGGATGCTGTGTATTTCCCAGTTGAGGAGAACATCACTAACCAGTTCAGGAAGTACATGGACATCCTCAACGCCAAACCCAAGTTCCGAGAGGTCAAGAAGAAACTTTTCCTGGAGCATTTTGCCAAGACCGGCGGTGACAAAAACCTCATCACCCTTTACAACTCTGTGACGGGAGAGAACTTCTCTGGGGAATCTGTGCTGGAGATCACCCTGAACTACGAAGAGAAAAGTCGCCGGCCGGTTGAGGACTTCTGCGCCAGGCTGAAGAAGCTCTTCTGCATCGGGCTCATCGCACTTTTGGGCCACGCCGCTCTGAAGGGATATGATGAGGAGGACGTGCTTCTGAAAGACTGGGGTGAGAAGATGAATACTGTCCAGAATAAAATGAATGTTGTCATCGAAGACTGCATCGTCAGCTTCCCCAAGCAGGCCGAGATAGATGTCCGTCGTCTGGTGAGAGATGAGCCAAACTTAACCAACCAACAGCTAGCTGATGCTATCATAGAGAAACTAAAGAAGAAGTATGACTGGGTTGGCTGGTCCGTGCGTATATTTAGGACCCCGTCTGGCCTGTTCGCCAACAAGAAGGATTACCACTGCCCGACAGGAAAGAGTCGCTTCCAGGTCCCTTCGTCAGATGAGAAACTCAATGTCTGGGTGTCCTACTGCTCCTCACCGGAGCCTGTGGATAAGAATCACATCCAGCAGCTGATACAGAGTCAGAAGAAAGTCTCGGTGGTCGGTGTAGCTGAGGACCTGTTTGAGAAGTTGCCCGGTTCCTGCATGGTCCACACTGTCAAAACCAGCAAAGACCTGGCCTGCTCCTGGAGCTTCACAGATGAGCTCCACTACTGGGAGGAGCACAAAAACATCTACGTCTGCGCTCACTCTGCTTGAAGTTTTAAGACGCTGTAAAAACTCTCAAAACTCAGTCACTCTTTGATTTTAGGTAGTTTCATATTTACACAGATAATCACAGAGTTGATTGCTGCCTCCCTGCTTGGCCTCAGTAGTGAAATACTACACAGCATGTTCCTGACTAAACATCTCTAGTAGATTTTTTACAGAATTATTCCCTTTTTCTACGAGTGCTTACTGTTACAGTAGTTTCTTGCTGATGTGAAGGTGCATCATGTCAAGTCCATTTTATTTAAATAGCCCAATATCACAAATCCCAAAGTTGCCTGTGTGTGTGTACTTTCAACAAGAAAGTAACATACACTAGATACTTTAACTAAGAGTTATGACCTTTTTCATCCCATGCAGCTGGGCTTTGTTTATTTCTCGGAACTGACGGACGAGCTTTGCCCTTTTGTTTAGGCTTTATTATATCACAGTGTCTCCTCTTTTTGTAATGAGATTGGTAAGTAGTGTAACGCAATTTGTTGCTGAAAAATTGTGGTATAAGATCAACAAAGTTGTTGATTAAGAATTCAGCTGGCTTACGGAGATAATGTGCTGCTGGTAGAGATAAGCGGTGACCTGGCCCTGTAGAGGACATATACACCAAAGCTATGAGAGAAAAATGCCTGACTCCAGAGTCTGTGACAGAAACCTTCATTTTGATTTCACTTCCTGTACTCATCTCACAAAAATAACAAATCTTGTTACTGGCTGCCGTACAGCACGAAAAAAAGCACAAGAGACAAGGCCTCGAACAACATTTGCTGTGGTGAACCTGCCTTGAACATGCCGAGGCGTAGTGACAGCAGCACTTTGTTTACATACAGATGCCTAGCATAGCTATTCTTGTGTCATGTCTTCACCTGTGTGGTTGTGCAACACATACTGGAAAGTTGTATCTGCTTAGTGGTTGAGGATTTACTTCTATATAGAAATAAATTGTTGAATTTTGGACAATGTAAATTGTGGGTCTGGGATTTTTTTTTTCTAGACAAATGTGTATAATTTGACCATGATAAACAGTACTTTGTAAGAACTACAGTATGTCATGGAGACACTACCGAAAGACACCACTGACCTGTCTTAATAGTTTTAGATCATTTGTTCTTTATTGCAAACCGCTGTAATTTGTGTTTCTTCTTTGTTTGTGTGTTGTTTAAATGTTATCACCTTTTCTTCTTATATTTCTCTTTGAATTTCTTTTATTATTTGACCAAAACAAGCAACATATTAACTGTAGAATTATTTTTTGTTTATCTTGCGCTCTTCCAGATATTTCCATTTCCATAATTTATATTTGGGTTTTCAGTGTCTTAGATTCAAAATCCTGTTGGTAAACCAAAGCAATGATTATGTTAAATCTTCCAAATAAACTCAGTTATACATCATTGGCTTGTGATTTTTTTGTGAAGGACTTACAGTTTGTCTGGTTCAACACAAACATCTTACAGAACTAAGTGAAAAAAATGAAGCAAATTTTCTTTGTATCTTCTAGGATAATTGGTTTTGTGATGGTTATATTATAATATTTGCTGCAAGTTAAACAAGACATGTGAAACTGCTCAACTGACCCCCTCAAAAACGAGATGGTACATCTCAAGGGGTTATCCTGATAAAAGAATTTGAAGAAAACTGCAGTGTCATTCATGAATGTACATGTATATTTCAAAACATGAACATTTACAGATATGGTGGTTATATCGGTGGTTACTCTTATCCTAATGTGTGTGCTGTGCATGCATCACACTAAAAATAATTTGGATTTTACTTTGACTCTTGAAGACTAAATAAATATACAAATTTGATATAAGTAGGCCTAGTACATATTTTCACTCCACTGAAGTGTCATTAAGCAAGGAATTCAACACCCAGCTGGAATCTTGCATCTTAGTAAAAAACAAAAAAAAAGAGAAAAAGGATATTATGGTTAGCTAGCTGGGAAACACCCATAGTGCTCTATAATTATGTGGTTGTGGCTTTTCTATCTTTGGTGTATGAAGACTCATGGCCCTGCAGTGCATCACACTGACGGGTCAAGTGCCCTGACATAAATGAACAAGTGCAAAGGAAAACAAGAGAGTCAAAGATTGTTGTCTACATATGTTTTTACTAGGATCAAATTTAAACCAAAGAAAATGCAGATTAAAGATGTGAAGAGAAGTCACTAAAGGCTTTAGAAAAGTATGGGTGAAATTTTATAACAAAAATATATATATATACCTAGATTCAAAATGGTCATATTTTGATTTTATTATGTTGAATTATTGATGGAGATGTACAGTCTGTCTGAAATTACAACACCTGCTACCTATAAGGAGATCTGATCCTTTAATCCTCTGTAAAAGGCCAACACAGTGAACTCAAGCTAAATGTGACCTCTGACTTTACATGATAAAAAGCCAAATGAAACTCAAACTTTTAACAAAAAGACTTCATCATAATGCAAGCTTCATCACATAATGACACAGAGGTAGTACTGTGTTTCAAGATAGTGATATATCCTGTTGACCAGAGATTCCTGCTACTGGTTTTCCCAACAGGTTAAAGGTTTCCAACTCAACCCCAGCTTGGGGGTCTGCCCCCAAACAGAGATAAATCTGAAGTGTCAAAAGTCAGGTAAAGTTAGGAAAGAATAGAATAAAACTGGTTCATCTCGTCTTTGCTCTTTTCTTGTGAATATTGTGTTTCCACTTCTTCAGGTCCCTAGAAAATGTGATGATTTTGACTATGCTTTAAATGCTCCCAGCTAATATGTAACCGGTAACCTGGATATGCATGGGGTTGTGAGATGGGTGTTAAGCCAAAAGGTTTGGGAATATCTACTCCTACACAAGTTCATGTTCAGGGTCATTTAATTTATTTTTATACAACAAGTCACAAGCTAGTCTCAACAGAAGCCAAAGAGATAAGAAATAAGAAGAATACCCTGATAGACACGCAATAGCTGCAGAACAACATGTGCAGTTGCATGGACAATACAGTGGTAGAGTTAAAGCACAAACTTAAAATGCAGATGGTCCTCTGTTCAGTGCCAGCAAAAGAAATTCTAACATTTTGGAAGCTCCGACTGTCTTTTGATGTCAAGAAAAGTACTCCAATTACCAGACCTGGCTTGCACAGGAGACAGACCTTGTTGTCAGGATGCCTGTTTGCCAATGGAACAAAGACTTTTAAACATTCCCTTTGAGCAAATCTCTCAGAAGTGCTTTTCAAGTTTCCACTGCCGAGTGACCCACTTACATTGATGCTCAGTGAGTGATGGCCCACACACTGCTTCATCAGCACCTTTAAGAAACAGGCAGAAAATGATCAACAGTGACAAACATCTGTGTTATGGGAAGATCTTTTAGAATATTCTGGACATATTTCAAACCATTTGGGGAACTTGAAAATAGATCATCTCTTTTTAAGTAAAGAATCTTTTGGCAAAAAGTTGCTTATTTACACATTCAGCAGATAAGTAGAAACAATATAAATCATTTGACGATTTATTTCTGGCCTTCTGATGAATGTTAGTCCAATACTAACTCTCTTTTTAGCTCGGTTTTTGGTCTCCACCAACCCCTAAGGCAAACATTTGGTTCTTTAGCTGCTAAATGCGCCACTGTGTTCACCAGCTAGTTGCTAACTGTGTCTGTCTGCTGTTTGGTGCTGATCAGGTAGTGTACAGTAGGATTTTTATACTTTTTGCTCAAAAATTACACCATGTGAGCAGGGAGAGGGGACAAATAAGTAGTTGGAAAATGTCCATGATTTTACACTTTGACCTAGACCTTGAAATGTTAATAAAAAGAAGAATGCACAATCCCAAGACTTGTCAGTACTAATATGTTCACGTCTTTGGCGTTGTCCTTCAGATCTTTTTTACCCCTCTGTTTGGAGGCCGCTACAGGCCGGTTTCTGTCTTCGGCCAGGTGGGTTAAAGGGGCTGCTGATACGAAACATTTGAATAGGGGATGTGATGCTTTTAATCAGTCCAGAATTACTCTTCCATGAATATGATTTGGCCACACAGCCCTGCATTGAGGCCGGCCCATCAGGTGACCTCAGGAACGCAGAAAAACATCACGTGGCAACAGAAAGATTCGCCCGCATTGCAGAATTACATCGTGCTGCCGCCCGTCACCTCAGTGTAACCCTCAACGCTGCCTTAATTTAGTCTCAATAGAAATAGCAGTCATTTTGGTAAAAAAAATAAAAAATAGTCACACATTTTAAATCAGGTGGTGAAGGTCAGAAAGAGCGTGGGAGGGGCTGGTTTTCTGAGGCATCATCTGCTCAGGGCTCTCAATGCAGCTTGCTTCAAAATTGGGAACCAAATAGATTTGGTTTCCAGGAAGCTGAAATAGTCTGTTGATGCTGAACAAAGTGAAGGAGACATCAAAGAAGACACAATCAAGTTAGTCGGTTACTAATATGCTCCCACGCAGAGCCGATGTTTGAATCCTTAATCTTCTTTGAAGGAGTTCTTTATGGCTCAGCTACTGGGTTTTACATCCAAACTTAGTCATATTTAATATATTTCAGTTAAGTAGTCAAGCAGTGGTACCGTTGTTCACTTCTGTGGATATATTACTAAAATATATATACATGTAAGTTACATTACATTAACAAACAACAATTATTACAATAACAAACTGTAATTGTGTAAATTAGCTGTTTATCTCTGCAGCTTTTGTGTTGATGTTGTTTGACAGTGAAAAAATGTAGTACATTAGAAGTTTGCTTCTACCTTTATAAGATAATACTACTCATGAGTAGTCAAATACGTAGTAATCAATGCTAAAAATGTTTTTTAAACACATTTTAATTTCGAAATAAAAACTCTACCTTTATCACACGGTGCCAACAATTTGATTATTTCTTAACCCTCCTGTTGTCCTCGGGTCAAATTTGACCCTTTTAAAAAAATGTCTATATCTGAAATATTACACCGCTCTTTGCAAATACAATTGATCACTTTCATTCCTGAAGAAACTCATCTGTATTCTCCTCTGATCTTAACTATTAGTCAAAATAATTTGTAATTTCTGCGTTTTTAACTCAAATACTGGGTATAATTCTATATAAATGAGGGTTTTTGACCATGAATTCAAAAAAGTACTGTAAAACTAATGGCAGTAAGATGGTTTTAGTGAAAACAAAAAAAAAGGCTGAAAAGGGGAGAAAAAAAATTCAAATATTTGTCTGTTTTTGACCGCGGAGGACAACACGAGGGTTACACTGGATACATTTAAAGCTGCTCTAGTCAATATATTTATATTACCAGCTCTGCGGAGCAAGTTAGTGTTTCCAGCTCATTGGTTTGGGTTTATAAGTAATATATCGTTCAACATAAACTCATAGAACATAGGGCATTTGCAAATGGACTCAAAGCATACAGAGATCAGGGTACGCCACAGCAAAGAGAAAAAAAGGTCCATTACTTGCCGCTGCTTGCCTTGGCCACAGGTCCCTGGTATTGAAAGGGCAACAGTTTCTGAGATGTCAGAGGAAATCAGATGATACATTAAAATGTCTAGCACCTGTGACCTTTTAAGCAACAACTTTTTTTCGTCTCACTTCATGCATATTCTGAATTGTATATCACCACTACAATAATCATATGTTAATTAGACCCATCAATCCACCTGACTGCCTCCCTGTCCCTCTTTTTATACTACATTGCCTGACTTCCTCCTTAGAGGCATCCCTGCAGGCCCTGGCTCTCAGTTAAGTAACATACGAATTGAATAGTGCATTACTTTTCGTACAAACAGTGAATGTGAACTGCCTATAGATGGCTGCCCTTCCCCCATGTTGAAATCAATTGATTTAGGTTAAAATAAATGCATAGGTGTCAATGCTTTATGACATTTGCCTGACATTAACTGTCTTGAATAATTTGTGGTGAATTATGCTCTAAAATCACAAACCTCTTGACTTACTACAATCCCTGTCCTCAAACACCAGGTTTTCACTCTCTGTCCCCCTTGTTATTGTGATCCTCTGTCCTCCCTCCTCACATGCCAATTGTCAAGGCAAGACCCAACAAGCTTACATGGCACTGCTATCTCACTACGTGTCAAAGAAAATCCTCTACTATGGAGCTTTAGAGATGGTATCAACCCTAACCCAAAATGTAACCTAAAGGCATCTTTCAGATCCTTTCGCCTTTTTAAAGCTTGTACTTGTTGTGACTGCAATGTCTGTTTTGCAATATTACAAAAAAGAAAAAACTATGACACAAACCCCACATATGTAAGGCCTTCAGCCATCATCATCCACCTCTTCAGTACTCCTGACTGGTTTCTCTCCCATCATAAAGCAAAAAAAGGTTAGAAAACAGACACTGACTTGAGCAGAGCACATAGTCCACAATTGTGGTGCAGGAAATCGGATACACTTTACATGAGGGTATCTACATAAGAGTGACATGTTTGTGTCTTGTTTATACTGTCATGAACGTGTCATAAACAGTATAAACAAGACACAAACATGTATGACATAACGCTTCTTTTATTTTAAGTGTCATTTGGTTTTGTCATGACAAGTTAGGGCCAGGGTCCATGTGTCATGACCGTCATGTCACTCTTATGTAGATCATTTCAAGTATTTCAAGTGTTACAAGGAAATCTGTGGCAACCGGTTAAATAATATTGTTCTGGTCAGTTAAGTAAGTACTTTTCAAAACGTGTTTAATTTAAGCAAAGGATTGTTGCTCAAAATAAAATTTTCTCTCATGGAAAAACATCTTTGATACCCCTTAAAAAAGCACATGTACAGTACATGTATCACATGTAAAGAACATTTAACACCATTTTAATTATATGAGTGTTGTGGACATTTCAAACGTGATAAATTCCCATCCTGTTGGGGCTTGTGATTTCCAGACATTTCACAAGAAAAATGTAAGAAAATACATGTGAAATCAACAGTTATCCAAATAGGCATGTGAAGTATTTGGACAATTTATATAATATAAACTGTGGTATTTTACATGAATATTGCATATTTCGTGTATGAAAAGAAAACATGAACTTTTTTTTAAGGGAGTTAGGGGTTATGGTCTGCTAAAGGGAACCTAAGTGGTAATAATGAGGGTGCTCCTTTAAACAGGTTACGTAGACTTCTTCCACCTCATCATTTAGGAATAAGAATACATAAAAAAACACAGACATACCTGTGGCTCTGCCTTAAGCCACTCATGGCTTTGTACTGTAACTGTGTAGTGCAAAAGGAATTCAACATGAATCAACAAGAACATTCGAGGCACCTGCTGCAATTTTAATGAGGACAGATTGTAGACAATAGGACAGGTGCCTCCGTCATGTTCAGATATTTAAGAGTCTAGACTGAAGCTTCCTAGAATAAAGCTCCTGTTCTGATATAAGTATGACTCTGCTTAAAAAATAGCTTGCATTGTTATGTGTTGCAGTAAAGATAAACTGCTAAATAGCTTCCCAGAATACTGCAATTTCTTCTCAGCTGTGTGTTGTTATTTTAAAGCTACGCAGATTTTAAATTGTTATTTGGGAGAAAATTTGGATTTCAGGGCTTTAAAAAAATTAAAAAGAAATTAATTTAAAAGAAAAACAACAAAAAAACAGGGATTGTATCTTTAGAACTCAAAACATAACTTGGATGTTTTAGTTGGATGCATTGGGTTATTCAGGGATATTAAGAGTGCTTTTCAGGTAGATACATGTTTCTAAATTCACCTATTTTAATACAGGCCAGCTACAGTAACCCATGGTTGACTCATTGTCAGCACAGCTCTGAAGTCAGAAAACCCTTTATAATAAATCAGTCTTGCACCAGATCTGTAAAATAAAAATAAATTTCAAACCAGATTATAGCTCAATTTTGAATCTTGAAGCAATGATTCAGTTTTGTCATGGTATTGCTAATCTATCAAAAATACACATAAGGCTTGTATCGTGTGGAGGCGCCTACAGTTTTGTAGGCATTACTTAGAATTCCTCATGGGGGCGGCAGAAACTACAACCTAATGCTTTAAAACATAGCATCAATATTAAAATAATCATTATCCATATAGGAATCTGTTTGCGCACTGTAATCATTGTACATGCACAAATAAGGAAAAACAGGTAACGTGTGTGTATTTTAGGGCATGACTGCCACCTAATGGAAAACGGTGTCATCACAGGTTGAGGAAATGAATGATTATTCATCATTGAAGAAAACACTTAAACCATTAGCTCAACCATTAGCTTAGCATTCAGCTTTAAGACATTGAGGTGTAGTTTATATAAACCCGCCTATTGCTGCCAGCACAGCTTTACATGTGGCGACCACAAACGTAATACACACACGGAACACAGCCAGCAGTGTTTATGGAGGATTATTCTGTACCCACATACTGGGGTTATCAGTATCAGTTAGTTTTTTTTTTAATTTACAAGCAGATTTGTAAATTAATTGTGCATATTGAGTTTAAAGCAGATGAGTGACTTGTATTATATTTTCTGAAATGCATTCCAGGCATTGCAGACTGGCTGCTCTCTAAATTGGAGAGGTCTGCCTTAAACTCTCCAAAAAAAACATTACACTTAATCTCCAAACCTTGGTTTGCCATCAGTCAGATTGGAACATTTTTACATTTTCCCACATGTAAATCAGTGCTGGCAGTACTAAACGGAGTACATGACCTACACTTCAATGTCTTAAAGCTTTAATTCAGTTTAATAACAAAATGTATCTCCCTAATCAAAACAAATAATCTAATTGTAGCTAGTGAAATAATTGGAGGTTAACTCTTTTGCAAGGCACGATATGCATTTCATATTCTCATGAGGGGCTGAGCCCCCCTACAGGTCTGATCCCTGAAGTGCCCCTGGGGATAACAACAACAACAACAACAACAACAATAATAA
>NC_045738.1:16354592-16355587 GCF_008692095.1 Etheostoma spectabile | reverse complement strand
AATAATAATAATAATAATAATAATAATAATAATGCAGTTGATAAAGCATTGTTTGCTCAGTTGGCTGGCAGGCAGCGGCAATCTGAAATGGAATGAAGCCCATTCACGGCAGACAGCAGAAAACAGGAGTGGAACATGTCCTCCCACCCACCCCGGGAGAACTACAAGTACACTAGCTTTGTAACAGGTTCTGTGGCGCGTTTCTCGTGGGAGTTGTAGTTTTAATTATATTTCTGATAAGTAGAAGTTGGCAGAGTAGAATTTTGAATACACTCTGGGGGATGGGGGGGGTTGTATGGGGAACACACAGGTGTCCTCAGATTTTAAAAATCAGATCGTTAAACAGGTGAAAATAGCTTTGGTGACTATATGCACAAGACAGCCGAGGTCCAGAGCTTTCCATAACAGCTTATCCTACGGTATGTGTGTGTAGCACCTTCCATTGCTAAATAACAAGCCTTCAAACATGTGCTGGGTTCAAGGTTCAGAGGTCAATATTTCAAAGCAGGAGTAATGTATACTCTTTATACTGACATATGTTCCTGTCCAGGTTGAGACCTTTCCAACAATGTGTTTGCTATAGTCTTATAACAACGTTTTCTTTTTTACATATCATGGAGACCACTTTGCAGGTGATAGCCTCCGATTAGCCTTGAGTTCAAATGCTTCACACCTAACACTTAAACATATTGTTTTAGCAAACAGCTGACATATACTTACAATAAAAACCAGCATAAACAAAGTGATATGTAGCCAGACATACATACATACATAAAATATATACTGTGTCCTGTATATGTATTTATTAATAGCGGTGGAAAACACCAGAGGCCTCACGATACAATTTTAATGCAATTTTAAACAAATTGAAATAGTCTGTGATATCTTGAAATGTATTACCTTTTTTCCAATTTCAAATGATGTCCCCAAAAGGAAACGTTGTCAACATCTGTTTTATCTAAAAAGAGACATTTCTCTGTTTGTTCATCTCACTT
>NC_045738.1:16353808-16354582 GCF_008692095.1 Etheostoma spectabile | reverse complement strand
GCTGCAAAATGGGATTGTCAAGCAGATAAACTGATCAACACGTGCAGTATACAATAGATCGATATTCGACGTCCATGTATCAATACAGTATTGCCATGAAAAATATTGTGATACTATGCTGTATCGATTTAATCCCACAGCCCTAATATTTAATTAGATTGTGTGTTGGAGTTAAACTTTAGAAGTCTACTTACTTGGCCAAAGAGCGCAACATTTCTGCAGTTGTCACCAATTTGATCAGCGTTGTTGCTGCTGAGCTCACACATCCAGAGGAGAGACACATTTCCCAGGTCCACGACATCCAGCACAATGCCAGTAATTGCAAAGATCGCTCCAACAATGTTCATAAACACAGTGAAGCCCATCTGAAGAGAAAAGAGCCCACCATGATCTGCATAGTCTGTGAAAGATTCAAAACAATTGTCTTTTACTTGATAAACTTAAGTCCACCAGTTACTGTAAAGCTGTATGTGAGTACATCTATTTTAATTTCTCTCACCCCAAATGCTGCAGTGGCTGTAGTGATACTAGTCTCCATCAGCCCGTGGTAAACCGACCCGGAGAATAGCCTGGAGCAAGGAGTCTTCAGGATTTGGTACGATAATGGATATATGCTTTTACTGTCAGCCGCCACAGTGATGACAGTCACCTTTCACAACCCTGCACACACAACTGGAACACAAAATGGGAAAACCATTTCTGTTCTTGGTCAAAGCTCTTAAGTTGCTCATTTTGTTTAGCTTGTGTGTGTGTGTGTGTGTGTGTGTGTGTGTG
>NC_045738.1:16329464-16353798 GCF_008692095.1 Etheostoma spectabile | reverse complement strand
TGTGTGTGTGTGTGTGTGTGTGTGTGTGTGTAAGAGAATGGAGAATGTCTTTCGGTTTAATGTCTTTTTGGCAACTGCCAAAGTAAACAGAAAGTCACTGGTATTTATCAACAGCTCTATCAAATCCAAATCCAAAAAATATGCAGGTGTATCATGGCTGTGAAGATTACACTTATTGTCCCTCGCTGGAACTTCTTTAATTAGTGACTCTGAAATATGCTTCAGAGGGTTTAGCTGCCAAAGTAAAAGCACAGTGTGTGTCTCAGTGTTACACTTGCTTATTAAGCTTTCTCTACGGAGGTGTATTAGCCACAAACACATTGTTGTAGGGTGTACTTATATAACATTTAAATTTAGCGCTAAATCCATTGAACCTTTTGCAAAGACATACAAACTATGAACGTTTCATTATCTAGAAGCTGGTTGGGTATTTTTTCTTGTTCTTAATATTAAAGCGTCCATATTATGCTCATAATTGTATTTTGAGGTTGTACCAGAATAGGTTTGCATAGCTTCATTTTCAAAAAACACCATATTTGTGGTATACTGCACTTGTGTTGTAAGATGGCTGCAGCTCCTCTTTTCACCCTGTGTGTTTAGGTCTCTGTTTTAGCTACAGAGTGAGACATCTCACTTCTTTACTATTTTTGTTGGGAGTTGCACATGCGCATTAGCTAGGTAAGATCACATCAGCTAGATAACTCTTTTTCCAACTTTGGTCTGTACAAGGCCGGATTAGCTAAACGAGAGATATACCTCCAGAACAGGGACATGGAAGTAGTTCTTTTGTAGATTATGGTGAACTAGTGTGTGTCGTAGCAGTGTTTTGCCATTGACAACAAGCTAGCGCTAGCATGCTACAGTTAACCACCTCGTCTCGGCTATTTATACAGAAAGCCGTGCATATTTTGAACAGCTCACCCAGAGACTGAAGGCAGAGGACATTCAAAAAGTGTATCTCATTCCGAACAGCATGGATTTGTTTTCCAAGTTTGTATGCGTGTGGAAGCACCAGAGACACAGAATAACACCCCAAATCCCAGGAAAAGTGATTTTGTTTTTCATAATATGGGCACTTTAAGCAAAAACTATCTCAGAAATCCTCCACTTTCTGTTTTAATTAAAAGTGTTTTTTTCTAAACCACTTTTTGAGATGTTCCATCACCATATCTTACTTCTTTCACCACAAAAACAGTATAAAATAATTTAATTTTGGCAAACTTTAAAAAAAATAAACATTTCAGAACTCACTCAACACCTTGTCTCCTTTAGGCTATTTGTCTTTGTGTTGAGAACTCACCTGTTTATGGTTTGATGCTGTACCTGTGACAGTCTGGTTATTCTGCCAGCAGCCCATGTTCATAATCAGCAACAGCAATGTCACTTCCCATCCACTAGTAGATTTCTTCAAAATAAAAGCCTCATTTCCACAAACTTCAAGCAATAAGCAGGGCTGGAAGAAGCTTAAGAAAAAGTTGCAATGCCACAATTAAATAATACAATCAAAGACTTGCAGTGAAAATTAGACTTTTTTCACCACAAAGTGATATTAAAAGTTGCCAAGACAATGCCACAGAGGCTACTATTTTTATTGATTCACTCCCCAATCTGCATTATAACACCAAGTTAATGTAGAGGAACATTAGGTCAGGGGGTGAGTACATAAAGGTTTTTCATTTGGTTCAGTGTTTTTATTTTTTTTGAAGCTTTGTTGGGATTCGCACATGCGCAGTTCCCCGGTAAGGACTACTAGCCAGTCAGAAGCAGAGTATAAGGGCGTGCCCTTATACCTAGCAGCTAGGCGAGCATTGTAACATGATACAAAGTGATGTGCGGTAATCGTGGAAGTGAAGGCTGGACTACAAAAGAGCTGTTTGGAGGAGTTGGTGAACAGTGTTTTCTGTTGGAGATGGTAATTCCCTTTGGGGTGGACTGCACAAAAGAGATACAACACAATGAAGGGAAGGGAATAACCAAACAGAAAAATATGAGTACTTTAATGATTACGGTTTATTATTCGTACACAGAGAACACAACTAGTTATTAAACTGATTACATTGTCATGTCTGGCTTTAAGGTTTTTCAAAAAGTACACAGCAGAAGCACAAACAATCAACATTGATGACTTTTTTTAACATGACTTAATATTGTAAAATAGTAAACAAAAACCGTATATTTCTATCAATGTCACATACTCACATTCATGAACTTCCCTTTTACCTACACAAGCTGACCATAAGGCACATTATTCTATAGAAAATCATACAAAATATAAGTGCTATATATAAGTATTTTTAAGCATACCACCTGAATTTGACTAAATCATTGACATTACATAGATATACAGTCAATGGTATAAATGCACAGGATTATACGTGGTAGCTCAGAGCACAAAGCAGATATTTCCATTCAGACTGTGGGGTTACTGGTGACTTCCTCCAGCAGTGGTTTGTAGAGTTGGGGCCCCCGGTTTTCAAAAATGAAGAAAAACTTTGAAAGGGGCGATAAAAAGAAAAACTTTAAATCTTTAAGAACATATTTTCCCCCCAACCTGTAAAACTGTCTGCTGCCCTTTTTCCTACAGGAATAGATTTTGAATTTATTTTTTTTGAGTTTTCTTTATTCTCTTTTTAAATTGTAAAATTTAAGGGCCGTCCACCCGGAAACGTTTTTTGTTTAACCCCTGTTTTGCATCGTTTTGGCCGATGTCCAACAAACCACCATAAACTTTTGGAAAGGTGGCACCCAAAAAGTTGGAAATGGAGATTCGACCAGCATTCAGAACCTTGTCCCCGTTGACACTTTTAAACAACAAAAAAATGAAGTGGTTTTTCCCAACCTGTAAACAACATTTTAACAGAAAAACAAATTTTACAAAATTACCTTTTCTCCCTTTGCTCCCCTTTTTGGCCTTATCGCAGACGGCAGAGTGAGGAAAGGCAGCCCCCCCGGGGTTGGGGACAATCAGCACAGCGATGTTTCTCAAAGCCTGGTTGACACAAAGAAGCGAGTTGCTTTAAAATCTGTAAACACTTTTTGTCTTGTAGATTTAAATAAAATTATTTAAATTGGGTATTATTTTGACCCTTGCTTTTTTTTTTGTTTTTTTTAATGACTTTTTGGGTTGCGAAAATTATAGAAGGATTTTTCAAAAGTTAAAAATGAAATCTCTTCTAATTATGCCCCCAAAAAGCCCCTTGTTTAAAACCTTTTGTGACATTAGATTCTGTGTCTGTTAGGGTTGCATGAAATAAATCCCAAAATGTTTTTAATCCGTGTTTTTTTTTCACTCCAAAATAAAATAAAACCCTTTAATCTCATGAATCTTTTGGTATTTACCAGGGCAGGGAATAGGTATAAAAATTTAAATAAAAATAAAAATAATAATAATCCCAATTTCCCCAACAACTTTTGGGATACCTCACTTCCAGAAAATTTTATATTAGGTTTTCATTTTCTTTGAAAAACCCAATAAAAATTTTTTTTAATAAAATTTGAATTTGGATAAAAATAAATAAATGAAAAAGCAATTCCGCCCTGGGTAAGTCTTAAATTCTTTTTTGTCAAACAAAGTTTTTTTTAAATTTTAAAATATTCAGTTTAAAATATATAAAAAAAAAAGCTGAAATTCCTTTTCGAAGCTTCCTTTTCAGTTTGGGTTTGCCTTTTTAGTTGTAGTGACAAAAAACAAAAAATTGCAATAAAATGGACGATTTTGGTGGGAAAAATTATTTTCAACAATAAAAATTAAAACCCTCTATTTTCAAATGGTTTGTCAACTTGTTTTGACGGTGGTGACTTTTCCCCCCTTCCCAAGTCTTCTTGACCTCCAAGCTTTTTCCCTTCATAGTCCGCGGAGAGGGATTTTGTGGGGTTTTTCTGTGGATAAATAGTAACACTTTGAAATTTCCCTAACTCCCCATGTAAATGGGACGTATTACGCGTAGATCATCCGCAGGAAATCCCAATCCGTAGTTCGGATCCCATTGAGGCCCAAAAAATAAAAAATAATAGAAATTTGAATAAATATTTGGGAAATTTTAAAGCCCCAGACTACTTCCCGTTTACACAAACATGTGTGGGGGATTTTTTTCAGTTTATGCTATGCTTATACCCGACATTCCCCGTTTTTTCCCTTTTTTCTTTGAGTAAAACTTACATTTTATGATAAAAACGTTCAAACCAAAAACCCCTCAATCCTCACCCCCCCCTTTAAAGATAAAAAGGGTATTTAAAAATGAAAAATAAAGTAAATACAAATTCCCTATGCCCCTATAACACAGTGTTCCATTACGCACCTAAAAATAAACCCCCTAAAGAGTAAAAAAAGGGGAATCTACAAAAACCCAAAACCACACCACACCGTCAGAAAAAATAAGGTGGGGTGGTTACTTTAAAAACACCGCAACCTGTTAAAAAGGCCTTGGAGAAAAACCCTAAACCTTAGCCTTTTTTCCAATAAAATACTCGACTGTTTTAAAGTGAGAAAAGTGGGTTTAGTCTTCCCCCAAAAAAAAATAGCCCCATTTTTTTTACTTGAATAAAAAAAGAAAAAGAAAGATGACAAAAAAAAAAAAGTCTTTCAAAATAACTTTATACTCACAGACGGGAGGGGGGACTTCTCAGAAAAAACCCAGGTGCCAAAAAAAATAAACTAGAGAAAAAAAACAAGAAAAAACAATTAAAAACTATTTTTCCAAACAAAAACAATCAAAAAATGCTTCACAGTTTTTTAAATTAGTGAACCTTTTGGGAGCCACCGAACAACGGGGGGGGTGAAAGTAGACCTGAGTCAATGAAAAAAAAGGTTTTCCCCTGGTTTTTGCCACGGGGAGACTCTCTAACAAAAAGGCCCCCTTCCTTTTTTCCATGTTTTTTTTTAGGAAGGAAACCGGGAAAATGGTGGGGGGGAAAATGCAACGCTACCAAGCCAGGGCCCAAAGAGAAAAATTTTAAATTTTTAGAGAGGTGAGTCGGTGGGCCCGGGCGTGCCCCGAGGGGTTGCAGCGGTACACCGTCGACGAGAACAAAAGCAGCTTAAGAATCAAGATGTCAATTAAATTCAAATTTTTTAGGTAGCCCAACATCAAATACTACTTAAAAGCAGTTAAATACGCTTGATGGACCATTGGTCTTTGGAAATTACGTGAGACATCTTAATTTACAATGCCCATAGAGAAAAGCAAGTTTTTCCCCTTTGGGAACCAACAACACCCCAAAGTTTCATAATTTGTAGATTTTATTGATTCAAAAAGGGAAAATTTTCCTGTGTTCAGCAAAAATATAGACCAGCCCAAGAATTACAAAAAATAAAGGAAAAATACATAAAAAAATTATTGATGAACGTAGAGAACGAAAGCATTGTGCAAGTTGATAGGGTTTGGAGGTTTTAGTCTTTTTTTTATTCCCTTTGGGGTAGGAAATGTTTTTCTGTGGGGGGGCGGGACACTAAAGCTGTCGGACCTCTTGGGAAGGAGCTCTTGTGGACCTGGGGGGGGAAGGGGGGCCGGGGTTATCGGGGATAGATACGTTTTTCAGTAGCCCCTCCACCAGCTTAAGAGTGTCCGTTAGCAGCCAAATGAGCCACCTTCGTCATTTGTTCGTTGTTTGTGTTCCCGGCTCCGAGCGTCCCCCAGCAGAGGCGAGGGAAAAAAAAGGGCCCAAAAACGGGTTTAAACATCTCCAACATTCTGCTGCACACGTTAAAGGATCCCCTTCCCCAGGAAAAAGAGTGTCTCCCCTTCTTGTAAACGCAGTGTGTTGATTTCCATTTTAGCCGCTGCGATTTAAACCCCAAAGGGTACTTACCCCCAAACCCACCCCAATTTCTCCAATGAAAAGGATTGGGAGCCTTTCCTTCCCCCAAAAGCCATCCGTCTCTGGTTTTAAAAGTTCGCAGCAGGTATTCTTCCAGACCCCCCCCAAAAAGTCACCACCTGCCCTGTATTCCCCCCTGCCCTTTTTTATACCCCCAACAACTGAGAGATCAGAAAACGCTGAGGTCCAGACGGGGGTTGTACGGAAGTCTTGTCAAAAAAGAAAGGTTTGGCCCAAAGCTTTGAAGGTTTTTAAAAAAAAAAAAAGTTTAAAAGATACGTGTCCCGGGAAAGGGTGCCGGCAGGCACAAACAAAAACCTAAACCAAACGCAAAACACGGGGCCCCAACACAGACCCCACACAGCCTAACAAGTAAAAAGACCCGAAAAAGTAAGACAAAGGACAAAACAAAAGGAAAAACAAAACCCCGGACGGTCTAAAAACAGGTGAAAAAACAATCAAAGGGTTGGGGAAAAAAACAGACGGGGAAGAAAAACAAGACCGGCAAACAGAAAACCAAACTACCAAAAAAAAGGGAAACAAAAACTCAGAAACAATGATACAAGTTGAAAGTTGTATTTGTTTTCCCTAACTTGGGGGAAAGGTTTGGGGAGTGTAATTTTGTAAATAAAATTAATTGGACTTTAAATTTTATGACACAAAAGAAAAAAATGCCGATCTTTTTAAATCCCCCAAAAAGCCAAAAGGAAATCCGCCATAAATCCATCCCCTTCCCATCCCCAAGGGTACTTTCCAACCCGATTTTGAAACCCCCAAAATGTGGACTTGGGGGGGAAACCTGAAAGCGCCACATGTACGAAAAACTGCAGTTCCGGGTGACACTGTTTAGGGAATGGAGAGCACCTATGAGCGAAAATGTTTTTTTTTTAAACCTTTCCCCGATAGTTCCTGGGTTTTTTTGCGGCTTTATTATTTTAAAAAAATTTTTTCCTAAAAAAATATAATTTACTGGAGCCCCCAGGCGATACAAAGAAAAATGTGACTGAATGTGTTAGCAATCAAGTTTTGTTATTATAGGGTGGGGGTTCGGCTGTGGGAAAATCGGAAAAGAGGTAATTGTGGGGGTGGGCTGAGGCGGGAAAATAAACCTTCGTTATGGGAAGTTAAAAAAAATTATGATACATATTTTTTCCTTGATCAGTTTAAAAGTTGATTACAACAAGACAAACAGTTATTTGCATTGACTGGAGAAAATGAGAGAAAAAAATTTTTTTGGGGTCCTTTTGGAATTTCCCATTTTTTAAAAAAATGATTTTATAGGTCTTCATGGAAGAGTATCAGAAAAAAACCCCATTTTACGCCCTCCCAAAAAAATTGCTTTTGAAGTTTGAAAGAACAATGAAAAGCCTATGCATTGGGGAAAAATTTCTGGGGCCCCGATGAGGGTAAAAAGAATTTTTGGCCCCCAAAACAAATTTTGGAAAAAAGGACCAAATTAAAAAATTTAACCTCGGCCCAACTTTTAAATGGGGGGGGGGGGGGGTAAATATTTTTGGGGCTTGTTTTTGCACCAGTGGATAAGGAAATTTACGGGGAAAAAGGGAAAAAACTTTCAATAAAGTTCAGCAAATTTTGGACTTAACTGATGCCAACTTTAAAAAAAATAAAGTTAAAGAGAATGGCTTCTACAAAGGAAAAATTCCAAACACACCTAAAAAATCACAGGGTTAATAAAGAGGCGAAACTGAATTTTTCCGGGCCTTCACAACTCCAAAACTCAACAAAATTAAAAAATCAGGGTAACAAAAAAGGCAGTGGTACACCCCAAATTCCGAAGAATGGAATATTTTTGGAAAGGGTGAAGGGGCGAGATACTTAAAAATTTGAAAGACCTTGGTGGCTCAAGAAGCGTTAAAGCTTGATACTTCCCAAAAAGGGGGGTAAAAGGGTATTAACCGAGGGGTCCCAACTTTGCAACGCATTTTTTTTTTTTTTTCTGTTTTTTTGAAAGTAAAAAGAGGGAAAAAAATCAATTTTGCATCTGTCTTTTGATGTTTTTTTGGGTTTTTTTCCATTTTCTTGGCTTTTTTATGACATAATAAAAAAAATTTTTAGATCCTTTTTGGCTTTCCCGTCTTTTTCCAGACAAGGCGAAGTAAAAAAAAGAGATAGAAATAAAGGGTCATTCAAGAGCTGCGCTACCGTGGGGGATGGGGGGGAAATGTGGTGTTCAGGTAGGGAGGGCCCTTTGTAGCCCTTTAATTACATTTTCCCACATTTGCAAAAAACGGGCCCATTTGTAAATGAAAACTTTTTTTATTTAAAAAACATCTAGGAACCAAGGACAAGTCGAGGGGGACAAAAAAAAGTTGTTTTTAAATTTGCCACTGTTAAATTTTTTTTCGAACATAGGCCCCATAGGGCAAACGGGAAAAAGGGGGGACTTCGGCTCTTATGCGCACTTGGAAAGCAGCACCGTACCCAAGCGCCCAAATCTTAATTTAACTTTTAAACTGAATATAATTTAAAGGGTTGAGTTTCATAAAAAAAATTCCCCCCTTGACGTTGTCAAAAAGGGGAAAAAACATAAGGGAGGGTCACGATTTTTTTTGGCCAAATGATACGCGATTTTTGATCAAAAAATTTTTATCGCGATTTTTCTCCGATTATTTTTTTGTTTAACCAAAAAAATTTATGTCACAAAGGTTTTATAACTGCGAGGGGAGTGTGTGGCGCACCACAGGAGACGGGATCATTTTGCCCGGGGCCCCCAGGGTCAAAGGGGTACACACTCGTTTTATTAAAGTTGTATTTCACCGCTGCTTTTTTTAAAAATATAATTTTTGGGTGGGCAATTCTGGTCCTGGTCCAGGTTTGGGACAGCAGCCCGTTCACCGCTGTGTCTAAAACGAAGTTTGCTGCATTCAAAAAAATTTCTGGTTCTTCCCGTGCGGCCGCGTAAAAGTTTTGCGGAAAAAGGGAAAAATACAGGTTTGCCCCCCCATAATTTAAAAATTAAACTTGAAGAAAAAATTAAAATGGGACAAACGCTAACCCGAAGGGGCGGCGGCCGCTGGTGGCGGGGGCGCGGAGGAAAGGAGAGGAGTAAACTGAAGAGTAGAAAAGATCCAAACACAGGCACGGCTTTTTAACAAAAGGGGGCAGTAACGCAAAAAACCATATCCATAAACAGATTTCAGCGGAGCGAGGGGGATAGACCGGGCGCCCAGAAAACTAAAAGCTAAAAGACGCTACCCTTAAACTAAAGACGAAAAGCATTCCTGGTTTTGAAAAAAACAAATGGGACAAAATGTGGGGTTATGGGAACTGGTAAACCCTTTAGGGGAATTACCCAGGGTATCTTTAGTTTTCCTCCGTACTCTTCCCGGCTGTCTCCAGAAAATCTGCCGGGGTGCAGGAACTTTGACTGGCTCAGAGCAAGGCTTTATGGGGCGGGAATTGGCTTTGCAAAAACCCGGGCGTTCTAGAAAAACGCTTAAAAAAAATCGCTTTATCCCCAAATTTTATCGTGGGGTCCAAAAAGGATCGCAATAAAATTCGTTAAGTGCAGCCCCATATAGAGGGACAAAACCATTTTGTACCGGGGGTAAAAGTTTTGGGGGGTTTTAAAAGAGCATTTAACGCGGGGGGGGTATGGGGATTGACCCTTGGGCCCGCCCCAAACCATTCCCGGAAAATGCCCTTTTTGGCCTAGGGGGGTCACCAAAAATTTCCCTTGTTTAATTATTACAAAAATAGATTATTTTTATTACTTTAAGCTGAACACGGGGAAATTTAAACAATAAAGGTTGTAAAACCCCCCCCTGGATGAGAACTTCTTGGACCCCCTTTGGTGCTCCCCCAGAGCAAGGATTTGGGACGGGAGGGGAACACTTTCGGGGTCAGAGGTCACAGTGAAAAACCCTTGATTCCTCCCCCTTGGTCATGGTCACGACATCCTGGGCTTTGTAGACTGAAAGAAAAAAAGCGAAAAAAACTTTAATCTTACTGTATCGGGTTGGGTGGGTTTGCGTTCTTTTACCTTTTAAAAGACTTTTTTCATTTTAAGTTTTTAAAATATGTGCGATTTGTTTATTCCCCCGATATGGTCCCGGGTGTGTAAAATGGGCCCTTTTTGGGCCAATGGGAGGGATTTTTCAGGGAAGCTGTCAGGTTGGTATTTTTCTTTGTTCCTGTTTTATTTTGAAGTTGTTTTTTTGTTTTTCTGTTACTTCCTTTGGTTTCCCCCCCTTGGATTTTCGATGGTTCACCCCGTTTCCACCCCTTTTCTCCCTGTCTCCCCCTTTCTCATTTAACCTTTTTATTACTCCGGTTTCCCTTCTTTGTCGGTCATTGTTGGGCGTTTTGGGGGGGGTTCTGTGGTTTTGCCCTCTTCTCTGTGTTCTGCTTTCCCGTGTTTCCTGTTTTTGACTACACCTTTTTATGTTAAGCTTTAACCCTTGGGGTTGTAGAATTTTTTATTAAATCTTCAAGTCACCTTTCTCGCGTGGGCCTACAATTTGGGTTTTTTTACAAAATGGGTTGGGGAAAAGATGTACACACACAGTTGGCTAAAAAAATTGAAACCCCCTGATTGGGATGGGGAGGAACATTTGTATTATTTAAAAACAATCATTCTCTTGTCATTTCAAAAATGTCTTTAAAAATTGGGGTTTTTTGGAATCTAAACCTGAAAACTTTTTTTATAATTACAAAAAAAATGATTTTGAACGTCTGACAGCCCTAATTTAGGGTTTTAGGGTCCCCTTCTTTTTTTTAACTTGGGTTTGGGTTTTTTTTGGGAAAGTGCAGGAACTCATTTTTCCGTTGTTCCCCGGCCCTTTTTTTTCCCGCCTTTACGGTGGAGATTGCACCTACTACTAACTATACTAGAGTAGTTCACCCTTGCTTTTTGATTTCGTTAAAAATGCCCAACAATGTGGGGGACATAACATCTTTTTGACTTAAAATATTTTTAAACAAAAAGAATATTTTCGTTTTCCCCACCCTCCCCTCCCTTTTGTGCTTTGACGATTCCGCATTTTTTAAGCTGACCCAAAAAAAACTCGGATCTAAGTATGCGGGTTTTTAAATTTTTCCTTTTTTCAACCCGTCTCTTAGATCTAAACTTTGGGAAGTCAATACGAAGGTCCGGCGGGGCTCTACGTTTTTTAGGGTGTCAAAAAAAAAATTTTTTAATTGCGTTTAAGATTTAGATTAAAATCAATTCAAAATTTAAAAAAACAATTTTTTTTTTATAGCTGTAGAAACATTCAAATAATCAAAACCTACTTATTTTTTTTTTTTAAAGGGAAAAAGAATGTAGACATTCTCTGAACCAATTTCCAAGGGGGTGGGCGAGGCTACCCTATGACGCTTTGATGTAAAACCCACCCCGCCCCTTACATTTTTGATGTCATTCTTTGGCGTCATATGAAACGTTAGACTCTATTTTCTATTGTTTATTCTAAAAACACGAAAGGGGAAAAGGTCAAATCGTTTATTCACGTCGTCCGTAGCAGAAGTTTTGTAAAAAATAGGCTAAACCTTGGTCTAAAACCCGACTTAAGGCGCCCAAATTACCGTAAAACAGGGAAAATTAATTACTGCTAAAATAATGTTAAAAATTTTTTTTAAAAAGTGTGGTAGTTTTCTCCTAACCACACTCTCTAAGTCACCCCTCCCCGGGAAAAGCTTCCAAAAAATCCTGGGTTTTGGGAAATTCAGCGGGGTTTTGGGTTTCTTTTTGCTAGTAGGCTACGTCGCCGTAGCTTGTTAAATTTGGGTGCCATATTTTTATTTCCAAAAAAAAGGACACTCAGTCCGGGGCCCCAAACAGAGAAAGGCTTTAAAGAGGGAAAAATGCTTTAATTTTAAAAAATAAAAAGGTAAAAAAAATAGCTTTTCAAAAAAATTAAAAAAAGTTCGAAAAATACTTTCTCGTGCTTAACCCTCCTCTTGAAAACCCTTTTTAACGTAATAAGAAGGTTTTTGGTGTCCATGGGAGCTGGAGATTTTCCCGACCTAGACAGAAACATTCGCTTCTAGCTTGCACAGGGGCCTGCACTCCCCCTCCCCCTGGTCCGACCCCCACGGAGTGGAAAATTTTTTTTTTCAGTTTTAAGCTGCACTTCGCTTGGCATTTTTCGTGCAAGCTCTCCCCGTCGGCCTGTCCCCGTGTGTGTGCGTCGCCGCCTTCCGGGAATTATGTCTCGCAAAAAAGTACCGTAGTATTTTGCAAAACCCAGTCAAATTTAAGTAAGCTTTTACCCCTGAAAATTATGTGAAAAACCGTGAAAAAACCGGGCATTTTTATGAAATTTTCAACCCCCCCCCCCCCCCACCCCGGGCAGGCTAGTAAAAAAATGGGAAAGTCCGGGGAAAAAAAGGGTTTGGTACATTTAAAACGTTGTACTTTGGGTTTTATTCGCCTGAGATAGCCCACACACTTTATCCAAAGTTTCCAAAAAAACATTTAGAAAAATATATTTTTGTGGGCTAATTCTAAGGCTCAGTCAAACAATAAAAGGATGGCTTAAGGGAAATAAGGGGCTTTTTCAAACGTTTAAAAACTGACAAAAAAATTACCTGTTGGTCTGTGGGAGAAAAAAAAACAAACGAAGATCCGTAGGCTTTTTCGAGGATTGTTTTGAAACAGGAAAAGGACAAGTTACCCCAAAAAACCTCCCTCCCTGAAAATATAAAGAAACTTAACCCGTTGATTAATTCGCTAAACACAATAAGACATGTAAAGACATGTCTCCACGTTGATTGTTTTTCTTCATAGTATAGTAGTACAAATACAAAATAAATAAATAAAAATAAATAGTAGTATAAATACCTAAAATAAATTTAAGGTAGTATAAATACTACCTTAAAAGTTGATTCTATCTTTGCTATAGCCTAATAGTGTTATCATCACAACTTCATACATGGCCTATGTGTAAGAAGCATTCAGAATATCAAGTAGCACAGTATATATGTGTAATAGTACTTTATTAAAGTAAGATTCGAAATGTGGTATTTTTACTTGTAAAGGAGGATTTTGATTTGTTGTATTGGGACTTTACCTAAACTAATAAATCTGAGTCTACTTATTCCAACAATGTATTGATAAGGAGCACATTAAGGCAGCATTATTAAATACAAAGACAGTGTGATGCAAAATTACTGAGTAACAATTCACATCAATGAGGTGATACAATGAAACGCTTGACCCATACTAAGAGCTCAGGATATCACAAGCTCTGCGGTTTTGATCATCCCTTTTCTTTTTCACATCTCTCTTATGATTCTCCAAACTTTAGGGAAGTACTACTGAAGTTCTAGAGCAGGGTCTTTGACGTTGAGGCGAAGCAGGAACCACCTATGGGTCTGTATTAAGTTGCACATCAAACTGGGCCTATAATAAAGGGTAGGGCAGCCTAACGCCTTTGTATACAGTGTGTATATATATATATATATATATATATATATATATATATATATATATGTGTATATACACACACACACACACACCTTTTTTGCATAGAATACCAAGCTATTAAAACAATAATTGTTGGCATAATTTCATGCATCATCTTTTAATGTTACACATACATGTGGCACAGTAAATTTTAGAATTACCTGTATCCGTGGATGGCTACTTTAGTGACTACCTTACCAATAGGCCAGTAAGTCTATCATCAGTGGGGATTTATAATTTGCTAACACGTTACAATTATGTAAAGACATTAAAGTTGATGAAAAAAACTTTAAAATAAAATTGACAATACTTTGGAGGATACCCTGTCGATGTCTGGTCTAGGGTATCTGTCTAGCAGGAGACACTGGCTGGCTAACATGCACAAAAAAAGAAATAACACAATGAAAGAAAGGGAAAAGCCAAAAAGCATAATACAAGTACTTTAATGATAACGGTTTATTATTCGTACACAAAGAACACAACTAGTTATTAAACTGATTACATTGTCGTGTCTGGCTTTAAGGTTTATCATAAAGTACACAGAAGCACAAACAATCAACATTGATGACTTTTTTTAACATGACTTAATATTGTAAAATATAAACAAAAAACCCTATATTTCTTCAATGTCACATACTCACATTCCATGACTTCCCTTTTACCTACACAAGCTGACCCCTAAGGCACATTATTCTATAGAAAAACATACAAATATAAGTGCTATATATAAGTATTTTTAAGCATACCCCTGAATTTGACTAAATCATTGACATTACATAGATATACAGTCAATGGTATAAATGCACAGGATTATACGTGGTAGCTCAGAGCACAAAGCAGATATTTCCATTCAGACTGTGGGGTTACTGGTGACTTCCTCCAGCAGTGGTTTGTAGAGTTCTGGGTCCCCGGTCTTCTAAACAATGAAGAAAAACATTGTAAGGTCGATAAAAAGGAACAAACATTCTCAGATCTTTAAGAACATATTTACACATTACAAACACTGTAAAACTGTACTGCTGTCCTATTTCCTACAGGAATAGACTGTTGAATAATTATTTTTGTTGATGTTTCTGTTATTACTCTTTTTAATATTGTAAAATTTAAGGGCCGTCCACACGGAAACGCTTTTTGGTGTAAACGCATGTATTGCATCGTTTTGGCCGATTGTCCAAACAAATCCTGTGAACGCATGGCCTGAAGACGCAATTGTTTAAAAACCTGTTCCCAAGGTGACAAAAAATTAAAATGCTGCCGTTGTGCCTTCGTTTGGATGGCAAAGCCGCATGATTACATATCGTTGATGTCATCGCCACACCCCTCGACCTCTAGCTTTCGACCTCTTATCCCACGACAACATCTCATAACAACAACAACAACAACAACAACAACAACAACAATGGCGGACTACATGCTTGTGTCCCTGCTGGAGAAGATATTGAGCCTATTAGGGTTAGGGACTGTTTCACAACAATTTCACAAGACAATTTCACAAATAATCACCGGGACCGAAAAGGATTTTTGAGTCAAGTATGGCTGCAGCCTTGAGACCTCCCATCTTGTGCCATCCAGGCTGCATGCTGTCTGCAAGCTTCTGCTTTTCAAAATAAAAGCTTGTGTCTGGTACGTTATGTTTTCGTACGTTGGTGTTTTCAATGTTTTTTAACTAAACAGCATGTCAATCATGCTATTGAATAAAACAGATGTCTTAGTTACAACACGATGGAACTAGCGAAGCAGTTTTGTGGAGCTACAGGTGTGTACGGACAGGCACAGAGCGCTGCTTTTGTGGGACAGCCTCTCCTCCTGATCCAAGGGCTTAAGACTGGAAATAGGGGGGAAAACAGCGAATCCACAACTAAATCCACCAGGCAGACAATTTGAAAGGTGGCCTCCTAAAAGTTGGAAATTTGAAATTACGACCAGAACCTTGTGGCCCTGTTGACACAACATTTAAACAACAAAGAAATAAAGTGGTTGTTTTCAGTCATCCTGGATGAACAGTGAAACGTAATTTTACTAAACTCTACCTCCTTTTCTCCCTTCTGACTTCTCTCTAGAGCCTTGATCGCCATGACGGCAGAGCTGATGGAGAGGCAGAGCTCCAGGGTTGACAGGACAATCAGCACAGCGCTTATGCTTCTCAAAAGCATCTGGTTGAACACAAAGAAGCAGAGTTAGCATTAAAATCTGCAAACACATTTGTTTGTCTGTGTAGAGTTAATGAAATTAGTATAATTGGTACTTACTTGACCCGCTTCATTAAAGTATGGCTTATTTTTTGTATTTTTAATAAAATTTTATTTTGGGCTGCGACAAATTACAGAAGCAAAATGGAAATCTCATCTCATAATTATGAATAACAAGTCACTTGTTACAACATATTTTGTGACCAATCAAGTTCTGTGATCTGATTAGGAGTTGCATGTAATTCCACTGCAAATGTCTTTAATCACGCTGAATAGCAAGCTTTATTTTGATATCTGTTACCAAATGGTGCCTGTGAAGTCGGGCTATGTACCCGAGCTGGCTATGTACTCCGGTAAGTGAGTCGCTGCAACCTTTGTTGTAGTTTAACAGATTTTTTGACTTTCAAATCCAGCAGTGAATACAGTGCTTGTTGCTTGCATTATATGTTTGTGTAGTTGGGTGTGGTTTTCTGTAACATAAAGAAATACACAATATATAAATATAAACTGTACATAACGCATGCATGTGTGCATGTGCACAAATGCGTGAATCCAAGGAGTGACGTAGGCTCATCGGTCCAGCAGGGAGTTTTCTACTGTAACACAGTATTTTGCTACACCTTTTGATAGCTTGCATGCATTTGTATCTATAGAGCATCCCATCCTGGTTTATCTGCTCCTGAACACACAGACTTGTATTGTATTGTTACTCTTGGAGTAGATTAAAGCTTTCACATCTCCGAGGGCTCATTTGGCTTCCAGACAACAGCCAATTAATAAATACTAAAACAATACAATATATGACCTCTACACAGTAATGATGTGCAGGATACTACTGCTTTATTTGACGTCCATCTACATATCAATAAAACAGCATTAAGTCATCAGGATATCTGATTGGTTATTTACTCAAGGCATGGAATAGCGTACTTATAATAATAATAATATTACTAACATATTACTCTGAAACAGCAATGATTGATAACCACACTTCCAGAAAATGTTATATTACTGTCTTTTTTGTATTCTTTGTGAAACCAATAAATCATTTTTTTAAATAAAGTGTCTGAAATTGTAAAATATATATAAATAAATGAAATAGCCAATCACACTTTCCCCTGAGCCCTAGGTAACGTCGTTAAATTGCTTGTTTTGTCCAACCACGAGTTAAAATATTCAGTTTACAATCATATAAAACAGAAAAGCTGCAAATCCTCACATTTCAGAAGTTGAAACCAGCTTGGTTTTGCCATTTTTGTTTGATGGGGACAAATTAACAATGATTAATCTAAAATTGTTGACTGATTTTTTGGTGGACAAATTATAATTAATATGAATAATAATTAAAGCCCTCTATTTTCCACTCTTGAGTTTGTACAACTTGTATCTTGACGGCTGAGATGACATTTTCCACACTTACCAGAATCAGTTCTTTGACCTCCAAGCATTTCTCCTTCATGATGTCCTGCTCAGGAGAGGGAGTTGTAGTCTGTCTCCTGTAGGATGAATAGTAATCATCGTCGTAATTCCTACACATCCACAACATGTGAATGGTTGTCATATATATGCTGTAGAGTACAATGCCTGTGATGGCAAAAGCAACTCCTGCGTGACTCAGGATCACATTGATGATGACCTAAAATAAAAGACATAATAGTAAATATTAGAATAAATACTCATGGAATTTAAAAGCCACAGACTATCTTACCCTTTACACTAATAACAGCTGTGTGGCTGGTTACTTTCTTTCAGACTTTACACTTTATATGATGAACACTGTTCGAAACCAACATTACCTTATACTCCCCCCCCCCCCCTTAAGATAAGAAAAAGTACTGAAAAATAAATTAATAAAATTAAAAAAAAAGTAAATACAACTATACCTGCTGAGACATAAATATAAACATGTATTACTACCTATATACGCAAATAGGTAAATAAATCCCTAAATGGGTAGAAAAAGGAAATTATATATATGTATATATATATATTTATATATATATATATATATATATATGTATATATAGCAGGTTTGTATAGTCTGCACCAAGAACAAAACTGGCCTCCATTTTACTTGTCTTGAACTAAACCAAAAATGTAAGATGACAATATAAATAAAGTACTTTCAAGATAACATGAGGATGAACTACTTACCAGACATGGACTGGGGTACTTCTCAGACAAAATGTCAATGGTGCCAAACAAAATAAACTAGAGAAAAAAGCACAAAAGAAAAAAAAATATTGAAACTTCCATTCTTCTGAACAAACACTAAAATTCATAAATGTCATTCACAGTATCTTTGACTGAGTGAACAGCATTTGGAGCATGAAGAAGGAAACTAGGTAACCCTCATCATGTAAAGTCCAGCATCATCCTGACAGGGTCACATAACATTGGCCGCTGTGGGCCAGTGTATTAACATCTTTTGACTACCGTTAGTTGTATGAGAGGACAAAAGACAACTGTTTGAGATGTTAAGAACTCAACTACAGAAGAATATTATACATTTACTAATATCAAGAAGGAAACTAGGTAACCCTCATCATCAATCACACTGGCAGACAAGAGCCAAAGCAACCGGTACCGATCAATGTCATCTTAGAACTTAAGGCCGTGTTATGCTTCCGTGGTGGCTCCACACAGAGCTTTCACTGTAGCCGACGTAAGTGGCCTGATGTCTATACTTGTGCGCTGGTGTGCACGCTGAGCCGGCATGTGTGTGTGGGGGGGGGTGTGTGTTAGAGGAAGAAGATATAAGTATTGAATTCAGAGTCATAGTGAGGGAAACAAAGTGTCTCCCTTGTGCTTTCTGACCATGATGAGACATCTTTAACAGGAAAAGTTAATCCTCTCCTTGATTTCATGTTGTTTTTGGAGAAGGAGAACCAGGAAATGAGTCGGGGGAAATGCAACGCTACCAAGCCACGGCCGAGAGACGTGGGTTGCCGCGATGTGTAGTTACATTTTTGGAGAGGTGCGTGTCAGGCTACGGCGTAGGGTCCGGCGTAGACGCAGAGAGGTCTGCGGGAGTACACCGTTGATTCAGCACATAAAACGGCTTTAAGAGACTAAGATGTCCAATAACAATATCCAGAATTTTGAAAGGTAGTCCAACGTCAAAAAGCTTAGTTAATACCGATCAGTTAAAATACGCTTGGATTGGACTCACAAATCTGTAGTGAATTTTATATCATTTGGCAAAGTAAGATCAGTCTTAAGTTACAATGTCCCAGATCAGAACAGCTGTTAGGTGATTCTCCTAGGAACCATCTGAACAGCCCCAAGTTGTCATGATTTGTCATGAAAAGGCTTGGACCTAAATGCATAAAACAAGAATATAAAACAAGACAAACAGTCTTACAAGATACGTGTCCTCAGGAAGGAAACCTTGACACAAGTTCTAACGTTGTATTTGTCTATTTGTTGTACTCTAACTTTGGAAAAGACTTGGAAGTTTAAAGATGTACATGTTGTGAAGAAAATTATATTGGACATTAGTTATGACACAAAAGAACAAATGCAAAAGTTTCTTTCTTACCAATCCACCAAGCCAAAAAGGAAATCCGATTGAATTTATCTGGGACCAAAAGTACATCCTGTCAAAGCAAAAGAGTATCGTTCCAAGGCCGATGTTGAGCAGCCCAACCATAATGTGCAGAGCCTGTGGAGGAGGAAACAGCATGAACAGCTGACACATGTACAGTATAACTGCAGTTCTCAGGTGACACTGTTCAGGGTAACTGGAGAGCACCCAAGTGCAGCAAATTTTGTTATATTGGATCACTTTCCCTCATAGTTTCGTAGTGTTTTTGCGTGCTTTATGAATTTAAATAAAGCTTTCCTATTTAAATATAACGTTACCTGGAGCTCCAAGGCAGATACAGAGCCGTGGGAGTGTAATGGAAAAACCTTTGAAAAATGTGACTGTAATGTGATTACGACAATAACATTTTTGGCAGAAATTTAAAGAAGTGAGCGGATCCCGCTGGATCTGGCTGTGAGCAAAACTGGGCAAAGAGGTCGATTGTGGATTCAGCTGATACAGTAGAATGAAGCCTTCAGTCTACAGTGAGCCAAAGTCACATCTTTCTATTTCAGGTCCATGGGCCCTATCTTTCGAAAAAAAATATGAATGGGAGTCGATGACAGATCAAACTATTTTTTGGTCCGGTTGGAATTGTGCCATGCATTCCACAATTGATGTGTGTACATTTTTAGAGATAAACGACTTGACTTAAAGAAGTCTCAATACACGTCACCAGAGAAATATGGCTGTCTCCTTGGCAAGCTTTACCGTCTTCTTCCAAGACAAAGGCAGAAGTATCAAAAGAGATAAAAAAACATTATAAATCGGGTCCCATGAAGATAGGTCCCATGGAGTAAAACGGAAAGGGCGGGACTTTGGCTCTCTATGCTTGCCTCTTGTGATGGCAGCCGCCTGTCACTCAAAGCGCCACACCCTTTATTATGCATAACTTTAAACCTGAATATAATTTAAAGGGTTGAGTTATAATTAAAAAAAACTCACTCTCTGCACAGTTTTCATAATGGGGAAAAATAGCTATAGAGACACAAAACTGTTTTTTGTACCAGGCCGTAAACATGTTCACTGGTGCTGTGAAGTAGAGCATTTTAACGCGGGGGTCTCTGGATTTTGACTCCCTTTTGGAGCCAGCCTAAAGTAGCCATTCCAGGAACTGCAGTTTTTGGCACTTCCGTTTTTACTTCACTGAAAATTGCCACACTGTTGAATTATTCCACAAAAATAGATTATTTACTCAAAGTTGAAATCAGAATTAAGTCGGGAATGAAAAAGTACTGAATAAAAAATGCAGTGTAGCATACAAAAGCTTTAAAGCTGAAGTTCACAGGGCAACTTCAAAGCATATAAAGGTTGCAACTCACCCCCAGTACGGACTGAGAACTTCTCTGGACCCTTCTCAGGTGCTCAGACACAGAGCAGCACACCGGGCTGTAGCAAAGGTTTTTGAGGATTTGGCACAGAGGAGGGTAAACACTTTCGGGGTCAGAGGTCACAGTGAACACTGGGATTCCATCGCCCTTGGTCATGGTCACAGACATCCTGCCTGCTCCTGTAGACTGAAAGAAACAAGAGCGTAAAGAAATTTTAAATCTTACTGTATCAGGTCATGGCTGATGTTGCTGATTCTTTGACCTTTAAATGACTTTTTGCTGAATCTCAACGTTAAAGCATGTGTGCTGATTTGTGCTCCATTCCCCCAGACCCACTGGTCCACGGCTGTGTAAAATGGCTGATTTGGTCCTTAATCTGGGAGGGATTTTCAAGGTAAGCTGTCATGGTTGTGTATTTTTCTCTTGTTCCTGTTTTATTTTGAAGTCTGTTTTCTGTCTTGTCTTGTCTGACTTCCTGTCTGTTGGTTTTCCCGCCCTTGTGATTGTCTGATGTTGTTCACCTGTTTCCCAGCCCTTATCTCACCTGTCTCCCGTTATCTCATTAACCTTGTGTATTTAGTCTCCGTGTTTCCCTTGTCTGTTGTCAGGTCATTGTTGGTCTGTTTTGGAGTTCTGTGTGTTAGTCTGTCCTGTATGTCTCTGTGTTCCTGTTTCCTGTGTTTCCTGTTCTTGACTACTACCATGTTTTGGATTACCTTGCTGCATTTAGCACGTTGTGTTTGTAGGGATTTCGTTTATTAAATCTTCAAGCTCACTACCTTGTCTCTGCATGTGGGTCCTACAATTCCTTGGTTCTATGACATAAGCCCACTGCCAAATCTCTAACTGTCACAACACGGGTGGTTAAACATGATGTGCACAGCACAGTTTCCGCAATTGTGAATAAAAAAGTGAATCATAATAATTGGGGATGATTGATGGTAACTATTATAGTAATTTATTATTTAAAAACTACATATATTCTCTTGTTTCTTACAGAAATGTCATGTGTGTTGATAAATTGGAATCTAAAGCCTGAAAAAAATTGATTATTATTAATTACAAAATTAAGTTGTGATTTTGAATGGTCTGACAGCCCTATTTTAGTGCTTCCTAGACTTCCTAGGTATTTCCTTGGTAGTATCACTCCTTAGGCTTTGCAGACTTACAGTTAAAGGTGCTCTAAGCGATGTTGGGTGACGTTACTTCTTGTTGATATTAAAAGTATTTTTAAACAAACGAGACTAGCTTGCATCTCCTTCCTCCTCCTCATCCCGTGCCTTCCCTACTCAAGTAGATTTTTCAGATATTTTTACTTTACGATTTATTTTGGAGGCGACTGGCTGTCCGGAGGATAATCAGTTGAAATTGTGTGTGTGCATCCAAACTGTAAGTCGTATAACTTATGTTGTCAACTCATATAAGCCTTTTGTTGTATTGGTCTATAATTTTTGCAAGTTTAAAGTAAGTTAGCTTGTAATTTTGTTTGTTTGTGTTCTTCACCTGTTAGCTAAGTTACAACTGGCTGTTGATTCCATATAATGGCGATTGTTGAACGCCTTTGCTCACATTTGTGTTTTAGGTGCATTATTTACATGCTACAGTAGTTACACTAAATTTAGATACTGTAATTAATATTGGGTTTATTGTTATTATTTGCTAGCATATATATTATTCATTTGCATTGTGCATGGTAGCCTACAATGTTATATATTTAATTAAAAAAACACACAAACACAGCCATAGCAGAGCTACCCATGCCGTGTTTACTTGACTGTAATAAAGTATCAAAAGAGAGAAGTTGTCTCTGTCCGTGTTTTAACAGACACACCTGGGGCAAAGTTGGAAACCAGAATCAGCTTTAACTACAGTCCTAATCTAAGAGATCACAGAGAGATCATATACTGAGATCACAGAGATTGAGCAGACAAGCAGCAAGACATTCCCAATCATCATTTGGCCTTATCTGAAAGATATATTTGAGATGATAGGCATCAAGAATGACTCCTGGCGAATGTGCTGAGTAATTCTGAAGTATGGGGAACTTCTTAATTAATGTCTGTTTAGTAATTCATATTTTATCCTTTATTTTCTTTCCAGAAGCCATGTTTGAACACACATATACATGTAGATTCCTTTAAATGTTAAGGGAAAGATTAAAAAAGAGAAACTGGATCTGTGAGTTCTCACAGAATCACAATGGAATTTAATAGTTAATCTTGTTAACCTGGAGTCCCAGTCTCTGTCAAAATAATCAGGGATATGTCTGATTAGGCTCAAGATGCTAAGTTTCCAACACAAAGCCCTCATATTAAACTAGGGAAGTGGCATTTACCAGGCTGGAAAGATCTAATAAAGTAGCCTTACATCTTAGAAATTGCACAATTCAGCATTTTTAGAGCTCAACTCATACAAAGAACCCATGATATTGCAAGCTATGCGGTTTTATTGTTCCTTTTTTCACATCTGTCTCTTATGATTCCCAAACTTTAGGGAAGTCCAATACTGAAGGTCCAGAGCAGGGGTCTTTGACGTTTTAAATGGTGTTGTGCAAAAAAATCTATTTGAATCGCGATTCAAGCTCTACCGATTCAAAATCGATTCACAGAATTCCAAAAATCAATTATCTTTTTTTAATTGTATCTGCAATTCATTAACATACATAATACAATACATTAATATAGTATAATAGACTGTTTGTCTATGGTTTATTTAAAGAAACACGACAATGTATAAAACTACTCCACTACCTTGTATCTCACGTTATGGCTCCGTAGCAGACGATTTTGTAAAAAATAGTCTAACGGTAGTGTTACCACGTGACTCATGTGTCGCAAATTACCGTAGCCTACAGGCAGGAGAAGCTCAGTTTTGACTCACATTAGCTGTTTAATAACTAATGTTGAATAGCATTTTATTTAGCAAAAATTAGCCTGTAGATATGTTATCTCCTAACATATACCTACACTCTCTAATGCTCACCTATCACCGGAAAACTGCTTCCAACAGACTCCACTGGACTCATTGGGAAGTCTACGGCGGGGTTGTGTCTATTAACTTTACTGTCTATGATTTAATAATAAACATCTGCCGTACGCCATCCGATTAAATCTTTACTTTAGTTAATATTCGCCTGAGAGACTTTAGTTAATATTCGCCTGAGATACACATTTTTATCTCCTGATAAGTTTCTAAAAACACACTTTATAGGCTTTAGGCTAAAGATTCCCTAAGGCTGCAGACAGGACAATAATATGGATTGGCTTAGACCCTAATAATTGAATTAGGGTCTTTTATAAACGTAATCAAACATGACAAAACTACTTACATGTTTGTGTCAGAGTTGAAGAAAAAACAGAACGAATGATCCGCCTGACAAAGTCTTTAACACTTTTGCGCAGTTATTGTTCTGAAACCAGCAAGAACAGAGAGTTACCAGAAGTACCTCCCAGCACCTGGAAAACATAAAGGAACTTAACCCTTTGTTGGTTATTTCGCTAAACACAATAAGAAATGTGAATAATCAGCGTTGATTGTTTTTATTCTTAGTATTCATACGACATAAATCACATCACAACTTCATACATGGCCTATGTGTAAGAAGCATTCAGAATATCAAGGAGCGTAGTATATATATATATGTATATATATGTGGTATTTTTACTTTAAAAGGAAATATACTTATCCCAACAAATTATTGATAAGGAGCCCTTTTAGGCAGCACAACTAAATACAAAGACACAAAGATGCAAATTTATTGAGTAACAATTCACATCAATGAGGAGGTGATACAATGAAACGCTTGACCCATACTAAGAACTCAGGATACCACAAGCTCTGCGGTTTTGATTGTCCCTTTTCTTTTACACATCTCTCTTATGATTCCCCAAACTTTGGGGAAGTACTATGCTGAAGTTCTAGAGCAGGAAAGAGAGGTGAGCAGGAACCCCCTACATAGGCCTATATTAAGTTGCACATCAAACTG
>NC_045738.1:16326030-16329454 GCF_008692095.1 Etheostoma spectabile | reverse complement strand
TATAATAAAGGGTAGGGCGGCCTAACGCCTTTATACACAACCTTTTTTGCAGAGAATACCAAGCTGTTAAAACAATAATTGTTGGCATGATTTCATAAATCAGTAGGCCAGTAAGTCTGTCATCAGTGGGGATTTATGATTTGCTAATATGTTATAATTATACACACATTAAAATAAAATTGACAATACTTTGGGGGATAACCTGTTGAGGACTGGTCTAAGGTATCTGTGTGCAGGAGACACTGGCAGGCTTTAGCTACTGAGCTATCTTTATTGGACTTTATTTGAAAGGGTACTCCTATAGCCTTTATTACAGTTTTGTCCATTTCATTTCAGGTACGTTTCATTCGTCTTTCCAATTTAATTCAAACAGACCCCCTGACTGCTTTCCCCTTTGCCACACAGCTGTGCCTGGCGCTGTTGATGGCCTACAGCATTCCCTGTGTCAGTGCGCCACCCAGTGATCAAACATAAAGCTGCATCATATGCACTCTAGTCACCAGCGTGCTATATAGACAAAACAAAAAACTAAGTTACATGGCTTCAACAACATGTTTTTTGTCCAATATTGTAATATAGTTAATGATCCATCGGCAGCACTGAGCCCTGCAGGGCGCGAGCGAAGAAGTGACATGCCATCCGATTAAATCTTAGGCTACTTTTAATAGTTAATATTCGCCTGGGATACACGTTTTCTCTCCCTAAGTTTCCAAAAACAAACTTTATGAGCACTAAATATCTTAAATGTAGGGCTATAGGTTCACTTATATAGGCCTAGTAGTTCAGGATCATAACTTCAATAGCCACTCCTTATAAGGAGTGATGTAAGTTATGGTTACTATTGCTACTGTAATATAGGGTCCTTTACAAACGGAGGGTAATCAAACATGACAAACCAACTTACATGTTGTGTCTGTTAGAGTGGAAGAAGAACCTGAACGAATGTACTCCGCCTGACAAAATCTGTCCGATTTCAAGGCTGTTGCGCAGTTTTTATTGTTCTGAAATCAGGAGAGACCATAGGGAGGGACAGCTGTTACCAGAAAGTACCTCCCCTTCTGCACAAATATAAAGAAACTTAACCCTTTGTTGTTTATTTCGTCAAACATAATGATAAATGTGAAAAGGCCTACTCTGCTTTGATTGTTTTCATTCATAGCATTTTTACAACATACACAGGCCTGTGTGTAAGAAGCCTTCAGAAGATGTGTGAGTAGCATTGTAGACTAATAACAGTACTTTATGCAAATAAGTGGATTATATCTGTGCTATAATATTGCCATCATCACAACTTCATGCATGTGTAAGAAGTATTCAGAATATCAAGTTGCATAGTAGCCCACATATGTATAAGTTAATAACAGTATTTTTTATTAAAGTAAGATTTGAAATGCAGTATTTTTACTTGTAAAGGAGGATTTTGATGTGTTGTTGTAGGCCTATTGGTACTTGAACCAAACTAATACATCTGAGTACTTATTCTAACAACGTATTGATAAGGAGCACATTGAGACAACATTAAACTAAATACAAAGACATTGAGATGCTAAATCATTGAGTAACAATTCACATCGATGAGGAGGCGATACAATGAAATTTATTTTTGTCATAAATGCCATTGCTTCCAAAATTACAAGCAGAGAATCACTTTTCAGATTACATTTTATATATTCGTTTATATTGATAGAGTGTGAACCGTGACAATACAGGACAGATTTCATAATCAAATATCAGATTCAACACGTGATGGGGCACATTGTACACAGCTACCACCAGTTTAAATTGATAACAGTTTGAATGAGGTCAATGCCAGGAAAGTCCATGGCAATGATGCCAAAGCATGGCCTGGGCTGATTGGGGTAGAACTGTCTCAGGTATTGATTGAGCCATGGGTTTACCTTTTCAGCCACTCTCTTTGGAGTCAGAAACATTCCCCAGAAAGTACCAAAGCCAGTGCCGCTACTGTAAGTCAGAACCGCATTATCACCCCCACAGGCTTCAGTGGCTTGGTTCAGCTGCTTCATAATTCTGTTGTCTTTATCTTTAACGTTGCTAACCTTGGTTTGACCTTTCCCGTCTGTGTCTATGAGGGGAATTCCTAGCGTGAAGGTGCTCTTCTGCAAAAAGACTATTTTCCCCCTGACCTGACCAATGTTTGGCATGCCAGAAGTCACCCAGACGTGCTGGTCGTTGCCAATCAGACTCTGCACCATTTGGTTGACAGTGTTTTTCTCAAAAGACTCTGGTTGGATTCTAATGAGCACAGCTTCGGTCTGAAACTCTTTCAGGAAGGCTCGGACAGTGTCTAGGACGTCCTTGAGAGTGCTGTGCTGGTACATCACCCCATGCATGACATAGAGGGTGTCACCCAGTCCGAACACTTTGAGATCCAGGAAACGAATGCCAGCCCTGAGCTGATCCTTCAGGGACAAGGCCTGGCATTCCGCCTCTGGACCTCCGTACAGGGCCATGCTGTCATGGGCCCCAGGGAGGGTGATGAGAGAGAGGGTGCGGAAATTCTCGATGCCCGCCATCCATGGAATATTGTAGGACCCCGGGAGTATGAGGTTTCCGTTGTCATTGAAGAACAGGTCTTTTCCACGGCATAAACCACTGATGATTTAGAGCATGGTTTGTGGTGTTATAATAACCCAAAAGCCACAAATTGAAATTGGCATCCTAAAAAACATCAATATACTTGTATTTTACTTGAAAAACTTATATACTTACACAACAGACAGCAAAATGTAGTGGAAAAGTCGACACTTGTGACCAGCCATCATTCTTGCAGAAAGATGAGAAATCTAAAAAGAATTGTGTATGTCACATTAAAATCCCTCATTTTGGAAAAAAAGACATGCATGGATAAATTATTACATTATATCAAGCTAAGCATACACTTGGAAGGTTTTTTATTACCAGAATGAGGTCAAATGAATCAATTTTTATACTACCTTATAGCCAGGAAGATTTCACGGCAAACCACTCCAATAGTCAGAATGTGGACAGCTCAACAAAAAACCCATCACTTATATGCTCTGTTATCTGTAAAATTTTAGGTGTGGATCGTAAGCTCAGTTATATAATTCAGACTGATTGTTCCTTGTTGGACAATCAAACAAAAGTACAGATTGTGGTGTTTGTTTCCAGAGTGTTAGTAAGTAAAGTAACTCCCTAATAAAACAATTGGATCAGATTAGATTTGATTCCTGACAAGAATTATCTCAAACGCAAGCAGCCACACCAGTGCAACAAAATAACAATGACTAAGCCATGGAATACATCATCCATCATCTTCATCCGGTATCGGGTCGCGGGGGCAGCAGCTCCAGGACCCCCCAAATTTCCCTTTCCCAAGCCACTTAAACCAGCACCGACTGGGGGATCCCGAGGCGTTCCCAGGCCAGGTTGGAGATATGATCCC
>NC_045738.1:16325891-16326020 GCF_008692095.1 Etheostoma spectabile | reverse complement strand
CCTAGTCCTGGGTCTTCCCCGAGGCCTCCTCCCAGCTGGACGTGCCTGGGCCACCTCCCTAGGGAGGCGCCCAGGAAGCATCCTTATCAGATGCCCGAACCACCTCAACTGGCTCCTTTCGACGCGAAA
>NC_045738.1:16307814-16325881 GCF_008692095.1 Etheostoma spectabile | reverse complement strand
TCTACTCCGAGCTCCTCTCGGATGACTGAGCTTCTCACCCTATATATCATTTTACAACATATTTGGTGATATTATTAAACATAGGCCAGTAATATAAATAAAAACTTATTTTGGAAGTGCCAAAATATAAAATAGTAATGGGAAGAAGTATGGGGGAATATTAAAGGAGATGTTAGGTTATGGGATCACTGTGGGCTCTGTGTTATATCTGGGGAATCTGACACAAGAAAACACAAAGGGCAGAAACCTGATCTAAACACTGCTTTATAGCCCTAACCCTAACTCTTTTTGCAGGATGGTAGAGGAAGACTCATCCGTGATTGGCTCAGCCTGACATTCTTACTCTAACCATAACCAATCCCACTCCTCTTGCCCTCCTCTTGGCAAAACCTAACCAACCCAACCAGAGCAGGCAACGAGTACTAGCCATTCAGGGATGAGTTCCCTAATGAATATTCATGTGTCTTCCCCTATTATCCTGCAACAAGTTACATTGTCCATCAATCCCAAAATGTAAAGCGGTTGTTTAACTAATGACCGCTAGGTGGCAGCAATACGCCGATGGACCAGACGTTATTGTTTATCTCTGCCGGAAGTAACACAGAAGAAGAAGGAGGAGTAAAGTAGTAAAGATGGCGGAAAATAACAGCACGGAGCGTACGGAGGATGCCAACATGGATAAAAATGTTGCTCCTGGAGAATCTGTGATGGTTATCACCGTCAAAACCCCCAATGGAAAAGAGGACATTTCGATTTCGGAGGATTCTTCTGTCTCCCAGGTGCGGTAACTGACGTTTCAACATCCGGCAGCAGAAATCACGCTATCATCATGATGCGTTTCCTATCAAACATTAGGGGAAAGGTCAATACGTTGGTGGTTTTTGCATGTTGTCCAACAGCGGGTTGCTTCTTCGGTGGTATTTTCGTGGTCTGACAGATGTTTACAATATTTGCTTGGTGCGAAAATAACGTTTAAATCCAATATTTCCTGAGGCGGTAGACATCTGCGTGATTACGGAAATAACCGGAAAATGTAGCGTCACGTTATTAGAGCTAACGTTATCATTGCTCTTAGCTAACAGTTTGTAGGCTGTGTTTACCAACGTTACATCATCAGTATGAACACACACATAACTCTCCATACCAGAGGTGCATATGCATAGAAAGTAAAAAAAATAATAATAATAGTACGTCATACGAATTTAATTAAATCCTATCATCGGTCCATGAGAAATTTAAAGTGAGTCTTAATTGCTTCATATTTTGTAAGGTCTCTTCTAACTTACTGTTGCCATAATGGTCCAGTTGTTGATTTAAATATTTAAAGTTTGGTTTGAAGTCCGCCCATATTTTCTTATGACTGTGGAATTTTCCCAATAACAAAAATTGAACAGTACAAAAAACACACTTTCAATCCTTCAAAACATATAAGAATGTCTTCTTCCGGAAATTGAATTGTTTTACTCTTCCTTTTATTTTTTTATATATATATATACATACACACACACACATATATACATATAAAATGTTGAAAATCAGCCCAACATATGCTGGTACAGTGATCAAAACAAATGATTGTGCAAGACATTTTCAATATGAAGTCAGAGGCAGTTGGCCAAATTTGTCATTGACGCTGAGTAACTGTTACATCATTCTAACTGTGAAACTGCAGTGAAATTAATGTTGATTCAGTTTGGGGAAAGTGATAACGAATTAACGTTATCTTCTATTATCGAAGGGACAGGTCGCTGATAGAATCCGGGTGGGATGCTGTTGACCCAGTTACAACATTATTAAACAAGTCAAAGTGACGTCACTAATGGTCACCCACTCTTTGATACTTATCTGTGAAACTAGGCCTATTTGCTGATTTCTCGGCAACAACCATTCTTGTGCATTAACCGGTTTATCCTGTCTGGGGTTACTGAAACAAAACAGAAATGTTTTAGTTTCATTTATTTTTCTTTCTGAAATGCCGTTTGCGTGTGTGTAGCATCAAAATAGACAGTTAAAGACAGAAAGCAAATGTGATCCACAACATTACCAACAAAATGCAAGTGACATCTATCATTACATTAAATGTCATTTTAAGCAATTTATATATAAATATCAGAGGCTACATGATTGATGATGATGATGAAGTGTCTTGCTCCAGGACACATTGGTTGATGTATCGCAGTGGGAATCGAATACGGGTCTCACGCACCAAAGGCATGTGTCATATCCACTGTCCCATCACCACCCACATCTACAAGGAGTAGGGTGTGGTGTGACACATCAGAACCTCTCAGGGTATGAAGATTGCCAAGTAAGAAATACCAAGCAATAAGCAGATAGTTTGAATACCCTCCAACGATGGAAGATAACCAGTATCTGCCTGTCCACTCCAAACTGTCAAAAAATAATCATTGCAACACAGTGTTTCCTTTAACCCCCCCCCCCACCACCACCCCACCAGTGTTTTACATATGAAATGTAACTGACAGTTTGCTGTAACACAAACAAATATATTTATTCACCTCTATTCACACACAATGAGGCATAATTTGAGTTGTGATTGAACCGTATTTTTTGAGGAACTATAGGGACACACATCTACAACAGGTCTACAAAATTCTTCATAGGGAAACCGTGGCGGCAGAAATTTTGGCATGGCGAGCCACCACACTAATCAACATGGATGATAACATCCTCTTCTGTAAATAATGGATTTGTTTAATTTCCTTGATAGTTTTACATGAAAAACTGTCCCTAGATATTTATATTTATTTACAGCTTCTATAACTACTTGTTAGTGTGTCTTTCTGTTTTCTCTGAATCAAAAATAAAAACGGGTCACCAACTCAAGTGTAAGAGTACTACCTGACTCCAGGTTGTCTCTGTATGTCACTTTGTGGAGCTTTGATGAAGTACAATTTAGGAATAAGCACCATGTGGGCACATTATAAACTAAAGTAATTACGTTTCAGAACTAGATTCTGACACAGCATCCCTTTTCAATAGAGGCCCAAAAGATGACATTTTATTGCAGGACACAGTTGATATTATATTTATCTTAACAACCACTCAAGTTACCGCCTCTTTTGGGGACCTCCGAGCAGTTGCTCACTTGCTCTCGTCTCATTTGTCCAGTTCAAACAGGAGGTGTCCAAAAAGTTCGAGGCCCAGCAGGACCAGCTGGTGTTGATATTTGCTGGAAAGATTCTGAAGGATGAGGATTCTTTGAACCAGCACAAAATCCGAGACGGCATGACCGTTCATCTTGTCATCAAGACTGCACCGAAGTAAGCACAATGCATGAAATGTGTTTGCAGGTAAAGAGGCATAGCTCAAGCCTGGTGAGATTTTTATGTGATGGTTGCTTTTTCTTCATAGATCAACAGGCGATGGTACATCCCAGACAAGTTCCAGTTCTGCAACGCCTCAAAATAACAGCAGCAGCACCAACGCCTCTGTAGCAGACAGAGCAGGAAGTGGCACGAGTCAGACGCCAACAGAGCCTGCCAATCCAATGAGTAAGAACTCTATATATTTTAAATGATTTGCTTCCTTTTTGCTGTACATTGAGTTTGATTCTTGTGATCCAGTCCCATAGATCAGTGGTTCCCAAAGTTGGATCCAGGAAACCCCCGGAGGTCCTTGAGAATAACCCAGGGGCTTCCCAGCAAAAAGGATCATTTATCATTTTTTACCATAATTCCATCCAAAAGCAACTCAATGACAGACTGTGTGACTATTTTGATCATGGGGTTCACACACGTTTCTTAATAAAATCTCTAAAAGCTAAAATTCTCTCAGTTGGGGATGAACCCTATGACAATAGACTTTGCTCGATTTGTGCCAGTTCTCATTAATATTCAATGAGCTAAGCTGCTTGACTCTGATTGGCTAACACCTAGCCAATGAAAGACTGGCTATCAGCATCCTTAACCCAGCAAGCTCATGAAAAATAATGAGCTCAGGCAACATGTGGCTAGAGCTGACAGAGGAGGTAGCTGTTCATTTTCACATTGAACCCAAACACATACTGTATGGACCTAAAATATTTCAAATAATGCTAAAATGGGTTTGTGTGGCAGGACACCTTTAATTACATTTCCACACAGACTTTTAATACAAAACCATCACAAATTTAGTAATTTAAAAAAAGAATTTAGGTGACTGCACATATGTTTGAAGCAACTAACACACTTAATGAAATTCTATAGCAAAAATATCATAATAATGGTGTTCCCTGTCAACACATCCACTTACCTGACAGCAGAGACGGTTTAGAACCGAGACGACCCAACTCAGTCATTTCCTGTGCCTGTGTCACGTGGGCTCCGCCACTGCCACGCCTCTTCAGGAGATTAATGGCAGGTCATGAGTGTATTGATTTAAACTAATGATATTAGGGCCATTTTTCACAAGAAATTTATCTCACAAACATCCGAACACTAAAATGGCATTTTTCAGATGGACAATTTAGAAGAAAATTAACTTTGTTGGAGACCGTTTCTGTCTCGGGAACAAGCTCTTGCGAGATGTGGCAGCACTGATAAGCTAACGTTCATGAACGTGGTAACAAAAGTAATTTCCTTTCAAGCTAAATATGTGTTTTAGCTGTGTTAATGTATGTTTGCAAAATCAAATGTTAATAAATTATACAGATATAACTTTTCATCTATCCACACGACATTCACTACATTTTCAGACGAGGCCGCGCCCTTTTAGGAGACAGGAAGTGTGTACCATTTCATGCCATTGGCGCTGTGTGTAATTCCCTATCTTTTAGTAAAAAATCATCCTTGCTGCATGGACGTATTCTCCAGCTTTCCTCCTCCTCCTCAGGTGGACTCGGTGACCTGTCCGGCTTGTTAGGCATGGGCATGCGTTCGTCCAGCTTCATGGAGATGCAGCAGCAGGTGCAGAGTCAGCTGATGTCCAACCCACAGATGATGTCTCAGATGATGGGTAGCCCCCTAGTCCAGAACATGATGTCCAACCCAGACCTGATGAGACAGATGCTCGCAGGCAATCCCCAGATGCAGCAGCTCGTGGAACAGACCCCGGACGTCTCCAGCATGTTCAACAACCCTGACCTCATGAGACAGGTCGGTGCAGCGTTGCTCTTGATAGTGCCCTGAAACGCCAGGTCAACCTCAGAGAGCTAGCACGGATTAATGTCCGCTCGTCAAATAAACGTCTTGTGTGTCCTGACACAGAGGTTCCCCCACCCTACTTGTTTATTTATTTTTTTTCTCTCACAGTTGTAAACTCAGAGCCTAGAAATGTAGACGCACGCTAGCTGCAGCAAATGTCATTTGGAGCTAGGGTCAGTCTAGCAACTCTCCGTCGGCTTGCAAGCTGGAAAAACCAAACTCCAGTCAGGCCAATCACATCGTGTAAAGAGTCGGCGGGCGGGCTTAACATAATGACGGCAGAGTTACGGTTCTGCTTAAATTCCCTGCTACTTTAAAACAAAGAAGATTGCTGCTGCTGCTGGCAAACAGCTGACTTTCCAATCTGCTTTGGCCGCGACTCTGAAACACTTGAGTTAAGCTTTACTTTGAGAAAACAACAAAGAACGGCACTGAAGTCATTCTTTAAAAAGGAAGATGTGTTCTGAGTTTTGCCGACTGGATATGGCAAAAGTTTAATCTATCAGCTAGCGTTTCTCTGGTTGGTTGTAGCGCTAGCCCATTTTGTGCAGAGGGAATTTGAAAGACAACCATTTATCCCGCCCCTCAGAATGAGCCCATCCAATTGTGAGTTCCCAGTACCAACATCTTGTCAGCCTAGCAAACTCATCGCCTTTTGGCAAATTCACAGCTTTGAATGGAAACTATGGCACCCGCATGATTTGTGTACAACCTACGTTTTTTTTGGGGTGGTACACGCCTGGGCGGATCGCAGACACACCTGCTTTTGATGCTAGCTGGAGCTTGGCCACATGTTTGGGATACAAGGTTTTTTGTTGTTGCGTTTTTTATGTTTTAGTTGCCGTTACTAGAAAAGTTTCTGTTCAACTAAGCAAGAACCTTAGTGCTAGTCCAAGCACTGTCACCTTTTTCTACCCACTTGAGTTTACAGCTATGCATTTTAAATCACAGTTATTATTTCTCTAACTGCCCCCCACTCCTTGATGGTGATCTAGTTCCTTTGTTGTTTACTCCTGCAACTTGGAGCTCCAATGAATGTCCCAACAAGTTTAGGGTTGACACTGATGGCCGCCATTCCAGTCAGAAGCTTGCTTCTTTTTCTAGGCCACCTTAGCTCTCACTGTTTGTTTTTGTTGTCTGAATCCTCTCGTTCCTTGACAGACCGTAGAGTTGGCAAACATCCAGCAATGATGCAAGACATGATGCATAACCAGAACTGGGTGCTAAGTAACCGTGAGAGCATCCTCTGGGTGTATAATGCTCTATGGAGTGTGCCTGCAGTCAGATATCCAAACTGTTATCTTGTGTGCACAAGAATTATTTCTTGTTTTAAGACGTTGGAGGCTCTGTTGGGTTTTAGAGTTGACTTGTGTCATGTTTGTCCTTGAGCAGATGCAGAATCCTGAAACATTGTCTATGCTGACCAACCCCAGAGCCATGCAGGCCCTCATACAGATCCAACAGGGCCTGCAGACCTTACAGACAGAAGCCCCGGGATTCATGTCCAGGTACCGACTGTTTCTACTTGCACCCTGTGTAATTGTCCTTATCTGGCACTCAACTCAGAATTAATCGGAATTCCTTCTGTTATTTGAAAGTACATTTTAGTACATTTTGCTGAAATTGACAGGGATTGCCATAGTTTTCTTGATTGTTGGCATTTCTTTCTCTAGATTGTCTCCCGGAGGTCTCGGGGTTCCTCCAGCCACAGGGGGAAGCCCCCCCGAGATCCCTCAGCCGCCTGCCATGGCAACCGGATCCAGTCCCCTCTCAGGCACCAGTTCCTCTCAGCAACAGCTCATGCAGCAGATGTTACAGATGTTTGCAGGCGGAGGGCCATCAGTATGTTTTATCTAATTGCCTAAAGTTGTTGTTTGCTAAAATCAGAGCAACATTTTGAAATATTAATATGAAATATTGATATGTTCTGGTCGAAGCCACCAGGTGGCTGCTCTCAAGCTTGTCTATATTTAGTATACGTGGGTAAAAGTAGAATTCGTGCCAAAGTACTTAAAGTCAATTTGATTATATGTGGAAAAAGCAAATCTGTGAAAATATTTGGGTCAAAATCAGCTGGTATAAGTATAAAGAAAATTTTGTGGAATATCGTAACTCACTAAATAAATAATCTGAATCTGTTTATATATAAAAAAATAAAAATTAAAAAAAAAAAGCAGTACCTGACCCCATGCGTGCTCTCCTCCCTCCCAGCTCCAGACTCCGGAGGTTCGTTTCCAGCAGCAGCTCGACCAGCTCAACACCATGGGCTTCATCGACCGCCAAGCCAACCTGCAGGCCCTCATCGCTACGGGAGGGGATGTCAACGCCGCCATCGAAAGACTGTTGGCCTAACCCACTCATTTCATTCTGGGGTTGAGGGTGGAAGACGGGTAGAGTTGGGGACTGGCATGGGAGATTTGAAATAAGTTAATACATAAACACCATCCTGCATCCAATAAATAAGTCTGACCTGACACCCAGATAGACGCAGCGGTATTCCAATCACTTGTCATCTCTTCATCTGATCTGTAAATCATAGGAAGGGTAAACAAGGGAGGATGGGAAATCATAATGGAAGGATGTTGTTGGTTTCTAACCGAGTTGGTCATATGCTAAAGCTAAAAGCCGTGGCAGATAAGATACGATGAGCCTTTATTAATCCTAAAGGGGCAATTCAGGTGTTGCAGCAGCACAAAGACCAAAACAAGTACATATAAATAGAGAAGTACAAATAAAACGGGAAAAGATATAAAGCAAATAAGAGATCTATACAATTAAATATCACAACTAGTAAACTGTGACATTTGAATTTCCCTCTGGGGATAAATAAATGTATATATAAATGTATCTATCTAGCACTATGTATCTTGCAATTAAAGACAAAGTTATGCGGTAATTAAGTGACAAATGGAATTTACAAGGTGAAGAGACATGGTTGATTAATAGCAGCCGGTCTAGTGAGTACTGTATGTCATCAATGTACACCAGAATAATATATACTGTGATTAAGTGATGGAGTGTATGTAGTACTGCTACAGAAAACTAACGCCACAACTCTCCTTGTTGCCACCAATGAGTTACTCCTGCCAGGCCGGTCGGAGATGATTTCAGACATGACTGAAAGTGCTCATGCACTTGATGTCTGCACGAAGTTACCAAGAAATTCATTCTAATAGTTACTAATTTTACATTAATTTTAACAGATTGTATTTGGTGGTTAGGTTGTTGTTGTAGTAGGTTGGATGATCTTCTGTGCGCTCAGCTAGTTTTTACATGTTTCTTTGTTTTGTTTTTCAATCCTCTCGCTTGATATTTATTTGAGTTATCTCTTTATGGAGGTTCGTGACACCTTGTATTTCTCCCCTGAAATGTTTCTCAGTACTGATTCTTGTGTTTGGCTCTGCTGCCTAAATGTTTGAGGAGGACAAAGTGTGTGTAATGTGTGTGTGGATGAGGGATGGACAATATGACCTAGTGAGAAAATTTGCAAGATTAAGGTAGACAGCACTGTGTTGTTGGAGCGGGTTGACTGCTTGGACTGTGCTACTGGACCCCATACTGCTATAGATTTCTTAAGATGTTTAGATAGGAAAAATATGTAATTACTATTCTAAATCATTGTCCCTAAATAACTTATAAAAGGCCCCAAAGCACTTAAAATGTTCATCACAACTGCATACTTCTTATGTACTTCTACTTCAGAGGAAAACATTGTACTACCACAGTTACGTGACAGAAAAATGTAACTGGTTACATTGCTGATTCAGATTTTACTCACAAAGTAAACAATTAAAATATGATTTATTATTAATTAAGCTATACAGTGTTATATTAGAACTGAAAGCTTGACATTTTGATTTTCAATTGATCTGTTTAATGTCTCTAGTTGTATTGCCAATAGTGTTTCCAGACTGTGATATTGGATTTACAGAATTTTCCTGGAAAACATTTGTTAGGTTTTTCATTTGCAAAAATTAGCCAAAACGGTAATTTCCATCTGATTGTTTTAATCTATACATTTTTCTGCAACATAGCCTTATAATTTACATATACCATGTCAGAGGTTCATATCACCCACCACTAATATAGACGTCTTTGAAATTTCCTTTCTTAGTCAACAGGTGTGGTTCAAGTTGATTTCCTGTAGACAAACTGTAAAAGTAAATAAAGTAAATACACTTGCACTTTGAGTAGTTTGATTTTTGTTTTCAACTATAAAGTGGTCTCTATGAAGTGTCAGTGCCCTGATGATACCGCGATTTATTGTGGTAACTTGTTGAGAAAGCCATTGGTGAATTGTTTTTAAGTCATTCACAAATGAATCAAACCTTTTCGGGAAATCATATGTTCTAAGTCTTCCTATGGACAGATAAGTATCCTTTTTTTTTTCAATCTTAGAAATGATTGTGATTTACTTTGGTAATGCAGTTTGACAGCTGTGTTATGTTGACTTTACCCTTGATTGATATTTTCATTTGTCCTGGCAGAGTTTTTGCCTTTAGTCTATACCGGGTTGTTTGGTGGTTGCAGCGAAACCTAAAATGTCGTACAAGTATATTAAGAAATCAAATACATTTAAATAACGTATTTGTCGATCAACAACAGTCATCCCTGCAGCTATTTGTAGTGGCAGAGGAAGAAGTGAATTGACTGCAGCAATACCAGAAATATATATTATTACAAATACCATAAAATTCTTATTCTAGAAATATCATGAAACAAATAGTCTTATAAATATTGCAAATACAAGCTTAAACTGCACACTAGTATCTACAGACGTCAGATAAATGTAATGTGGTACACATTAAATCTTCTAAACCTCTGAATTATTAGGTTTAAGTTATTTTATTGTCATGGACACAACAAAGGGAAACAAGTTGTTGGCAATGAAAGTCTTACTGTATATCTCAGGCTCCCTCCCACTCTGCTTCTACAGATATATAAAATGTTATCAACTAATGTAAACAGATGGGCAGTAAGTATATGCATAAATGGGGAAGACTGTACACAGGTGTATGTATACATACACACATACACAACACAGTAAATATACTGTACTGAGAAAGAGGAAGTGGAGCATTACAATATCAGAGTTTCTGCATGGACAAAAAGTTGTTTTGGCATTATTTCCATGGTAATACCAGATTAATACATAGTGCTGTCAAGCTACATGGATATCAGTATGAATCAAGATGGTGCTCGACGCCGCTGGAAGATTTTTGAACATCATTGAGGCTTATCGGTTGAGGAACTAGAAACTACACTGGGTAGGGATTTGCACAAACTCAGACAATAGGGTGTAGTATGGTGAATGTCATGAATGGGGATCCATTTGGATGGTCCCTGAGAAAGAAACGAAGGTGGCACAGTAAGAGATTGGATCCAGAAGGTGGCAGCAATGCAACAGATCCCAGCTGCCTTAGACTCCACAGACAGTTAGGGGGGCTCCATGGTCCTTCATGTGGGGCGACCTGACACGCTCAGTCGGAAGCATAGACCGTTAATATTAAGCAGTAATACACAGGCTATGGTCGGAAGGCGGGCACTAAAGAACGGTTAAAAGAACTCGGAAGAAGAAGAAGAAGAAGAAGAAGAAGAAGAAGAAGAAGAAGCCTACAATTCCCACAATGCATTGAGAAGGCACCCGGAAAGGGACGAAAACATCAGCTGACTATGACTAGTCAGTGTCTAGTTTTTGACAGTTTAAAGGCAGTTATTTATTCGTTTAAAAGATAATTGTTTTGTTATTTTTGCATTAGCATATGTTAGTGAGTAAGTAGCTATGTTACGACCAAAGGCGTTAACGCAGGTTCTGAGCCAAGCGAACACAAACGGAGTCCAAAGCACACTGTGAGTAACGTTAGCTAGCTAGTTAGCTAGCATATTGCTAACGAGGTAATATGGTTTTTGTCTATTATACAGTTTGTTTTTGTTGGAAAGTGTACAGTCGTGGGTTTGTTTGACCCCACAATCGTTTGACATACACGGACATATGATGCCAAATATCAAGAGCCTGACAAATATCATAACTGCATACTTTACAGTGATCTCTCTCTGTACAATATGATATTTAAGGAATACTGTGGGCAGGGTGAACCTTAACATTACAAGTTGTTTGCAGATAGTTTTAGTTAGTAGGGCTGCAACTAACTAACTATCTCTATCTTATTGTTATTTATTGTGGATTAATCTGACAATTATTGCAGTCTTATGTGTATAAAATGTCAGGATAAAGTGGAAAATGCTTGTTATAATTTCATGTTGACTTCTTCAATTTGCTTGATTTATCTGGCCAATAGTTAAAATCCCAAAGATGTTCAGTTATATATCACACATGACAAAGAAAAGCATCAAACCACCCCATTTGAGAAGCTGGGAGCAGTGATTTTGGGGCATTTTAGCTTGAAACGATTACTTTATTATTAATATATAATGATAATCTTTTTGTGATCTAATCTTCTCTCGCTACTCAAATTATGTCTAAATTCACTAAATTACATAAGGTGATTTTGTCACTTTGAAATTTCTGAATTTGTACATAGGGCTGGGTGATATTGAGAAAATCAAATATCATGATATGTTTTACCAAATACCTCGATATTGATACCACAACGATATTGTAGTGTTAACTACTGGTGCTTTCACAACATATTTACACAATGAGATTTTTGATAAATAATCATCAGTAAGATGGATAAAATGACTAAGGCAAATAATAGGACAGTTACAAGAATCTGGTAAGTTCAGAAAGTTACATCACTTTGTCTGTGATGTGTTGTGCGATGGCAACACTAATGCCATTTTAAGATATCCAAAATCTTAGAAAATATCTACTCATATCAAAATATCGATATAATATTGATACATTGCCCGTCTCTATTTTTACATATGCTTTCAGTGTAGTTACTTTATGGTAATAATATGGTCCTATTGGCATTCCAAGTGTTCATAAAAACATTCATAAAAACTGGCAAGCACCTTGTATAAACTGCAACACAATTCATATACATTTACATATTTGGACATAGTTCAGACAGTTTCATTTTACTTTATATACGGTATATACTATGATTTTAGGTTTGTAGATATGTCCAACATTGTTGGGTAGCGTCATGGAGATACCCTGAGTAAAATCCATTCATTCATTGACAGTCTATAGTAAAAATCATTTCAGGTGTTCAAGTGCTGGATACTGAAACTTCAAAGTTTACATTCTCACCAGCTTACTGAACAATGAAGGTTCACTTCTGGCTTACTCTGGATACGGGGACACTGACGCCCGAGTGACAGCTGCCATCGCTAGCAACATCTGGGCGGCCTACGACAAGAACGGTCACCAAGCCTTTAACGAAGACAAACTTAAATTCATACTCATGGATTGTATGGTAAGGAGTGCCGTTTCAGTTGTTCTCAGGTTCTCATATGAAGAGTAGTTTTAATATGGACAGTTTGAACTGGGGCACTTTGTCACGTTGTTGTTCTCTCGTTTTCTCTCTCAGGAGGGAAGGGTGGCCATCACTCGTGTAGCCAACCTATTACTGTGTATGTACGCCAAAGAGACGGTGGGTTTTGGAATGCTTAAAGCCAAGGTGAGGGGTCAAAGCTGATGTCAGTCAGTGGTTTCCCAACAACCAATGTCCTGCTTTTCAGGCTCATTTGTATAGTCAGGGTTAAAGCACAACAACAAAGAGAATAATCAATAGTATCATACAAATAACAGAAGGCTATTAAAACTGTATGATCTGGGGAAATTATTTAATCGATAAATTAGAATAATAAGGATGTAAAAGAAAATATAGTTATGTAAAACAATCACAAGGAGAGTTTGGGAGGTTTAAAATCAAATTCCTTAAACGTCCAGAAGGTACAATTAAATTGATCTAAAGTAGGAGTTGTATTTTGGTGCACTAAAATTAACTTAATAGACCATATTTATAAAACATCATAAAACTGTGAAAATATCCATCAAAACTTTTTAGAGTCCAAGTATTCTTATGTCTTGTTTTGTCCGACCAACAGTCCAAAACCAAAAGATATTCAACTCTGATGTAAGACAAGGAAAAGCAGCAAATACTCGCATTAGAGAAGTTAAAACGACCAAATATTTGGCATTTTTGCTTTATAAATTACTTAAACAATGACTTGATAATCCAAACAGTTCCTGTAGCAGCCCTATACTGAACTGTACAATCTAGTGTTCAGCTTTAAGTCATTTAAAACCAATCCTGTCTTATTGAGGACAAATTAGAGGACAACTTGTAAGCTAAATCCCAACACATAAGGCAATGGCTTGAAGATAACCTTATTTGTCACTCTGGATAAATCCTTATTCTGATTTCTCAGAAATCTGTCTGATTTCTAGAAATCTGTGCTCTTTATTTGCTAATGCACTTTACTAATAGACTAACACAATCATACTGCATTCTTTGTTTTTATGTCTGTTTAACACAGCTGTGAAGAAAAAAGTAAAAAAAGAACTTTTAATGTTTGCACTACTGGTTGTATGTTAAACTGCAATTTGTTGTAATGGTTGTCCTTACTTGAAATAAAGTGGAATCTAATCTTTGTTAACACTGTTCTGTTGTTGTTGTGCTTACAGGCAGAAGCCCTGGTACAGTACCTTGAGGAACCATTGACACAAGTGGCCGCATCATAGTGGAGACGTGACTGAAGCTCTGCCTGTCGCTTCCGTCTGCCTGGAAAAAAAACATCATATGATCCCAGTCATTGGGCTACTGAGTGATCTGTGAGTGACTGTGCGTGTGTGGTGGGTTGGAGGCTGGGGGTGGGGGGTGGGTGCAGTTCAGTGTATTTACGATCATGGTATCGAAGCTAATAACTAGTATGTTTTTTTGCCCTTGCTTGTGACTTATGTGTTCATCTCATGGTCTGTTCTGAAAGCCCACATAATTGTCAAAAGGAAGTCTGAGTGTACAACTGCTGAAATGATTCCTTTACATTACTGTTTCCACGGCCGATTCATTCATTTGCAGTTTTAGTTCAGGCACGCAGATCACAGTTAAGCAGAAAATGTAACATTTTTTACTCCTGTCAGAGAAGTAAAATAGTTTGTGAAAACCTTGATTAAAAGGTCTGTCAGATAAAGTGCAGGGAAGATTATTTGCTGCGTTTTGTTTCAAAGCCGTCAAATAAACAATTTTTGGATTAATATTCACTCTTTCTATTTTGTGTTTATGCTCTAAACTGAGTGCTTTGTGAGTTGGCTATTATATTATTATAATCTAAAATATCAGGTTTACCAGGATTGAGTTTAAAAGTAGCCATAGTTTCAGTATTCCTTGATACACCTTCTATTCAAGCAGTGTTTTTACAATGAAATTAGAAGCAGTGTAGATGCATTATCTATTGGCTACATTATTACCCTTTTACAAAGCTTCACATTGCTATTAATGTTTTTTTTTCAGGTGCATCCTATATAGGACACATATGGAAATCCTCATGTTGTTATTTTGCCCTTATTTAAATTCTTATTTAAATATTTCCATTTCCATGACTCTGTTGAAAGGATGGCTTTTTAACATCGCAAGTATTTCTGATTTCCTGCAGACAATCGCAGTTTATGCGAGATTCATTCCATTATTTGTCCATTATATCAGACTGCCTACTCTTTGCATGCTCACTTGCCTTAAAACCTGAAATGATTATTAAGAAAGTCCTTTGAGTATTGTAATGATTGGAAAAAAGAATAAAACCTTGGTGTGTTTTTCTAAGTGCACTTTAATCACAGCCAAAGACTTGCACAACACGTTTGAATTCTTAAAAAATCAGTTGGAGATTTAAATTAGATTGATTGTAACGAGTTTGATCTGCATGTGCGTGTTTAGACTTCAGCAAAGGTAAATACGAGGAACATGGAAGACATCTGATTTCAATAAATCTAAATATGAGGTTTTAAAGGTATAGAAACAAAAAAGAAGGTATCTTTTGCAATAGATGCATGACTCAAATTACCACATAGAATACATGTACAGAACCTAGTCTTTGTGACCACAGAGGATCAAATAGAACAGCACACCTGGTCAGCTTAGAAGAGACTCATACAAATTCACAAATCACAACTTTGCTGCACAGTATTATAGAAATGCCATAGAAACTCTGTTACAGGGCGTTTCTTCCTTGTAGTGAGCAATAAGACTTGCTTCCTGCTTCCTGCATGCAGTAATGTGATCAATCCAGGAGAAGGCGCTTGCCCGTCCCTCTCAGCTGTACCTGCCAGTCGCCCCACCTGTAAAACCTGCCCTGCGCTGACTCCCATTACTAAACACACCTCCGCAGCAGCCCCACCACTCCCTGACACAAGCCCCGCCTGCTGCAGTAGAACAACCTGGGTACACTCAGCATGTCTTGTTCAAACAAGCCAGCTTTCTATTAACTCAGATTGGGAAGGGTAGCGAAGGGCAGAAAACTGGCTACTGGCATTCATGTGTCAAAACATCTTTGCAGCCATTTTCCTTCCTGAAGCCTGAGGATCTGAGGGGCAGGCTGGTTTGTGGTGTGAGTCAGTGTCATCTTACATCTTGCAATCAGTCTGTTGAAGACACACGGCAGTTATAAACTGAATGAACAGAATATGGGGTCAGATGAGGCCTACAACTTTGTCTTTAAGGGTAAGTACCATGTTCTTCTGTTTACTTGGTTCAATCCAAAGAAACCTTCCTAAAATTGTAGTTTCAGTCTATAATGTTTCTTTGTCCTTCAAATTATACTACCTTGTTTATTATTAACTTATAACAGGGATATGTGATGTGTCTCAACAGAATGCAATCCATTCTTATTAATGAACAGCTAAGTACAATAAACAATAAGGATGGTGTATGGTAATACACAGCACAGACAACTGCTAGCCTGAGTGTCTGGGCTGTGAGCAGTTCAATCAGCTGTTGAGCTAAATATTGTATGTTGGTATTTTGCAAGTCTCCAAACACTTCAGGTGAGCGTTATTCCTACAAAGTTTAGTGCTACTACAATCAAATTGCCAGTTTAGCACATGGGTGCGTAAGCAGTAAGCAAGCATGCATAGTACAGGTTATTGTTGAAACCAGGATGTGTACTTTAATTCCTGCTTATCTGCAGAGCAACATTGTAACATAGTGTCTGGTTTAGAGCCCTGTATCAGTGGCAAAAGACAAAGTGTGTCACTCATATAGTAGTTTTCCCAAATATACCACATCCAGTGTGTAAAATTGTGTGACTTTATAAGCTATGCTCAGCAGCTTGTGCTACTCACTCTATTCCTTCTGCACTCAACATGGCATAGTAATTGTGTATGTAGCTAGTTAAGGTACCATGGCCCTTAACAGGTGCCCGAGAGGAGTGAAAGTCATTCAGAGAGGTAATTTAGTTCATGTAGCCTGCTGTAATTTGACATGTGGGTACAATGTGCCGTGTTGATAAAAGGAACTGCAGGTGAATGGTAAATCCAAAGTAACTGTGTCCCAAACATCAAATAGCATCATTTACTGTATTTACAAGTTCCTCTGCAAAAATGAGACAGGTACATAGATGTTCAAGTCAATTTTAGTCACATTGCACAGAATCACACTTAACAGATTTGCCTTGAAGGGCTTTTGGGGCCAAGAGCCTAATGGTCACGGTGCATAATGACAACATGCCTGGTTTGACACACACACACACACACACACACACACACACACATATACATATTTCCTGTCTGCATCTACACTGTCAAGTATCAGAACTGCAAGGGGCATTACAGACAGTAAAGAATATGACACCCTCTTTTAGGCTCTTTAGAGACTCTTTGATTTTGTTACGTTATGTTAAGTGAAAAATGAAACAAAACACTGAACTGTTCCTTGCTCCTGGGGGAATAGGAATACAAATTGGGGGCAGTAACAGAGGAGGAATCTCTCCTCTACCCTGTGATTGGTTAAAAAAATGATTATCACTGGAAAAACTCACTCACGACAGCAGTGCTCCTAAGCACTGTGTACAATAGTATCTCAATTGTATGAGCATGTTGTCATTCCACCCAGCAATTCACAGATAACTTAGATTCTATGGAGTTTGCTTGGAAAGTAACGCTCTCGATCCTCCGCATGCTGACTGCATGAAAGAATATGTGGCCGGGTTAGCTCAGTTGGTCGAGCAGGCGCACATACAGTGTATAGAGGTTTACTCCTCGACGCCGCGGGTTCGACTCCAACCTGTGGCCCATGGCTGCATGTCATTCCCCTTCTCTCTCACCTTTCATGTATTCATCTGTCCTGTGGAATGAAATGCCCAAAAATTATCTTTAAAAGAAACACATGTCAGAATGAAACTTTGCTGTCAAATACAGTACTAAATTATCCACCGGGATTTTTTAGAGCAATAGCCTTCTGTGTACCGCTTTGCTACATTTCCAGTCCCGAAGGTCATGAATACAAACAAAATGAGATTTGAGTTATTCCCAGCTTCCTCAGATTCAACAAACTAGGCTTGAAGGCCTCTTGTCCTATATCGCCATAGAAACCAGGGGTAGGTATTGTTTGCGTAAGAAGTTACTGAGTAGAGTAGTGGAGGAGTAAGAGGGGGAGAACAGGCTTTCTCACCTCCCCTACTAGAAGAGAGAGCAGTACAGTGACCTGGCTGCAGAGTGAACAATGACTTAAAACATGCAAAGAGGGAACAACTGGTAATGATCTGAGAGTTAAAGTTAAACATACTGTTAGCCAAGAACTGGGGCCAAGTGCCAGCATTTTTTAATCTGTTGTTCTGACTGGAGAATCGCGAGCAAGGGATTTTTACTGTTAGAAAAATCTATCACGTGTTCTTCGATTTGATGAGTACGAAGAGAGGCTGAGGGTCCAATTGAGAATTAAAAAAAGGTTTAATGAAACAGCATGATGAAGATGATTAGACAAAGACAATACGACACAAAACATGATAACACTGCAGCT
>NC_045738.1:16307571-16307804 GCF_008692095.1 Etheostoma spectabile | reverse complement strand
TTGATCCATGCTTCTCCCTGATGGAGTCACATGAGACCAGTCCCGAAATCATCACCACGTCCCAATTTTATCCCAAAGAAGTTGAGGGTGGTTCCTCAAAATTAATCTTTCCCTATTGGTCAGATGTTTTCTCAAGGTCAAGTCCCACCTCTGAATTGTCAGGTCACAGGTAAAGGTCTTTTACCATGGTAGTGCCAATTCTATTCAAGTTTACTAGGATATGCATATCCTTT
>NC_045738.1:16307358-16307561 GCF_008692095.1 Etheostoma spectabile | reverse complement strand
AAGTCTGGCCCAGCAGGGGGGGGGGGCTCCCAAAAGGCAGGAACAACAGTTACCGTTCCGTTGGGGACAATGAGTTGCCTCATGCATGCCAAATGATAGATATGACCTAATCAATTCTTTAGAGTCAGAGGAAGAGAGGGGGAAGGTGAGAGACAGTAGGGCTGTCTTGACCTCTTCACAGAGACAAAATGCATATTATCCTA
>NC_045738.1:16304913-16307348 GCF_008692095.1 Etheostoma spectabile | reverse complement strand
CTGGCTGCATCATACATAAACAGAAATACATTATTTTCAAAACATTGTTTTTAACTTTTTATAACTCAACATTACCATCCAACTGTCGTTTGTTCATTCCTTGGAGACAGTGGTTGAACAATCTCACCATAAGGTCCATTTAGTAGCTGTTTTTTTTTCTAGTAGCTATTGACTTTGGCTTGTCCATGTAGGCTATGCTACGGCTCTGCTTGACATGACTTACCTTTTTGGGATCAGTACTTTCTTTTGTGGTTTTCCAATGTGGATGGTTGTAGTGATACTCTGCCAGGATACTCAGCTGATCGCCATGGCGCAGGCGTGGGAAACTGCTGTGACATCATTCTCAATGAAACACTCGCTGACACCTTTCATCGGCACGTCGTCAATTGTAAGGCGCAGTCTACAGTACAATGTAGTGTACAGTACAGTGTAGTGTATGTAATTGGCTATTTCAAAACTGCAGGTTTGTGCAGGATGTTCTGTGTTGCACCATTGACAATTCGCTGACCAATCAGTGGTCTGCAGAGTTTTAACTCGACCTTCTAGAATTGGCTCAGCACGCTAAAACGAGGTAGTACCCAAAAAAGTACCAGGTTGTAGCCACAACTTTTGCTCTAGAGTCGAGAAGAGTTGAGTCGAGCTGTGTCATGCAGTGAAAAATCGATATTAGTAACTGTTCTGTTCTGTTGTTTAAGAAAGTGAATAGGCCAAGCATATTTCCCAAAATGTCCACCAGCTCCCATCACACCCTAAAGACGCCTACACATGGCTGTGGAGATGTCACAAGAACTTGCGTTATTATCACAGTATTCACAAGCTCGCGTGCCTCAGCAATACGCTGCGACTGTTTCTTCATCGGTTGTGCAGAGATCCCTGTGTTTTTATGGTGTGGTCCTATTTTCCAATCTGTGCAAATTAAGCCAAGCCTTTTTTTTTTTTCTTTCTGAGTCAGGAACTAACAATTGAAAACCAAACATTACTCACAGAAACACACCGAGTCTGTGTTATTTCTCATCCTGTTTACCCAGTAGTTACAGGTTACTTTGACCAAGATAAAAGGCAGTAACAGCTTAACTTGTTCCACCTGATTTGGAATCTTACACTCCTAGATCCATTTTTATTTCCTGAAACAGAAGTCCACTTGTGAGAGGTTTTTGCCTCAAAGATTTTCAGTTTTGTCAACTTTTGTAGAAGGGGAGGATGCACTTCCTCCTCTACAAAATTTGACTAGACTTTTCCCTCTGTTTTGCCAAAATAGCTGTCTTAAACATTAATAACTCATACCAGGAGTGAGGCATTACTGATGATTGTGCCACACAGTGATACATGAAAACAAGGCTCTAAATTAATTTGGGGGAAATTACAAACATAGGAAAGCACACTAAAATATTTTTTTATTCTAAAGTCCTCCACTTCTGCAACCATATCTTTGCCCCGCCCCTGGTTTAATTCCTGCCTGTGCTTTGCTTCCTGGTCCTCCTCACTCCTTGCTACCTAAATCAACATAACAAACTGCATATTTTAGAATTGGCATCTCACAAGTCCATTGTGGGACAGCCTACAGCCCTACAAGATCCTCAGTTAGCTCCTTACGGATCAATAATCTGGTGTATTGTGTAGCAGGTCAACATCCCACCTTGTTCCCTAGTATTTTCCTCTCTCTGCATTACTGTAAGAGGTCTGCAGGCTAGAGTTAGAACAATTATCTCATTTACCCTAAGGGTGTGGTGCTGCATTTAAAATGAGACATAATATTACAATTGGTGTAATTACCCCCAGTCTTAGACAGCTAAGAATGAGGATTTACAGTACAACCAAACAAGGCACACCTAGATTAAGGCTTCAATTAAGTAGGGCTGTAAAGGATTAAGTGGACATACAGTATTTGCTCATATTGGGCTCTGTGAATATGAGTCTTGTCTCCTTTATCCATTAAATACTGGGTTTAGTTTTGCAAAAACCCAACCCCCAAAAAGCTGAACTCTAATTAAGACACTTGCGTCCGTGTTTTATGTCCTCTGCAGTGGTTCTAATAGGAGAATCTGGTGTAGGAAAGAGCAACCTGCTGTCCCGCTTCACCAAAAATGAGTTCAACCATGACAGTCGCACGACCATCGGGGTGGAGTTCAGCACACGGACGGTGCAACTCAGAGGCTTCACCATCAAAGCCCAGATCTGGGACACGGCCGGGCTGGAGCGATACAGGGCCATCACTTCTGCGTAAGTGTCAAGACCCATCACAGCTTTTATAGATCCATTACTACATACATGTGTACTCATTCTCACATTTGCTTGCTGAACCCAAAGAAAGGGATTGTCACCTTGTCCCTTTCAGTCATTTCAGACATATGGGCATGTAAAGAGCTGGAGAGCCCCCCACCCGTAACCATAGCACATGCTAGCGCTAGCATGCTAGGTCGTTCTCAATGGCAAAA
>NC_045738.1:16282418-16304903 GCF_008692095.1 Etheostoma spectabile | reverse complement strand
ACAACACACACTAGTTCACCATAATCTACAAAAGAATTACTTACATGTCCCTGTTCTGCAGGTGTTCACAAGTGCCCTTCGTTTAGAAGAAGTCTCTCAACTAATCCTGCCTTGTACTGACCAAAGTTGTAAAAAGAAGTTGTTGCGCATGTGCAAGATAGTTTAGAAGTGAGATGTCTCACTCGGTAGCTAAAACAGAGACCTATACACACAGGATGAAAACAGGATCTGCTGCTAAAACGTGGGGTACAACAAATATGTTTTTTTTGGGAAATCAAACCATGTAAACCTGTTCTGGTACAACCTCAAAATACAGTTATGAACCTGAAAATGAGCATAATATGGGTACTTTAACCCCGGATAGCCATCATTGGCAAATTTCTGTACGTACAACTGCTTGGAAACAGTTTGTGATGTGTGAACGTAACACATAGTAACTCTAAACTGCCTAAAAGTCTTAACTAGTGGAGATCTTGATGGTTCATACTGCATCATTCCTTTGTGACTAATAAAGTGTTGTGTTTGTTCATGAAGAACTACAGCAACTTTTAGGAACAAGGTGTGTATTTCCCTTATGTGTAATGAGTTAGAACTGAGGTAACATAAATGTATGTTGTGCTAGCAGATGCACTGAGTAGACAATTGCACTTCTTTTTAAACATTCACAGTTTTTAAGCAGGCACTCTGAAATAAAGATTTTAGAGATTTGTTTTTAAAATCAGGTTTCATGTTTGGTTTCTTGCTCTATAGTAGAGCAACCTGTATGTTGGCTTCTTAAGGTGTTGCTGTTATCAGCCAAAACACATAAAAGACAGGCACCTAACAACCAGTACATTCTTGTTCCCAACTTGCACACTTGAGTCCCAAAACGCAATTGGTTAGAGCAGAGATCTTTGTGTCTCTGTTCTGTGGGTGCTCCTGATTCATTCTTTTTTTTAATTAAACTAGAAGGATTACCAGTGTGAAAACTGGTTTTAAAACAATAGAACTGTGTCAATTTTATTTTTAAGACATGGACGAATTTGAGGATATGCTACACCACTGGATTAGCTCTTTTCTGACGCCTTGGCTTTTTCAGTAATTACTTGCCGTCTTATTCCAGTCCGCAAATTCTCAATCCCAAGGAATTTCCCATTTGTGCTGTAACAAGCAGCTAAAACCTATTAAAGCGGAATTAATTATATTGCTGGAAGAGGGGAGCAAAGATGTAATTGTGAAGGAAGTATTGATTGGTTCATGACTTCAGAGCAGTTTTCAGACATTTCGTTTTTTTTCAGTTGACAGCAGGAGCAACTGCTTATTCTTAGTGACGATAGGGCAATGCTTAAATCCATTTTTTTTCATTTTAACAATGGATCGAATGACTGTGTGTATATTGAATGCGGCCACTCTCAGCTGTGGAGAGCTTTATGGCATCTTTTCTTTTGGTTTTTCGGCCTACAACTTACCCGTTTAGTTCCACTAAAAACCTGCTGTATGCCGGCTGCCCACCACCACACAGCACACAGACAAAGTTATTGTGTAACTGGTGAGCATTTAGCGATAAATATTGGACTTACATAAGTTGGCCGAGAGCATGACACCAAATGAATGATGATGTTGCTCTGTAACCTCTGAATGTGTAAATAGGCAACACGTTTACCATATCAACCCTAAAGGTGATGATATGTAAATAATGTGGTTAAAGCTTTTTTCCGCTGCCCCCACGTGGCCAAAGAAATTGGTTATTACAAGTTTTAGTGTGATTAGATTGCTAATGTGTAGCTTCGTTCAAGTTATTTCCATTTTATTATATTATATTACCTTAATTTAACTACACAGGCAGGGCCACACTGTCCCCAAAAGTAAAAAAAAGGACTAAATGGCACATAAGGATTAAGTGTACAGTCAATCTCCTCCGAACAGGTACTACAGAGGTGCTGTTGGAGCCCTGCTAGTCTTTGACATCACCAAACACCTCACCTATGAGAGCGTTGAGCGCTGGCTGAAGGAGCTGTACGACCACGCTGACCCCCACATCGTGGTCATGCTGGTGGGCAACAAGACTGACCTGGAGTCAGAGAGATCTGTGCCCAACGAGGAGGCTAAAGACTATGCAGGTACAACGTCAACAACTTTTACCTCTGAAAACCATAGGGTTTGTATGTTCATTGTTCATAAGTGGTTAATGGAAACTGAACTTATTTTGATTGTAGAGAATGAAAATTAGTCTGCTCACCAAACAGCACATTCAATTTCTATTCATTGATTGAAGATCAACAGTAACATTTTTTGATTTGGGGAATGCAGCTTTAAAGTGACACTAGCAACCAAATAACTACAAATGCGAATTTAACAAATAACATGTATAAAATGACTAAAATAGCTGATTTTTATTATCTAGAAAAGAATGGTCTTTTGTATCTGGAGACGTCCGCTTTGGAGTCAACTAATGTGGAGGCAGCATTCAACAGTGTCCTATCAGGTAATTCACTGTAATGTATTTCACGTCTACTTTAGCCATTGTGCAGGTGTGTTGTTCATGTCGAGATACAAAGAGAAGCAAATTCTGTGTGGGTGATACGGTTGATTTCCTCACAGCATCCCCTGGCCCCAGTTCTTTCTGTGTGTATGTGGGTTCTTTCTAATTTAGTTCCTTAAATCTCTTCCTCCCATCCAAAACATACAATGCTGTGTACAGGATCACACATTTTCCCATAAACATGCTAGAACAAGGCAATCTTGTGACCCTGGATTTAACCTCACATAGCCAGACCTTCATCTCCTCAGCTTCTGGAGGTTTGGGAAAAAAAGTCTAGGTCTGAAAAAGTTCTGGATAAAATGGCCTTTGGTACTCCGGAGACAGACATTTTTACTCCACTGCTTTTGGAGGAAATACCTCTTTTGGTTGGAGATGAAAAACAGTGCCGGTTTATTTATTTTTTTAAATGTTGCTGTCCTTTTTTAATCAAAATTTGTGCATCATCAAATAATGGCTTTTTTTTTATGCATTGGTACTTTTTACTCTCAAGTCTTGTGGACACACTGCAGCTTCTTTTTATTCTAGCAAATTGTCAATGTATAATACATTTTAATTTTCTGCCACAGAGATTCAGAGGAAGGTGAGCAGTAAGGAAGTGGTTCGGGGGTCTATCAGTGCTGTGTCCCTAAACAGCTCCAGCGCAGAAAACACAGAGGAGAAGAGGACCTGCTGCAAGAACATCTGATCACAAGGTCCTCCAGGAGCCCAGGGGCCTCGGAGGGGCGGGGTGGGGGGGTCGACATGGCAACCGTGGTTGCCAACATACATGGTCCTTGCTTAAGTGATGTCACTTTGAAAATGGCCGTTTTACAAGTTGTACAAGCTGCATGATGGTGTGTTGTATTTAAAAGATGATTCATATATGTGAATGAATGTAGCTGGAGGTCAACGTCAATCTTTTTAGAGTCCCTGTGAAATAGGTCAAAAGTGAAACACCTAACCGTGTTACCTGTAAGATAATATATTTACAATCCATGCACAGAATTGGAGTGACGTAGAAGCATCATGTTCACGTGTGATTGCAAATGACTGTTTTATTTTGGGTGGTTGGCGGACTGTGGGTCTTGCTGTCACTGCTGTGCTTGTGCTCCAGCCGATGATCGCAGATCGGGCTGATTGCAAAATTGTTGAGAAATAAACGATTTATGGAGAGAGCTTGACTGCTGCATGTTATTTGTGTCCTATAACAAAAGCTATGTCTTGTTCACAGAAGAAATATTGACATTTCCCAGTATGGAAAAGCACAGGTGTAAATATTTATACGAATGATGGTTGAACTCTGTTTAGCTGCTTCAGTTTCAGCCTTTCAGGGTCCTGATATTGATCAAGTTGACTCCCTGTCACTGTCATGAGTTACTGGAATACTTGAACTAGAATTCAAGTAGCTATTAGGAATACCAAAATAGTAAGATTTACCACCTCAGCATGTGATTCAATTCAAGTGAAATGCTAGTTTCAAATCAAAATAATACACCCTACATTTGGCCATGGTCTCTCTCTGATCCGGGCCTTTTTCAAACTCTTTCACATCAAATGTTTGGCTGCAGCAGAGGTTCATAACCTTACAAAAACTCCATTATGAGGTCTAAAGATTTTGGAGACTTCCAACATATGAGATGCAAAGATATAGAAACAAAAATTGAATTGAAGTTTAGATGTACTGATGTACAGTAGCATCTCCATTCGACACAATACGTCAGGGGTATAAAACCTTTTCAAGCATACTTTTTTTTCCTGCGACAATTAACTGTCCAATTAATGTTGCTAAACCCTGCCAGAATGTTGAGGTCATGCAATTAATGAGTACATATGGAACATTACAGTACATGTCATTTAGCTGAGGCTTTTCTCCAAAGCAACTTACAATTGCTATATATCAGAGGTTGCACGCCTATGGAGAAACTAGGGTTAAGTGTCTTGCATAGGGACACATTGGTTTATGTATCGCATTGGGAATCAAACTCAGATCTCCCACAATAAAGGCATGTGGTATATCCACTATGCCATCACCACCACATGGAAGTAATTGTGTTTTTCTTCCTGCTGCAAATGTTATAACAGTAAAATCAAACCAGCTGTCAGTTTTATGGGGAATTAGTGGCTTGCCTGATAAGAGACAGAAAAAATAGAGTTAAACTAATACAATGGACTTTTATCAAACACAACATATCAGCCGGTTTGTGTCATGATTCAAAAAAGTTCCTCCCTGAGCACAACAATCTGAAAACAGTGTGTGAAACCTGCAGTGAAACCTCCTTTTGTTGATGAGATACACACTGACCCATTAAAGGCTGTGAGCTGTTTCAGGGACACTTCTGCCAAATGTTAAATTGTGGGAAATACCAAAAACTGTCCAATAATGTACTGTTTAGACTGATGTGTTATTGATTATAACACATACAATAATGTCTAATTGTCATAATCAATTTAATGCATGCAATTGTTTATCTAGATAATACGGCTTTATATCTAATGCTTTTATATTCCACATTTCAGGATCTATATCTTAGATTGTAATTAAACTAATGCATAGATGTTACATTGACAAGATTTGTGTCTAAGTAAGTAAGTTGGACTTTGTGAGATACTTTGTGTGCTTTTTTCAAAAGATGTGTTGAAACGCGTTGGGAGTTGTTGGGAGTAGGAAAGGTCAATTTCAAAGACTGCGACATTGTCAACCTGTTTTAATAATTTAGGAAGCACCAAGTCCACTCCAGCAAGTTCTTAAACCAAAAGCCAAACTTCAATGTATTCAATGACACTTTAAGTATCCATCTGGATACCACGAATGTTTGTCAGAAAGGACAAAAAAATGTATATGTTTTAAAGTCTGCATTGGATATCTTTAAATCCTGTTTTCTCTGTACTTTTGTCATCAATTGCATTGTATTGATAAAGATTTACTTGACAAATAAATAAACACTTACTATTTTGACTTAAAATGGGCATATTTTTTTTTTACATTGGCAGAGAAAAATTTCTTTTATGAATGTATAATACATGGACATATTTGCCCCCCAAATAGGCCTACTGTAAGGAGAGAAAAAAAGATGGAAAAAAAACCTACATCATTCTTCTATAAAAGGTTTCCTGTACAGTTTGACAGCTTTTTAGGCAAGGCAAGGCAGCTTTGTATGTATAGCACATTTCAGCCACAGGGTATTTCAAAGTGCTTTACATAAAACTTTAAAGAGCCATTAAAAACAATTGTTTATCTTCTTTCACACAATACTCATAATATGTTTTCTTTTACCTTATTTTTAGAATGCCAGTATGATATTTTAGTGTGTTTAGATTATGGATCATTAAAAAAATTATATTTGTTTTCAATCTTTAAGAATCTGTCAATCAGTACCACCGAAAATATCGTCCCAAAAAAGCTTTCCCTCTAGGAGTAAATGTCCTTCTTTAAAAAATGTATGACATGCTTATTGTTGCATTTCACCTTAGGCTCGATTACCTGTTGAGTCTTGGGGCCGCATATGTCATCCAAATAGGCACAAATCATGACCGACACCACAGCGGGCCAATCACGTTGACGTTGGTGACAGGTGTCGATCAGCTACTGACCATTAGGAGGAAGTAAGGGGCGGGACAAAGAAACTGACGTTACGTCTCAGCCTCGGTGATGGCAAGTGACAGAGGGTGAGGAAAACGAGGCTAAACTTTTTCTGCTACTAGTTGCGGTTGGTTGTTTATATGCTTGACAACAACGGTATCGTCACATTATTTTACTTTGAATGTAAGACAGCGTTATTGTCGGTTGAGTGAGAATTTACCGTCTTCCGCGTGAGGCTAACTAACGTTAAAGTCGTGAACGGTGGTCTGTCGGTCACGAAGTAGCTGAATCACACCGAAGTTTGTTCGACTTCAAGTTAGTTAAATACGTAGAGACGCCGAAGAAAAGAAGCTATGACCAACAGAGAAGACGAATATGACTATCTTTTTAAAGGTGAGTAGCTGTTAATCTTATAGCTAGCTAGTTAGCTAAACTTCGACACCAAGCCTTCACCTGTGAGCAAATGTCATTTGATGCCGAGTTATGTTAGACGTGTTATTGACCTCCTAACAACAAGGTGTACGACATTAGTCCTAGCTAGAGACAAAGGCACCTGCTGTTAGCTGCAACTTGGAAAAGGGACATCAATTACAACATCGTGTTTCAGACGTTTACCCATATTATTATAACATCCAGACAGCTTATACATACTCTTATGTATTAAGCAGCATCTGCAGTAGAGTCCTCTTTTTGCAGGCCGATGAAGCAATCATGTTAGGATGCGGAGTTGGTCAACAAGGGGGTCATAATCTGTGGCAGGGAAAGAAATCAAAACCCTCATCCAGACGTGCTTAGAGAATAAATGGAGTTTGGTCCACTAGTTTTGTACCTGTACTTGGAGTTTAAATCTACATACAGGTCTCGGCCCTTTTCAATAACAGCTATCACCTGCTCCAATTCTTATACCACCTTAACTCTAACATACATTATTAGCCTCATTTATAGATATCCACACACTTGCCTGTTGACAAGTTAATTTTAACATTCTCCATAATATGCAGAAGCACTATCCCACTATGTGTCATCTAGTATAGAAGATACTGTATAGAAACTGTAACTGTATACCTTGGGAGAGGTGGGGGGGGGGGGGGGGGGGGTGGGTGGGATCTGGGACAGCAGTTCCTAGTTGTACCATTTCATAAGCAAAGGGGAAATGAGTCCATGGTTTGTTCAAATATAGAACAAACATGGTGGTCAAACTGGAATACCTGTGTGTGTGTGTGTGTGTGTGTGTGTGTGTGTGTGTGTGGGTGTGGGTGTGGTTGTGTGTGTGTGTGTGTGTGTGGAGATAGAGAAGATGAGATTTACTTACTTGCTCACTAATAAAATGACTCAACTCCTGGTGACCAAATAGCAAATTTATCTGAATCATGTGCAGCGGCACAAGGGCACTGATAAGGTATCTGCTACCTGTTAGGCTTTTGGTTAAACCAGGAAAGAGCTGTGGCTTTTCTTTGTTACTACAACCTTTTTTTATTTTATTTTTTTTGTTCCTCGCTGTTAGATGGCATGAATCAGGTTGTATGAGCTGTTGGTGAGTCACATAAACCTTTTCCCTAGTGATGGAGACATTAGTGCAGGAAGTCATCCTGCTGAAGCGTTTTTGTACTGCTCATGTTCATTTTAGACATTTCATACTCACTGCTTCACTTGCCTTATACAAAGCATCTCTATTTGGATTAAAACCCCATTTCACCCAACAGGGTAAAATATGTATGCGCATATAAATAATAAATTAGCTCTAATAAGAAAGTTATTATCTTACTTTAATGGAAGATATATATGTTTGATTGTCACCCTTAGCCAGAATTATACACTGCTTTAATTTCACATAAATGGAAGTGATTTAATTGGACATGTGATGGTGACCGTTTATTCCATTTACAGCGATTCAGAATACATCATTTTATCAACTAATCTGACTTAACAGATGGACATTATCAGATTCTCAGTTATTATGTTGTTCCTTTCTTCAGTCATACTTTTAGACAGTCATAGATTAGGCTACATCACTGGGTGCAGTGCATCTTTATTTCTTGTGAAGAAAATGAAGAATGCAAACCGTACAATAGTTTAGCGAATGGGTGTGTAATGCAACCGTGATATTACCTGTCTGATGGCAGAGCACCTGAAAATGGTTGCATAATGTTTTTTGTCCTCCGCCCAAGATCTTTTGTCTTTGACGAAATGTAGTATGACAATGTTACCTTTTTAGGTATGAAGGAGAGCCACACTGTTGTTATGTGTAGACCCATAGGTTCCCCATATTTTAATTATTTCAAACTCTAAATAATCCAGACCTTAATGTGAACATGTTTTTACTTGTGTCTGCTACACCATAGTACCACGGACAATTTGACAGGGTTTCCCTTTAGAATGAGCAGTATTGCTTCAATGCAAGTGTAGACACAGTGGTCCGTTTGTTAATGCAATTTCAACATTCCACAACAAGTTCCTATTTCATAATAGCAGGGTGGTGTGTTGGTGTGGTTGGTTCCTTTTGACAAACTGACTCACCTGATAATTGTGTAAGTATTTTTCTGACAAACGCACACCCTAATAATGTCTGTCTGTTTTATCATCTTGATTACACTCTAAGCATTACAAGAGCAGCTCACTGCTACATTGGAAATGTACTTATGTATTTATTGCACCCCATGTCAATAAAAACTCTCACTTAAATATAAACCAAAGCAAGGCCTTTTCCCCAGTGTAATCATTGCTAGGGATCTTAGCAGATTTCAGGGATTTGTATGCGTTGTTTGGGAAGTCTAAAAGGGTGGCCATATTAACTAAAGCAATTTGAATGAAGTGCTTGGCATTTGCACAAACCTCAGCAGAGTTTGAGCTCAAATGAGTGAGTGCTCAGTTTAGCAGTTGATGTTTAAATGTGTGTTGTTGTTTTTTTAAATTATATTGGCTATAGCCTTTAAAACAGCAGGATTGCTTTACTTGGCCTATACAAATTAATCTGGGCCTCGTGTGGTATAATGTATGTCTCATATTTCGAATCAGTGGTTTCACCTGCTCTCGGTCTGCGGGTATTTCTTAAAAAGAGCAGTTGGTTGTGATATTTTGTCAGCTCAGTGGAAGTCCCCTGAGTTTCTGCTCAACCTCAGCAGGGAGCAACACGCATGCGTCATTGATGTGGCAGGCTATCTAATAAAAATAAGAATCATATTAAATTTCATCATTAAATTTTGAAAAGTCAATTCATCTTGTTCACTAACTTCTTTGTGGTTTAATGAACTATTCCACCAAAGGTCTGCCATGAATGTGCCTTTACAGCTGCAGCCATAAAGTATGCTCTGCTGCTCAAACACAGAAATTTGTAGTCTGTTCTCCATATGAGATAGTTTTGTACCAATCAGTTAAAAGAATTTAGGTAGAAAGAAAACATTTTGTTGGCAGGTAAAGTGTACAATACACAGTGTGACCAATAGTGACTTTTTTTTTTTTTCCTGTAGTGGTGCTGATTGGAGATTCAGGCGTGGGGAAGAGCAACCTACTGTCTCGCTTCACCCGAAATGAGTTCAACCTGGAGAGCAAGAGCACCATTGGGGTGGAGTTTGCTACGCGCAGCATCCAGGTAGAAGGCAAGACCATCAAGGCTCAGATCTGGGACACAGCGGGACAGGAGCGATACCGAGCTATCACTTCTGCGTGAGTATTGTACATCTTTTAAGCCTTAGTGGAAGCACCGCTACACTGTTGTGCACTGACTCACTTCTAGACACTGGCACGTAAACTCACTTCATACAAGTACACGCTCGCTTGATTACAATATTTTGTAAAAAAACATACACGCATGGATTTTGTTGATATAGATGCATTGGAACTTCAAAGTGCCTCTTTTGCTTCCTCATGCATGTGCATTGTGCCATTTTTTGTTAAAACTGTTATTCACAGTCACAGGAAGTTAGGGTGCATTAGTAATAACTGGGGTTGTAGGTTAAGGGTAATAAACCTCCAACCATCCTTTGGCCATAAGTTTAGTTTAGTCTAACTAAAATAGATAGAAAGAGATATTCTGAACTGATTAACACTGCAAACTGCAGTTTTATGCTTAGTGCAGGAAGTATTTTGTTAATCACAGCTTCTTCCTCAAATCTAGATCATGTCACCGTCCCAACATTTCTTTTTGAGTTGTCGACTTCAATGAGGTAACCTCCCCTGTGGCATTGGCATATAACTGTATCAAGCCCCCACAGGCACTGAGGAGGCAGACAAGCAAGAGCAGCCAGTTTTTAATTAAAAAAACTGAAAGTCAGTCAGTGTTCACTTGTGTTTTGAGTTTTGTCTGCAGTTCTTTTTGGCTGTACTGTTACTTTAAAGCTGGCCGAGCCCATGTGACACACCTGCAAAGAATCCTGAATTCAACAGGCTTTGACAAGAAAATGTTGTCTACTCCAATTTATGTCCTGTTCAACTCCTCTTTGTCCAGGTACTACCGTGGAGCAGTTGGAGCTCTCTTGGTTTATGACATTGCCAAGCACCTGACTTATGAAAATGCTGAGCGCTGGCTGAAGGAGCTGCAGGACCACGCAGACAGCAACATAGTTATCATGCTAGTGGGAAACAAAAGTGATCTACGCCACTTAAGAGCGGTGCCAACAGAGGAGGCCAAGGCCCTTGCAGGTAGTGTGTGTGTGTGTGTGTGTGTGTGGTATCTAGGACTCTGCCTTTCTGATTATTGCCAGGTTAAAGCTGTGATAATGGGCATAGATGGACTGAGGTAGACCCCAGCTGCTTTTAATGAGGTTCTTAAGTAATTAATAACAAACCGGTATGCGTGTTGCCAACAAGGAATTTGATTAATACTTAAATTTGTGTCATAAGTTTCCTTTCAGTTTAGTTTGTACTGTTATAACATTTTACATAATATATGTCCACCAAATGTCATATATATATATATATATATATATATATATATATATATATATATATATATACATATATATATTTTTTATATATACATACACTATATATCTCTCATCTATATGTGTGCGTTGGTGTCTCTGTTGATCACTAAGAGAATAGCCTGTGTGTGTGTGTGTGTGTCTGTATGTCTGTGTGTCTGTGTGTCTGTGTGTCTGTCGATCACTAAGAGAATAGCAGGGCAGGCGCGTGTGTGGTATAGCGAGTGAGAAGGTGACGATAATTAGCTTCAGCGCGAGGACCAACTCTGGAGGCATAGTGGGAGAAACAAGGTGTCTCCCCTGTGCTTTTTGACTACGGTCGGAAAGCTGTAGCAGGAAAAGTTAACCCTCTCCTTGATGTTCTTTATGGAGAATGATAAACTGGAAATGCAAAACCATTAAGCCACGGCCAAGTTGGCCAATCACAGTTGTTGTGGTCTGCGTCACCATTTTTTTAAGGGGTGCACGTCAGACTACGGCGTGGAGTCTGGTGTAAAGTCCATATCTCCACGTACCTAGGTATGTACTCACAGCGTTGATTCAACACAGCAGGATAAATGGACCTATGAAAAGGAGTATATGTAAATTAAAATGACTTTGTGTAAATTAATTAAACCTCCATTTATCTTGGTCCTCTGAGAACTGCAATGCTTTGTTTGAGACCAGGTTTAATTTTTTACAGTGAGCCTTAATTTTGTCATCACTTTGACGCTATTTTCGAGCGTTTTTACTCTTGACCTTGAGTTTTTTGACCTCTGTCATATTCAGTGTTGCATCTGCTTTGACTTTTAAATGACTCTTGGTAGGACTGCCTGTTAAGAACGTGTGTCCTGTTCATATTTTAGAGTAAAGAAATTGGTTTTCCAAATGATTGATAAATAACGTTTGTGCCTGCCAGTGAATTCTGTTTTGTTTTTCTGTACCATAAACCTAATTTATGATGCCTCATTTACACAGAGACCATGTGGTGAACACGTCCATGCAAATGTATTGTAATGCCACAAATGAGTTCTCCTGATGATGTCTTCCTTGCGCCACTGTGTGGCAATTATCCCCTCACCTATGATCCTAATGATTTTATACCAAATTATATTTTTGTTCATAATATTTATATACTCAAATTGGATTTTACAGATTCCAAAGAAAGATCAAATCTGGAAAGTTACAGTGATATGTAATTGGTACTGAAACAAGTACCAATACCAAAACAAGTAAACAATAGATACATTCATTTCATTTTGTTTTGGATATAATCAGCGAAGAAATGGCCAAAACTGTATTGCACCCCTTTAAGAAGCTTAAAAATCACCAATTAATATTTTCTCAATTGATTTATCAATTCATCAACCAGTCGTTGCAGCTTTCTTATTATTTACTAAGTAAAAGCTTATGATGCCAAATACTTAGTGGTCACTTCTTCACAAATGGGAAATTTCTCTCAGTTCCATGTCCAACATTTTTGGGTGTTTTTGGTTGTTAGTCAGATCAAGTAAGCATAAAAACATTTGTCAACTTTTTGATAGGAATTTGTCCTTTACTGTTTGTTATAGGCTTTTTTTAATGGAATATATTTTGATATTTCACAGAAGAAAAAGCACAGGTGGAAATGATGAAAATGAATAATTGCTTAATTCCATTTCACTGCTTCGGTTTCAGAGTCCTGGCTCACTGTCATGACACACTGAGACACAGGAATGAAACAAATCCAGTGTTAATAGTGACATCTGAGCTTTCTCTATGAGAAGTTTAAAATGTCTGCTGTGAAAAGGGACTATTTCATAGCGTTCAAATGTAGTTAGACTGTATATGTATTACAGTAGTATAACCTTTTTTTAATGGAATGTGTATATCCCAGCAACTTTTTTTAAAATTGTTTTTGGATCAGAATGTAAACCATTAGAATCTTCTTTCTAACAGTATTGCATTTCATCAGTTTTTAAATATACTTTACAGAGCAGACCAGTCAGTTGTCACACAAGCTATTAGATTTTCTGTAATTACAAAGCAGTTCACACAGTGAGCAATCAAACACAAAGCAGTTGAAATGACTGGGGAGAACCCCGGAGTGAGCGCATTATGCAGAAGAAATCAATCCCTGAATCAGTGCGGTGTTAATGCCAGTACAGTACAATGCACCTCAGCTCAATGTAGTTATGAAAGCTTCAAAATATTGCAGGCCTTTAACATGTTGTGGCATTATGTGCATGTGTGTTTTACAGAGAAGCATGGCTTGTCTTTCCTGGAGACATCAGCGTTAGACTCCTCTAATGTGGAGCTGGCTTTCCAGACTATTCTCTCAGGTGAGTTTCACATTTGTTTAATAAGAAGAAGAATTATAAATGGAATTAATACAGCACTTTACACCGACTCAAAGTTGCTTTACAGGTGAGGTAGAAAACATAAACAATGCAAAACAGCAAAAGACTAATAAAACAAAACAAGATTCAGCCACAGATGAAAAGGAATGGGGGTGTAATGCTACAGAAAGGCAGAGGTGAAAAGCTGGGTCTTGAGGCGGGACTAAAAGATTGTGTGTTTATGGCTTGCCTTTTTCTGTTTGTTTTAATAAAGTTCTAGAATAAAAGTGAATTTCATCCTGAAGGGCACTGATATCTAAAGCGCCTAAGCCATCTAATGATAATGTTGTGTAAAGGTGAAAATGTTACATTTCCACCTGGATTGTGGTGATTTACACATCACCCATCAACTGCCACTAGATGGCAGAGCAATCCAACATATCAGTTCTCCATCCCCATAGCTGATGTGCAGTCTGTGGCAAGAACACCACCTTAATCTTTTCTAAGGTCAAAAATATGAGTAATTGGTACAATAAAAGGCCACTCAGCCAATCAGTCCTGGTGAGAGCCCCTATTAAGATGGCCAAACCACTTATGGTCTTTGTTCATGGTCACAAATCCACTTTGACCCAATGTACCAGATGCACCTAGAAAGAAAGAAAGAAAGAAAGAAAGAAAGAAAATAATTCTGATACTTGTTCACAGATGTTTTCTCAAGTAAATGTCTATGAGCAGTGTGCCCTGGAGGCATATAGCCACACCAACAAGTGTATTTGATGTTGGAGATTTGGTAACATGGACAAAAAAAAGCAATTGTTGTGACTGAGTCAACCCCTGGAGTGACTAAAGGGGCAATCCAACAGTGAGTGGTGCTTCCACTTAAATTGCTCCAGGGGCTATCCGTCTGCAAGTATGCGCCACTTACTGTTTATATTCTGCTTCTACTCCATGTTCAATTCCCAGACGCAGCAACTTGAGCCGTTTGAGACATTCTGCCCACACCACAGCTTTATCAGTCATTTCAATTCATAAAAACTTCAAACCAACAAGCGTCATTGAGCTAACGTAGCTAATTATCTCATTAAGGGAGGAGAAGAGAGGAAGTATGCAGTGCATTAGCAGGCCAGTGAACGCTGAACTTTAGACCCTGTGGAGCAGAGAAGATGTCACATGTAAAGATATCAGCAGCAGAGAGATTTTAGGTCCGAGAGGGTCATCCTGGTGGATTATATACAGTATGTGCAGCGGTTGGTGCTGTGTAGGGTTTGTAATATTTAGTCATAGTTTCACCACCTGACGTGTCACTACACAGTCAACCAGGCGTCTTGTTTTGCTTTAAACCTTGCTTCATAAGCAGTTTTTAATTCAGGGCTGTTTTGTTACACATCTGGCTGTAGAGTTAAAGTGGCAATGTACAACATGGAATCAGAGGGGTGTTTGCAGTAGACGTGCTTTGCTCTCTCTGAGGTTGATCAACTGACCACCCCAGTAGCATCTAAGCCATGTTAGTGACAGATAAACTCCACTTAAAACAAAACAACACTTAAGTTCACCTGTGTGTTTGAACAGCTGTTTTCTGCTGAATATGTAACTTTATTGTATTTTCTTACCAGCATGAGCATGCAGGGTCACAGATGCAAGTCCCACAATGTGTAATTTTTATTTATTTGCAAGTTCAATTTAAACTGCATTGCAAATTGTAACAATGGGGAATGCCTGAGATGAGACTTGGTACTGCCACATGACATAGTGATGCAAGTTTAGGATGGAAAGAATCCTTAACTGCTGCCAGGAGTCTGGATAGAACAATTGTTGTTCAGTTTTGACATGCCGTTTTTCCTCATCACAATATGGCCCACTGTTGACTGGATTTTATAGGCATCTACACATAACTCATTCCCTTTCACCCTTCTCTCCATCACAGCCATCTACAACATCGTATCTCAGAGGCAGATGTCAGGGCGAAGCGACTCGGACTTCTCACCAGCCTCCAACGTAGTGCCCATCACGGTTGAGCCCACCCAAAACTCAGCCACTAAGGGTGTCTGCTGCCAGAGCAACTGAGACCTTACCACTGACCTCCTCCTTCACCTCCAGGCATTTGGAGAAACAACCAGATAGACAGAGTCAGGCAGGGAGAAAGGAGAGACAGGTAGAGATAACCATTTCACACAAGGACACTTGTACAGGGGTTGATTTGTCTATTGTCTGGTTAAGAAAACTTAATACAGTTGAAGAGGGAGACCGGTGAACAAGGGATCGTAAAGAAGGGGGGGAAGAAAATGGGTGTGATGCACCATACCCAGTGCATTAAGCTTTTTGAAAGAGGTCACATTCAGAACTGCTTTACAATCTAATGAAAAATGTAACACATTATGTGGTCCCTTTTGTATCATCACGATTTCTGTCTTTGAAAGCAGTCCTCTATTTTGAAAGCTCTATTTTACAAGCCAGTAAATGCTTTCTCTCAGTTTTCCACCACCAGGATATTGGACAATAAAAATCCACATCCAAAAGACTGAACTGCTACCCCTCTGTGGCCACCATCATTCCCATTTTCCCTAAATGTATAATATTCAGAAAATAACATCCCTTACTATATTTATTGAACACTAGATTAATGTCTTGTTTGGCCAAAGGGTTTGCAATTAAACACTATTTGGATTAGTTTTCCACACTTCATTGCTTTGCAGCAAAGGTAGCGCTTGCCCAAAATCATATATTTATGTGAAGGAGCTTGTAAGGGCAACTACCCCTCACTAATGGAGAAACAAAGTCTTCAAGTCATGTTTCCTAAACGCACATGCTGGAATTTGGTCGAAGTTGGTTGGTTCAAGTTGTCTTCCACCGGGCCACAAAGAGCAATAACATCGCTCCCTACCAGTGACATGTAATTTCTTTTTGATTGCTTTTGATCTTTGTTTGGAAGGCTTTCCTGCTCTGAGCACACTTGGTACTCAACAGATGAGTCATGCTCTTGCAGCTATCCCATCTCATTTAGAGTTAACGCTTTGCAAAGCTTGCATTACTAGATAATGGGTTAACTGCATCACAAGTCGGTTGGGTGGCAGTATCGTCTCTTTTGATGCCTGTTTCACCTCTGCCCTGAACCTTTGGGTGAAGTGGGAGAGATTAGGGAATTGGTTTATATGCATGGGCAACCTTGTGCTGCTGCTGCTTGCTGGGATAGATAGATGGATAATGTTTCAGGGGATGAGGTAGTGAGGGCACTCAGCCCTGCCCTGCTCCTGTGGTCTCTGATGCACCCGAGATGGCTTGTTTTACTGTAAGTGAAATCCTCCACTGCCTGCTACCTACTCCTCTCTGTCTCTCTCTACACTGTATGTAACTGGAACAGGACTCTGGCTTCTGGGATCTCCCTGAGGTCTGCCCTCGCTCTCACTTGTCTGTATTTCCTGTGAAGGGGGCGGCGGTTGTATTCAGGAGCCAGGATTGGGTTTGTTAGGATCTAATAGTTTAATAGATGAGGAAAAGGTGAAAGGATGGTAGTGTTAGAGGGGCCTAATTATTTCCAAAGGTTATGCTCACAGATGGTGTTTATCTTGGTTTATGTTTCCACTTCAACACTGTCTTAAACTGGGTGGTGTAGGTTAGGGCTTTTTAAACATTTATTCTAATATATGTATATTTGGACTGCATATGTATAAATAAATCTCATTTGTTATAGTCTGCCTCTTCTTATGTCTCTTAAGATGTTTTTAAGCACTAAAGGCTGCAAATTGCTGGCTTTTTTATTAATGAATCTGGGTAAGGGCAGGATTAAATTATATTTAGTCTGAATGTCCACTGTAATTTAATAATGATAGTGCCTCTGATCAATGAGATTAAAATAGGAGTAGACATCGTCATGAAAGGATCAATTTAGCCATACAAACCTTTTTTTAAACAAAAAATGCAATTGGTTTCAATTGGAGATCATTTCATTTTTGTTTTATTAGAAACATTTACAATACATCTTGAATCTTGGAAAAATAACAAAGAACCAGAACTAACATGGCGCAGATACAATAATAATAATAATAAAAATGTCTCCAAAAAATGTAGTTCACAAAAAAAACATGTGCTATAACAAATAAACCTGCAATATGACATACCTTGTAAGGGCATGGCATACTGTAACAGAGTTCAAAGACTTCTTTTTATTTTATTTTTTATTTATTTTTTCCATCCATCAAAGTTGACGGTCAGCCACTGAGGGCCACATTGGCAACCCTCTTTCACTGTTCACAGAGAAACCAGAAACTAACGCCAGCTGATGCTGGCCCAAAAGCTAATGCACTACAACCACTATTAGACCGGTATGAAACACCTCTACTGTGCTGGAAAAAAATTGGAAACGCTACCAAAGACAAACTGTCAGACTGTAGTGGCCTCTTTGGAAAAGGTTGCGAGTTTCACCAGCCAGCGCCACTTCAGTCCCCATCCTTTACGTGCATCAGAAAATGTGCCATTGTAGTGTTTTTGTCAAGTTTTTCTTATCCGTATCAACTCGTACACAAACTTCAAGTTAATTCATATGAGGTGCAAACGGTTTTTCATCACCAACCGGTAACTGAGAATATAAAATCCAACTTTGATGTGGGGACTGAAATGGTCTCTTTGACTGGCTCCAAACCGACGTCAACTTTTTCAGTTTCCAAAGAGACTCCAACTATGAAAATCTACAGAGGAGAAACAAGTGCACTGATGTTAAAGGATAACACAGGACCTGCACCATTTCTCCTTTCTAAGTGACCATACAACATACATGCAAGCTAGTACGTTAATGAACCTGTTGTGTGTGTGTGTATATGTGTGCATCAAGTTACATAGATCTACTACACAGTGCGCTTTTGTCTCTCTCAGGTGCCTTCGCTCAATTTGCACATTTCACCTAATTAACACATTAGTGAAAGTCTCATAAAGGGCTTCCTCTAAGATGATTAGGCTCTGTCACTATTGATCACAAACTGTCCTGAGTAGTAGATGTAGAAAATGTGTGAATGAAAGTGTACAAGTTATGTGTGGCCCCAATGGCGAGAGGGTCACAGCTGCCTCATTCATTCCAAGCATCGTAGTCGTAACATGTTTTATACGTTTGATAAGTAAAAGCGAGTTTAGATTACAGAGGAAATGAGTTATGTGTTTCAGTCAGTAACATGGGGTTAGTTGAAGGGGGAAGGGGTTACAGCAAGCAGCACTGCACAAAGAATGCTGATGCAGGAAAAATATATAATTGAGGCACAAAATTGATGCTCTGTGACTAAAATATCTCCAAATTCTAAAAAATATTATATTATTTTCTGTAATTATTCCATTGTGAATGCACTGATGTTAAAGTAGTGCATGTCTGAAGTTAAAATTTCAGCTCTGGGGAGCTCCCGTTCCATGTACATCATTAAAGTACATGGACAGGTGAGCATCCACAACTTTCATAAATAAAACTTCTAAACTTATTTTCTCATTTTACTTATTAGTAGAAACTGACCTCCCTGTGTTTAGAAATATATTAACTTCTTGTCATTTTAATTAAAAAACAAAATGTCTTGAGGTTACTCATAAATATGTTGCTTCATTTTTTTTTTTTTTTTACTTTTCATAAATAACATCCAGATACTGACTTTTTTTCCTCTGCTTTCTATGAAATAATAACCCATGTTAGCAAAATAGATTTGAGAAACTGTAATATGTTTTTTTTTTTTTTATTCATTTTAAGTTACTTTCTATAAATGTATGTGGAAGAACTCAAATATAGTCTACGTTGAAAACCTGTCGCAAATTCTCTCCATAAAACAAAGAAAAACTTAAAGCTCACTTGTAAATTGACAAAACAATAAGCATAAGGAGTGCACTGAGTTGAGTGGTCTTATTTTTTTTTTTTTTCTTTCCTTTTCTTTAAAACATTCAAATGCATTACTTTCTCAATGTGTGATTTAGACAGGTTGGTACAGTTGCTTAAGTGCATCCATTGAAAATAAGGATTTCCTATCACTCCTTAAAAGGGACTCTACATAAATGCATAAAGACCTTTTCATATCAAGAGAAGAAAAAAACAATAGTTTCTACCATTACTATAATAGTAAGCTTAATACAATATTGTAAATAATACTAACAAGAACTTAATGAATCAAATGTCACTGAGTCACTCCACCCCTTTTGTTGCTCCACTGAATTAAAGACTTTTTCATATTGGGTGAGCTGGACAAATGAAACTTACACCATAGCATATTCTTAAGAATCATACTTAAACTTAATGTATCAATTAGTTAAACTACACAGTAAATATATGATTTTAAACCGATGTTCACTTAAAGGTCTTAAAGCTTTTTATACACTTCAGGTATCAGGCTGATGAATTCTTTATGAGATCTTAACTTTTTTTCCTGATAAATCTTACCTACTGTACTATATTTTACTAACATGCAGTTAAACTCAAGGATACAGTTAATGGCTCTCTAGACGATATCAACTAAAACCACAGTGCTGTTTTGTTAGTTATCACACTGCAACCTTGTTAACATCTAAACCCTTACGATTTACTCTGAGGGTCTTAAAAATGAGGAATTCAGCCTGAATTTTCACTGGCTTGTCATTGTCATCACAGTCTGTTGTTGTTGTTTTTTTTTTAAATACGTGGGCAGTCCTTTTTTCTTTTTAAAATCTGAACTCAACCAGATCAGGCAAGTTTTTCAGAACGATGAAGCCATTCACTGGACTGTTTTTCTCCCATTAACCTAACCATGACAATAGAAAACTACTCAAAGGACTGTGTAAGTGCCAGGATGTGCTTTAAGCTGATCTCTTTGGGGAGAAGTAAGTCTGTTACCGGCGCCTCTGTAGTATTAAACTAATCTTACAACACTGAAACGTGATATGCCTTCATTCCACAGATATCGATTGAGCGGCCTCTAAGACTTTTGGGTAAACAGAGTAATTCTAGCTATGAGATTATTTCTTAATAATCCTGATTCGATAAACTCTTAACCAAGTTGATTTTGATGCTAAAATAAGTTAACTCAAGTGATAAGTCCTCTTCTTGTGTTTTGTTCTTTGGCTATGTCTGACCTTTTTTCTTTCAAAAACAATACAGATGAAGAAAAAAAAAAGTAGATGCAAAACAAATATTAAAAAGTCATGAAAAATAGCGTTACTATGTAAACAGAAATCATCTTAAGATATGCTATAAGTAACACCTCTGCCCTTGTATGTAACTTAAGGACTAATGAGGGTAAAGAATCAACATGAGTGGCTGGTACAGCACATCATGTCTTGTTTGTCCTACCCTCTTCTTCTCAGTGCTGTGTTTCTGACCAAAGCCTTTGAGACATCAGTCCGTCATAAGCAAAATCACCAGCCCCTGCTTTTTAACAAACAGGCAGACCTTGGTGCTTATGCTCTGCTCTTGTTGTTTGTTTACACTTGACAGATCACTGTTACAGCGCAATGAGATTTCCTCTAAGCCACAGAAATTGCAGTTTTATCATTTCAGGAGAAGGAATCATTGACCCACCCTGTGACCTGATTGATAAACGTAAAAAAAATAATAATTAAGCAATCAAAACGACTTAAGACCCTGATGAACACAACAAGAACAATTACTTATCCTGAAACTCTTACTAATTAATTATATCTCTGTTTCTACATTGGCATGAATCCATAATGAATTTTGAGCAGATATGAGACGTGAATGCAATGGAATCATCCTAATAATCACGGTCAATTTCTGAATAGAATATTTTTTAAAGAATTGACTAAGCAGGCTTCTCTGTTTATTGTCCCAGTATAGTCCTATTATTGCTTTTCATCCTAAGATACATAGAAACGGATTCATTCATTAGGGGTTATTACACATACTATTCATTCCAGTTTTTATTTGAGATTTGATTTATACATCAGCGGCATCATAAAGGATATTCATTATTACAGTTTATAGTAGTGTCTGGTTAATTTCTCATCTATATATTTGGATGAAATACTAAGTTAATCAGTTTAAATAATTTGTCTTAAATGTATGGATCTATCTAATATACTATTATAGTCAAAACGGATGATGGGACGCATATATAAAAGATTTACTCTCCCTAAAACTCAGACATTTTGAATTCCATATGCTAAAACATTGACAATGACACCCTCAGCTTGTAAAAAATAATCAAAACCTCACTTCAAGCAGGCCTTTGGATGTTCATAACTGACACACATACTGTATTTACATAGATGCTCAGAGTGCGTTCCATAAAGTACAATACTTATTAACTCATACAGCGTCTAAACAGGGAGACTCTCCAATAAGCCCTCTCTTCATTAAGCCAGTGCAAAACCCAACCAAGTCATTAGCACTGACTAAATGGATGAGAGGTCTCCCACATGACCACTAGTACTACTGTAGTATTAAGAATAACAAGAACCACCATAATACAAAAAAATGATAGGGAATCCTTATGTGCATGTCTTTCAAATTCTATGAAATGTATTTCACCATCAGTGGTCGGTTTGGTATTAATCAAATGCGCATGTTTTGTAATAAGGTGCTTTACTCTATAATTTAAGCAGTGTTTTAAGAGCCTAATTTCCTGAATCCCTCGTATCCCAACCCAAGCAGTTTGATTCACATTCTTTTCTCCAAAAATAAGTACTTTAAAAGTTATTTAAGGGGGCGGTTCTATCAAAAGGCCAAAGTTGCTACTTTGTATGCCAAAGCAATGGCAATATTTGAATAAAAAATATATAGGCAGAAAACAAAAATAACAAAAATACAAAAGTTCAAAGAACAGTGTCATACTGCCTTGAATTTGACGTTGAAAGCTTAGGCCAAACCACTGTGCAATTTCTCTATCCATAAAATCATAACTATTCTTTATTTCTACATCTGATAGATTTCAGGGTACTGTCTACAAGTACGGTGCTCTCCCTGCAGTCCACACATAATGCGAGTGGTCTGCTTCATATCTTTGTTTTTTTGAATGCAGGGGCTTTTTTGTCCTGGAAGACACTATCTGTAATGGTTGATCTTTTTTTTTTGAGACAGAAGCCGAGTTGAAAAGTTCTCCAATACAGCACAAGTAAGGTTTCCTGTCATCAGCGCTGGCCCACATGAGACAACTCAAAACTTGCGGCAGGACTTGAATGATAAATACAATTTCTAGATCTGCCCGATTTCATTTTTTTTTTGGAGCATACGTCTCTCTT
>NC_045738.1:16248227-16282408 GCF_008692095.1 Etheostoma spectabile | reverse complement strand
CCTCCTATCATTCAACAGCTTTAATCCCTACCCCCATCCGCTCTCCTCCAGCCCTCAGAAATCCCCAGGCTGGGGCTAAGGCAGACGCAGAGGGTGTGTAATTTGATTCAGCATGAGTGCTGGTTAAATGGGGCGTTTCCTCTGCTTTCCTGTCAATTACAATTGTCTGATTTCATTCTGGAAGCTCAAAGCGAGGGGGGGGGGCTGCCATTGGCTGAAGCCCGGGTGTCCATAGTGAAGGGGCAGCTGCAGGATGTGTCCCATACAGTAGCGAGCTGACATGATCTGCACTGGCGCTGTCACACAAACAGGAACCCTATCCAAATTTCAGGGCGGTGCGGTTGGGGAGTGGAGGGGGAGTTAATGCTGCACCCCGTGTGATGAGATCACGCAATTTTTCTTTTGCATGTGTACATTTTCATAATTTGGTAAAGAATCTACAGCACATTAACATTGAAAACAGGTAACTGGGGTGTCTCCTGATAACTGTAGATAATTTATTTTGCTCCTAAGCCTCCCCTCATTTCACAGGCGCTGCCAAATTCAGCTAGTGTCTTTCAAATTCTTTGTCTGTGTGTGTGTGTGTTTTGGGACAAAGGAGGCCCCCTCTCCCCAGTAGGGATAGCTCAGAGCAGCAGAAAAGGAGAGGAAAAGGGGGGAGGAAGGGGCAGGAGGGAGTGGAAGGAGGGGGTCCTATTCGCCCAGCTGCATCCCGACCATCCAGCCCCCTCTGTGCTTGTAACAGTGGGGCGGGGGAAGTATGGGGTTCGCTGCAGGACCCGGTCGTCCCCCTTATACAGCTCCAGAGTCCCCACACGGTCCGCACCTGGACCTACCCATTTGCCTAATTATCAATGAGTAGATCCAGGCCGTGTCCGAGCACTCTGCAGCCCACGCCGCTACCGGGCCCAGACAATACACCCCAGACAGAGAGGCCTTCGAAAGCAAACGATCAAACTGTAAGCAGGGGGAGACATAAAAGCCACTCCCAAAGAAAAGAGAGAAAGAAAGGGGGCTAATCGAAACCTCCAACTTGAGGTCACAGCTACAGTGTGCCGTGAAACACCTGCTCCTGTACAGCTTTGCTAATTGCAGGGGAGACAGCTGGCCCCTTGGAGCTCACACATAATGGGGGACGTGGAGTAAGGATTACTGATTTGGGACTCCGTATTTTACAGTGTCAACTATTTTAATCAGAGTCTGCTGCTGATTCAGGAAACATTTTACTCGGCTTCTGTCCACATACTAATTCTCCTCTTTATTTACACTGTCTATGTTGAAATGCTTGTTGACTGGAGCTCTTGCAGCGTCCTATATCGTTCGGCGACTGTGGCCAAATGACCACACAAGACAATAAAGCACGGTTAAGGTGGCTTTGAAACGAGTCCATTGGGGAGACAGATATCGAGAACTAGCCAACTGGATGAATTCCAAGGCTTTCGGCCTCAAATTAAATCAGTGCTTTAAGCCAACCACATGCTTTTCAAGTGCCACGAGGAGCAAGCATTACTGACTCTTTTCCACAAACTGCAGTGACCAGAGTGTAACCAATGGTTACTGGAAACTGGTTACTCATACTTCATACAACTTTCATCTATCTCTGTGAATGATGATACCAATAAAATGTAACCAATTATCAATAAATAAATGATGCAATGTCCTATTTGTAGCATCAATCTGCTTTATAAGACTTTAAGGTGTAAAAATGAAATAAGGGGGCTGTCTTTTGTTTTCGTGTAAAGATTACAAAGCTTTGACTCGAACCAATCTATTCACATTTTCATTAAGCTAAAATGAATATCTATTTGGGCCAATTATATCAAACCACAATCACAGTAAAAACTGAAAAAGCAGAATTCACCTTCACATCAGCTCCCAATAATTCAAGGTATGATTAAAAATCCTATTTTAGACCAAGATGATTGTAAGGTGCAATGGAAATTCTGGTTTTCCCCTCGTGATAACAACATTAACTTTCTGGGTCAGTCAGGTGCAGATTGGGTACCTCAACAATCATCTTCTTCCTTCCATATAAACCCACTTCATGGTAAAATAAAAAATTTGAATAATAAAATGTTCACATTACTGTCTACCTCTGCCTACACTGTGATTCATGAATGAAAAACAGCAGCAGTCAAAAAACTGAAAATGCAAGGTACTATACTTCTCTTATAAACAAAACTTTTATAAAATATATATGCATATATATATATAAAAGAAAAACTTAAAAATATTTCTTATACTTTTTAGTAAAGCAAGCAGTGCCTTCTAAAATATCTGCTTGATTGTAAATTTTCTGAAAAACAAAAATGTGTATTATAATAATAATCATAATAACAGTAAATAATTATTAAACAAATACTGACAAAACTAATGATAAAAACTGATGGGGTTCCTTAAGAGAATATTCGGATGGCCTGTGTGACCTGGGTGTGGCACACTGGGCACTCCGGGTGGTTGAGCTCACAGATTCGGATGGCACACTCCATGCAGAAGAGGTTATGGCCACAGGGCACCAAGGCAGCCGTCACTTTGCTTTCAAAGCAGGTCATGCAGTCCCGCACAGTGGCCGGTGGCGAGTCCGGCACTGGCAGACGGCCTGGGAAACCCTCACCGGCTGACGTGGGCTCACTGTGGGCGCGGCGGGCCTGGGCATGAGGTGAGCCGGATATGGGCACAATGCTGGTGACTGAAGAGTTGTTGTTGCTTCCACCTCCGCAGGACTCGGGTAAGCCAGGGGAGAGTCTGGTCAGGGGGAGTGGTAGGCCTCCAAAGCTCTTGGACCGCTGCTGGGCGTAGAAGGCCACCTGTTTGGGGTAGTCGGGATCGCCCCAGCTCTGGGTACCCTCTGATCCAAAATAAGAGCAAGGCTTCTCCCCGGAGCTGGAGAAGTTGCTCTTGTTGTAGATTCCCCCTCCCTCACCTCCTCCTCCTCCCCCTCCAACCATGGCATCTGAGAAGTTCTGGCGGTAGCTGCTGGTGAGAGGCTTGCGCTGGCCCCCCTGCAGCCCCCACACCTGCTGTAGCCGGCTCTCCAGACCACCACTGCTGCCCGCTGGGCTGCTTCCACCATTCGGCCCCAGACAGTCATTTTCATTATTGTGGTCGTGCAGGCCTCCTGTTCGGAAGGCGATGTGTGCTTCAATCTCCTCGCGGGCCCGCTCGGCGTTGCTGGGCGACCCTGTGATTTCAAAGACAGGGTCGCGGTCTCGACTGGGAGTGACGATGTAAGTACAGGTTTGCTGCTGGATGCGTTTGATGGTGGAGCCTTTAGGCCCCACTACCAGCCCCACGACACGGTATGGCACTCTCACCTGAATGGTGGTCTGACCTGGCAAAGGTGTGGGCGGGGAGCCGCTAAACGACACTCCCAGCTTGTTGCGAGATGCCCGGAGCATGGAGAAGTGCTCTGCAGCAGAGATGATTTCACGGCGGGCCAGTGCAACATCCTCCTTCCGGCCAGTGATTAAGAAGACAGGCTCCTCTCCTCTAACGGGGGTTTTGATGTAGGTATTGGTCTTGGCCCGCAGGGCTTTGATCTTGCAACCTGCAGAGTCAACAACATACATTTTAAAATAAGTAAATGGTGATACATCGGTTACATTTTGTGACACACAAATCAGGTTAAAAGGTGATAACACCCTTTGTTCTCAACCTGAGCTATCATAAATCCTCAAAATTCTGATTTATTTACCAATTGTGAGCAGTTTAACTTAATATGTTGCAGCTCTTTACTGGCAAAGGATACACAGTAATTACCATGATTTATGAGGTTTCCAGCACTTAAGCATTAGTGTACTTATTCAGTGCACTTATAAGCTCTAAATCAGAATCCTACTGAGATACATGGACGATGCAGAGGTATTGGCCAGCATCAGACATGACTGTTTTGCAGGGCTGTAAGAGCTACAGCAGATGCAATCACTTCCTGACCTCTCCTTGAACTTACAATACAATACAGTTAACTCACACATGCTTTATTTTGGGCCCATTTATTGCTCTACATCTGCCCTGTTTTTGTTAAGCAAGCAATATTTGACACTATTAAATGCTTTTAAGGCAGAGTCTTGATGTGAGAGAGTGCGGGTTAATGCTATTTCATGACAAATTACCCGGCATTGAAATGAAACAGAACATACAGTAAATTAGTAACCGTTATGGATAAAGCGTAAGAGGAACATGGTAAGACAGTGTTTATATTACACTCCATAAAGAATGTACAGAGCATTCCTCGGGTCAGTTTTCATTCAGAAATTCAGGCAGCTCCTATATTAAGATATCCACATATATTGACGGCTCTGACGTGCCTTTCTCGTCTCGGCCGTGTCTTATAAAAGACTCTTTGGGCAAACAAGAACTATCAGGCATCTATTCAGTGAACAAATCTGAGCACATCTTACCAGACTCCAGGTGCTTCAGATCCCAAATCATTGCATTAGCTATCTGAAAACCACAGCAGCGGGTTATCAAAAGGTTCAAAGACACCTTAAGTGTGAAGACAAATGTCGCTTCTGCTACCAAATAGGCCTACTTTGTTCAGGAACACTTTTTTCTAAGAGACCAGGGGTACAGACAGAAGGATAGTTATCTTGTGAGGGTTTAGAATTGCTCATACCCAAAATTCTAACATGCCCTTTGTGGCTATTGCTTGGTATTAGGCTATTAGACCAGTTTGTGCCATGGAGGATCAAAGAGCAACTGCCAAATTCCTTTTGTCAAACTACATTGCACCTTTTAATTTGCCTAAATTAATGAGTCAAAGAATTCTCTGCAAGCAAAATAGGCTAAGATTAATTCATCGCTACCATAAATTAAGGCCACTGGAGGTGCATTTATTTTTGCAACTGTTGAACTGTGTTGTGTTGTGAGAGGTGCCTGGGATTCAAAACAAAGCCACCCTTGATCCTTGGAGCGCCGGAGGAAGGTACAAGAGCATCCTCGGGAATCAATGTCTGTGACTTTGACAGGAGAAAACAATCATATCCAACCGTTTCTTCAGACAGGATGCTCTGTTTGCCAGATTCACCATGCGGCCTGTGATGCACGGTGCCGAGAAGAAGGGGGTGTGTACGTAGCGCCAACAAACGAAGGGCCTGAATCAAAACGCAGCTCATCTCAAATCCCCCCAAATCAGCACCTCTTCCCGGGCCAAGGAAAAAGGGCACTCTCGCTGTACTTGTGCTCACTGGATCCACCCTCCGGCTGTCTTCAGTTACCCCATTAAAATTCAAAACTTACACTTCAGAGTAAAGAACAGGATCCGCAATGGGAGACAAGGGGCACTTAGCAGCACAAACTAAGTCCACATTACCACAGCAGTGGAGCAAGAAAGGGGGGTATTTGTTTAAAAAGCAAGAACCCATCTCAACTTATTTGAACGCCATGTCACATAATTCAAAGCTGTTTGTTTTTGTTGCAAGATAAATTAGGATTTGCTGATCCTACCTTAGCCACCCTGCAGTCTTTGTGCTTCTCTCAATCCAACCCCCCAATTTCTCCCTCTCCTGACAGGCAACCATGTGGTATTGAGAGTGTGCAGTGAAGTGGCGCTCATGAGGAGCCCCTTGTGTTGAGCTCCAAGGCGTGACTCCCATTCAGCTTTTAGATGCTATACTGCCCTTCCGTGTTTGTTCTGCCCCTCTCACCCATGCGTTCATCACAACAGTTAATGGGTGCAGCCACATAAACACCACCACCAAGCTCAAGATGAAACATCTACTTCTGGCTTTAAAAACCAACTTAGGTTCAAGCTCCATTGTGCATAAATATTGTCACCTGACTACATCTTTACTGCAAATGTGGTTGTTTTTTTTTTCATAAAAAAAAAAAAAAAGAACTGCCACTTCTGGTGCAACTTCTCGCTGAGTCACCCTTTAAGGCATCCCGTGTGCCGAGTGGAACACTGTCTTAAATGCGCCCCTCCCGTCACCCCCCCCCCCCCCGACTTGACTTTCACACCTTGTTTGACAGCTGCTGTCATTCAACTTCAGGTCTTGTTCAATAAAAAAAAAAAAAAAAAAAAAGAACTGTAGGAAAAACGAGCAAAATCTGCACAGGGTCTGGAATTGAACTTTCCAACTCCCCTCATTTGAAGAAAAAGAAAGAAAAGAAAAAAAACAGTGGACCACGCTTGCTCTATTGTGTCACTGGGGCAGTGCGCAAGATAAACAACGAGCTGAATAAACCTGGAAAGAGGCAAAACATCGCCCACCATTGAGACCAAATGGGTATGTTTGGTTATTTTCTTAGCCATGAATTCAAAGTGTAAGACATTCCTCTCTTCGCCAGCTGCACGTTGCCTTTTTGAACAGTCTGGCGCGTCTCAGACGACAAAGGAAGCAAGTGCTCTCCGTGCTCCGGTGTGTGTGTGTGTGTGTGTGTGTGTGTGTGTGTGTGTCTGTGCGCTGACATTGATGGCGTGGATGTAGAATAATTCGCCCAGGAGGAAACGGGGCTCTCTTGTGCCTCTGTGCAAATTCACTTAAAGACAGAAATAAACACCAAGAAGCGAGCGACTTGTTTCAATGTATGTGTGTAATGATAAGAACACGAGAACTTGCTAGCAGAAAAAAAAGTGGGAGGCTGATGTCTCGGGGGAGTACAAAAAAAAACACGCGAGCACACACACCACTCCCTTTTCTTTGTCAAATAGCACCAGGTAACAGTTAGAGAACAAAAAACAAAGCACACGGGAAACCACGGCGGGGATAATGCAGCACTGTTAGCGGGTTAAAAGCACAAGTTTGGAGGGAAATAATTTGCAAGCCAGCGGTTTACCTTGTCTCCCCACTATTTCGGCCACATGTTCAGAGCTGGGCACTGGGACGCATTCTGTTATGTTGCAGCCTCGTCCTTTCGTCTCACTTGAGGAGCTCTCGTACAGGGCGCACAACTTGCTTTTCCCTTGCAGAATCGCCGTGTCTCCGCCACCCCCGACGTTGTTCGTGTGGTTGTGGTGGTTGTTGTTATTGTTACTCCGGTCCTGTACTCCTGTTGTTGGGGCTCCGCCGCCGTCCTCGCCTTCCCCGAGCCCCAGCAGAGACAACTGGCCCAGTGCGACCCTGAGGGCACGGGAGTCGTCTTCCTCCTCGTCGGGCGGCACAAGGAGACCTTCGCCTCCGAAGCCGGAGCCGGCCAGATCCCCGGCGAAGCCCCCATTTTTCTCCATGATCCCTGCTAGAACCAGCAGGCTAGGCATGGCTAACAAAAGAGTGTGTGAGACAAAGACAGGGGAAAGAGACTGGAGAAACAGCACCCGTGCCGCCTCCTCCTCGCCCCCTCCTCCTTCCAAATCCCCCCTTTGCGCTAGTCCCTCCCATAGACCGGCCCCCTCTCTCTCTGTCCGCCAGACTTTCAGTACAGTAGTCTCTCTCCGAACTCCAGGCAAACGGGACACAAGGCCGTCTGCACGAGAGATGGGGCGGGCGATGTGTTGCTCCACCCAGTCTGGTTTACACAGCTCCCCTCCTCGCCGAGACAAAACGAGCCGCCCTCCCGTCGTAGCCTACCATTCCGTCTCAGGTTCCCGTGCCCGTGGCATTCCAAATCAAGCTGCCTCCCGTCACCTATAGAAAAGAAGAAAATACCTCATCGTTTACCTCCCGCGCCGCACTCCTGTTAACGCAGACTCGTGCACAGGCTCTAGGGCTGCAGCCTGAAAACCGCATTTCGGCGATTTATATAAGAATAGCCATCCAGGATGTAAACAGTTGCGTATCAAACGGTGCAAGTACAGTGCGCACATGGTCGTCTAGCTGTGCTGCTGAAAAGATGATGTCAACTTTATTAAGAGATTAAAAAAAAACAACAGAAAAGCGAACAGCTCCTGCATTTCATGAGGGGGATCGTGGACCATCTGATATGAATTTTTGGGAGTAAAGGAGTTTATGAAAAATTTTGTTTGGGGGGGGGGGTCCCGCCCACTCTGTGTATCTGTAGCCGTGCTTTGCGGAGGTCACCGCGTTTTTGTCTCCGGCGCCGTTGCGATGAGGATGTTATGTATAGGGGGGAAAGAGGGTGTCGGGGGGGGGGGGGGGGGGGGGGGGGGAAGCTGTATACGAGGAGGAGAAGAGAAAGGGAGTTGTCAGACAGGCGTTGCAGACCCTATGCAGCGGGGGAACATCAGAAAAGCCCTCGCACATTTCCCGTTATAAAAAACCAAAACATGGGTTTTGCAGTAGCCCCAGTGAACAAAGAACCGCGCCGTTTGTTTCGCTCATAGACTCCCCAAGATGTCCTCTACAGAAACCACGCCTGACGGCATGGTTGTAGTACACAAAGACTCAAACTGCAGCAATGATAATAATAACATTAATAAAATACTTTGATACTGTAGTTATTTTTTTATAGGTTTCAAACAGGTAGCAAAGTGCCTGCAACTTCCATTGTCATTAAAATTTGGAAATGTAGCCTACATTTAACTACAATGTACTCTACACAAATAAGATCAGAAGGAAATATAGTGTGATTTATTTTATATGAAATAGGCCTACGGATTTTCTGACTGACTTTTTAAATAATTATTACACGTGGGTCACCACCATGAATAACGCTTTTAGGAAACATCGGACATGGCATATATAAATTGCCACACAGTGCTGAGCAAAAGATGATGTCCATGTTTTCAGCAAATTCCTCAAAAGTGTATAGTCTAACTCAAGCTTAGCCTGTCGTTACCATCTGTGCATATCCATGAAGGGATGTACAGTGAGCATGTGTTGCGTAAGGCTACCTGAATGACAAAGTGAACTCATGAGGATGTTTGAGAAAAGATAAGATGCTCCACTTCTTTACATTTTGTGTGTTTTTATTTCTCCACCCAATCAAAAAATACATATCTTTACACATCCTACATGTGTTTAAACACTGAACTTTATGTTCACTGATGTATAAATTGCTCTTAGATGAAATTTCGGTGAAATCTCTTGATGTGTTTAATTTGTGATCCCAAGGGAGGTATTGATATCGCTCTGTAGATAACTTTGCATTTTAACCCCCTTCATTAAATTCAGTATATTATTCCCCATCACATGTGGTGTTTTCCTACACTGTAACTGTGTTACAACTATAATTACAATAACAAAAACACACACGCAGTCTTCCATTCTGGCTTATATGACAGACTGAGTATTGCATGTGAGATTCAGTATGAATATTTTAGCATTTCTTGTGAGAAGGCCTTCTGCCTTTTAATAACACAGAATGGAGCAACAGTACAATCACAAATTTTCAAATACCAGGTTTGGAAAATAGAAACATGATAACATGGAACCAGAAAGATAGTGCAAGTTTATTTACATGCATAATCACAGACTAGACGCGCTCTCTGGGTGCCAATCACAAAGGGGCTCGTTCCCTAAGGGTGTACTGCAGATGAGAACTCACAGGGAGACTCCTGGTATGAGTCCAGGATTAAAACATCCCCACTCCACCCAATAACATGGATACAAAAACAGCAGCAGGAGGAGAACAGGATTGCGTGCTGCATAATGGACCAGAGGGTGGGCTCAGGAGGTCTGCCCCCAATCCCCCCACCCCACCCATTGGAGAGGGACGAGGATTGGGTGAGAGCGTGGTTGGGATGAGGACAAGCGCCCCATAAGGGCCAGTCTCTCAGCGGTGCACAGAGTATGCCAGTGTGTCTAAGAGGCCGTCTGGATTTCCATTAAACGGGGTCCAGTGGGAGTCCAGAGCAACCAATCGATAAAAAGCATGGATCTGGGATAGTGTTTTTCACCCTTCGACACACCTCACTCTGCCTGGATGTGTGAGTTTGGTGATAGGTGATGCTATTGTACCACATAACCTTTGTGACCCTGAACTAAACTGTCTCTGTGCTCTGAATGGTCCACAGCAGGTCTGGTTTTCATTCAGACATTGCTGTCTATAGCTGTGGGCTACAATTGTCATTTGCCCACTTGTGTGCATGTGTGTGTTAGCTGCGGGATACTTGTGAAACGCAGAGTGCTGAGGTCATATTACTTGTACATAAAAAAAACCTCAATGATCTTGACCATCTGTTCGTCACAGTAGTGCTGTTTCTCTTTTTTTTTTCACCCCCGATGAAAGGCTGAGTGGCATCTTTGGGGAGATGCTGTGGTTTACTGTGCCGCAGAGACACATACCAACCTCTTTGTCCAAGAGCCCATGCAAATATCGCTTTCACCTATGGACAGTATCTGTCTTTCTCAAAGAGGACAGGCTTTATCGTCTGTACAGACATGTCCAAAAATCCCTAAAGGACATCCCTTTGACTTCCATGGCCAGATGTCCTTTTCAAGACTTTTCTGGTGCCCCGCTGTCACTTGAATGAGGCTTTTGCAAGCACAAAGGGACATGTTGGCTAAGCACCACGTGCTGATGCCATAGTGAGCGGGCTCTCAGGGATGATGTAAGACCTCATGCAAATGATAGCACATCTTGTGCTCATAAGCTGACGAGAGCCCCGAAGTCGATCAGCTGACCAGATAGAAGACCACTTTTGGTGTGGGGTTTTCACTCCTCTTTTTTTTTCTACATTTGTTTGTTTATTTGTGTTTGTTTTTGTTTGTTGTATCCATTTCCCACTGTTAAGAGAACTGGCTAGGGCAGCAGCAACACAAGTACTTACAGACAGACGGCACATTATGATAATACAACCGAACAAAAGAACAAGCAAGCAATATTTTAATAAAAGAGAGATAAAGGGGGTTAGGAGAGGTGGTGGTGGTAGAATACAATTAAAATGCAAAAACCTCATCATACTTGAAGCAACTGAGTGTTTCTCTCTGATTTTTTTTCTCTCCAGGTTGACTATCATGCAGGGACCCAGATTATGAGGCCTTTTCGTCCCAAACTCTGGTCCATCTTTGGGGTAAGTGAGCAGAAATCACCACACTAAGCTCCACTTTTAAAACCAAAACAAAATGAAGCGCAACGTGTATGGTATGCTCAGAGATTTAAAACTCCTATTGGGTATTATTCAGTGTTTACAATGCTTTGGGATGAGACAGCTAAAAGTCTTGTTGTATCACTAACTTTGGCTTTTTTAGGGCTACAATGATTACACTACAGCGGTTATTTTCACCATGTATTCATCTTATATTTTTTTTTAAATTAGTCATTAAATATCAATTTTAGTCTATAAATGATGAAAAATAGTGATAAATGCTAATTACAGTTTCCCAGAGTCCAAGGGTACATGTTTATGTTTCTTGTTTTGTCCAAAACGCAAAAATGTGAAATTTCAAAATGATGAAACAGAAAAAACAGCAAATTCTCACAAGTACAGCTTCTCCTCACCTGATGTAAAATACTCACATGTATATAAAGCTACACACACACACACACACACACACACACACACACACACACACACACACACACACCACACACCCTCTAACAACAAACATGCACCGGGATGTTGGTATGAGTGCTGGTGTCAGCTGGGAATATGAGTCAGGTAGTATGACTTCATTGCTTTTTACAGGGTATTAGGTCATCTCTTTCACTCTCTACCCCCCACCCCCCCTTCCCCCCTCCCCGTCTCTCTAATCACATTGATGCTGTACAGCAGTGACACGCCTAGTGATGAGTAAGGCTCACCTCACCGCTTGCTTCCTGTATGGTGGTGGTGAGCTCACACGCGTCACAGAAAGCTTTGACCTCAAGAGTCCTGCTTGGTTGATGCTTTAGTCTTGGCATTCTTTTCTCATTTACAAATAATGTGTTAGTCAGTGGATTTGGATGTTGCTTTTACTGTACACAATGAAAGATTGCATTTGTTTTTTAATCTGCTAAAGGATTAGGTCACAGGGGCTGTATCATACTGTAAAATGACTCATTGGGTCACATTTGAGCAGATGCTGCCACTGAATTATGATGGCATGTTAGAAACAAACTCAACACCTGATTACTAATGATGTAACTTTAACGTACATTAAGATTTAATTTTTTTTTCAGATCAGATAAAGGATCAAATGCGTCGATTAGCTGAAGTAGGTGAGCTTTAAAACCATTAATGTCATTGTCACCCATTTTTCATCAGAGATGGAAAGTAACTAAATACATTTGCTCAAGTGTATATACTTCGGTACAATTCCGAGGTATTTGTATTTTAATTTCGTTCTTCTTTTTAATGCTATTTGACTTCATTTCAGAGTAAATGTTGTGCTTTTATTTCACAACGTTTATTACTTTGTAGCTTAAGATTTTACACAGAAAATATATGATCACTTCATAGAATACGACACATTGTTTTAGATTAAACTACCCAACAGTATGTAAATACGTTAAAATGTTCTCCACTTTCACCAACTACAGCATTGAAATGCATAACAGTACACTCAGGAAAGGCCGTTGTATATAATGTGCATCCCTTCTGTGTACTTTTGATACTTTATGTGCATTTTTCTTAGTGTTTACTTAAGTAAACCTTTGAATAGAGTATTTTTTACATTGTGGTATTTTCACTTTTACTGACTGTACTCCACTACATTTATCTGACGGCTATATTTAAAAGTTACTTTGCAGATTAAGATTTGAAATTAAAACACATATTTAAATCTAATTAAATTCATTGTTATCAATTAAACTGTCTAATAGTATTTAAAGGAAAAAAAGGTCTCTCTTGGGTTGTTTTTAATGCTTTGTGGTGAGGCTAGAGACAATTTTGTACAGTACAAGAAAAGGGTCTTTAAAAGACATGTATAATGGGTTACAGCTTATAGGCACTCAATCAATCAATAATATCAATTTCTATTCCAAAAATCTTCCATTATGTCTTTCATGATCTCTTGCCAATAAGAATACAAATAAAGCAGCTCCAGCTTGACCAGCTACAACATTAAAATGTCGATAATAATGCTGATATATATATATATATATATATATATATATATATATATATATATATATATATATATATATATATATAATAACATAACACTCTGAAACGGTCAATTTAACTTAATGAGAACTTTTACTTTGTATACTGGTGCCTTGGCCTCTGGCACTTTTCATTTTGAATATGGCACTTCCTTTTGTATTTGACGATAATGGTGTTGCTACTTTTATTTAATGATCTAAGTACTTCTTCCACAACTGTATTTCATTCAGAGATTGGTCTTTTTGAATACCCAATTATTGTTATTCCTACCACAATGCCAGAATCATGTTCTATTGTGGTTCTTTTTTAAGATTATTTTTAGGCTTTTATTGACTGGACAGCTGAAGAGAAGGTGAGAAGGGGAATGACATGCAGCAAAGGGCCGCAGGGCAGAGTTGAACCCTGGCCTGCTGTGTCGAGGAGTAATCCTCTACATATGTGCGCCTGATATACCAACAGAGCTTTCTAGGCACCCTGCGGTTGTGGTTCTTAAAGTACTTTTGCTGGGTTTAGTCATCCTAACAGGACACTTTGAAAAGGTGCAGTTTTGTACAAAAGCATCAACATGGGAACATCTTTGTTAGTTGGGTTATGCAATCATTTCAGAGTTACAGATGACAAACTAATACTGCTCAGACGGCACAGTTTAGGCTCCAATCACAGCACGTTCTCAGGCCTTGTTCCTATAGTGACCCACAGTCCTTTTGTATCATTCATAAACATTATGAATGTAAACAAACCATTTACAGCTCAGTAAATCCATGTTCAGCTGTTACAAGCAGGTCCATGAAAAGCTCTGTAAAATATCTCTAGCAGCACACTTTAGTTGTTTTTAATTTGTTGTTTATGTGTTTGTGTTTAGAAGGAGTTTGGGATTGCAGGGAATTAAACTGACTGCGCTATTCAACTGGGCCATCTGTACAGCTTGATAGTGGCAGTCACGCTGGTACAGTTGCCTTGAGGAATAGTAGTTTGGTGCTTCCTGGCATGCTGGTTTAATTAAATTATCAATTCATGTGAAATCCAGCACAGGTCAGTATATCAGTCATTACCAAAGTGGGGTTCACGGAGTCACAGGGGCCCCCAAGAGCTCCTCAGGAGGGTCCCGAACGAAATGAATACCACTGTTATTGTAGACTACTCACTTCAAGGTGATGACAGTGTAGCGATAATGTTGTGATAACAGGTATATGAATTGGGATGTGAAAAAAAAAGTTTTCTTCTAGCAAAGAAGATAGAAATTAGGATCTGTGGGGAATTTGCTCAGATTTCTGTAAATTTGAGATTACTCTTACTCCAAGGCCTATATATATAGTGTTAGTTAGTTAGTTGGTGAGTCAGTTCATTTATGTCATGCCAAACATCTGGCCCATCACACATTGAATTACAAGACACCACAATTTTAGTAAACATCATTTATCATCAGGTCATGGGCTACATATACAAAAAAACAAAAGAGCAAAAGCTAAATAGCCTAAATAAATTATACCTGTTTATCCTGGAAAAAGCTTTATTTAAAATCTAATTGTGTCATGTGTGAACAGCCAACTCTATCTTTGTGAATCATCAATATCTTTTAGAGCTATTATTTCTACAAATTTCACCTGCCTTCACTGAAAAGCCCAACCAGCCAAACCCATTTAGAATAGGACGCGGACCGAAGCGTTAATTATGGTCGCCAGGTGGCGCCTATAGGCTGCACTGTAATTAGCAGAGATTGGCAGTCTACTCAATCAAGTGTGTTGATTTGCAGGTGGCTGTCGACTGCCTGCCCGGCTCAGAGGAGTTCTCCCTCACGTACCGTTTGAAGGAAACCCGGCCTAGGGGATGATATCATGATTAACTCGACTGTCGACATTTTGAAAGGTCAATAGTGACCGTGGAAAGGAGGGGACGTGTTTATAACGACTGAAGAAAAGCGTTTCCAAAGAGACACGGTAAGACTGATGAGTGAATATATGTCGCAGTGTAAACAGCTTTAAGGCTATGTTGTGTTTCGGGGTCTTATTTTTTATTTAAAGGAAACGAGCAGAGTATCGAACGACCTCGTGAACTCAGTGACCGACGTTGAGCGATATCACCCACTAGGAAGCGTTCGTTTCCATTCGGCGTGTCAGCCAGTGGGTGGCGCTTAGTGTCTCCCCTGTGCTCGCGAATGACTTGAGGTGATAGACAGGCAGCAGGGCAGACAGGGGGCGCCAGAGAGGCGCAGTGGGAGAAAGCTGCAGAATCATTCATGAGGAGGGGAGCCTAGAGGATGGACACCCAGTGGTGGAAGAAGTATCCAGACCCTTTACTTAATTAAAAGTACTAATACCACACTGTAAAAAGTACTCAGTTACAAGTAAAAGTTCTGCATTGGATTTGTTACATAAGTAAAAGTGTAAGTATCATCAAGATGGTATTCAAAGTAAAACATTGTATCTTCAATTCAATTTTATTTATAGTATCAATTCATAACAAGAGTTATTTTGAGACACTTTAGAGATAGATAGGTCTAGACCACACTCCATAATTTACAAGGACCCAACAGTTCTAGTAGTTCCCTCCAGAGCAAGCAACAGTGCGAGAATGGTGAGGAAAAACTCCCTTTTAGGCAGAAACCTTGACAGACCCAGGCTCTTGGTAGGCGGTGTCTGACGAGCCGGTTGGGGTTGAAACTAATAGTGGCAATAACAATCCCAATGGAAGGTAATGGATCAATGACTTTAAAAAAATAGTAGTAGTTTGTAGTAGTGTATGGCATAGCAGGGCACTATGCGGCATTACAAGGCACAGCCAGATGTAGCAGGGCACCGCAGAGAGTAGCAGGATGTAACAGGGCATTGATGGACGTGTTTTATAAAGTATATGTATTTCATGTGCAAAAAATCTTAATTTGTAAAGTAACTAAAGCTGTAAAAAATACAATAAGAAGATAAAATACAACATTCCTCTGTGAAATGTAGTGGAGTGGCAAGTGGCATGAAAAGGAAAGACTCAAGTAAAGTACAAATGCCTCAAATGTGTAGGCTACTTTAAAACACCCACATTATGCTCATTTTCAGGTTCATAATTGTATTTTGAGGTTGCACCAGAATAGGTTTACACGGTTTCATTTTCCGGAAAACACCATATTTTTGTTGTACTCTACATTGCTGCAGATCCTGTTTTCACACTGTGTGTTTTGGTCTCTGTTTTAACTACAGAGTGTGACATCTCCTTTCTTTTCTTACTTAACTTACTTTACAATAACATCAGCAAGCTACTGTTTTTCCAACTTTTGTCAGTATAAGGTAGGATTAGCTGGGAGACTTCTTCTATTGAGGGCGCACTTGTGGAATATCTGCAGAACAGAGACATGGAAGTACTCCTTTTGTAGATTATGGTGAAGGGGTGTGTTGTAGCTGTGTTTTGCCATTGAGAATGAGCTAGCATCTTCACCTGGAGACTGAAGCAAAAGGATGTTCAGAAACCTGTATTTCAGCATTGATAGTGTTTTTTTTTTCTTTTTTTTTACCAAGTTTGTATGCAACCAGAGACACAAAATAACGGACAGTGATTTTTTTTCTTTTCATTATATGGGCACTTTAAGTACACTACTGGAGTACGTTTACTTATTACATTCCACCACTGATGAACACTGGTGGAAGAAAACCTATTCAGAGCCTTTTAAAAAAATAAATAAAAATTAAAAGAAATACCAATACCACGCTAAAAATACTCCACTACATATAAAGGTTCTGCATGTAAAGCCTTACTTAAAGGAATATGCCACCGTTTGTTGAAATAGGGTTTATCACGGTCTCCCCTAGCTGTAGAGAGGTAGGCGGTGGGCCAACACATTTCTTATCTCAGTGCATGCATTGTTTTAGTCCGGTGCAACACCGGCAGCGTCACCGCTATTTAGCTTAGCATAGTGAATGGAATCCTATGTTGCCGGTTGGCATGTTGTGAGTAAAACTAAGCCAACAACAACCTAATTACGTCTTGTGGCCTGCGTATTCACAACAAGTTCAAATAGCTCTGCAGGTTAAGATCTCCTCGGCAGATATTGATTTGGGAATAAGTTGGGTGGAAGCACAGCTGAAGCAACATTTACAGCAGTAAAGTACAACAACATACACATTAATGCATCAGCAATATTAATTCGGAAACATCATATATAATACAAAACACTGACAGGGAACATTTATACTGCACAATCAATACCTTTTACTTTTGATACTTTAAGTAGGAGATAGACTTATAACATGTGAACCTATCCTTTTAAAGTGAAGGAATACCCTGACCTTACAGACCTTACTGACATGCTGATAATGAGACAATACAAATATAAACTGTAAAAGCAACTGGAGACTAATGCATAAAATAAAGATTATGAAATAATAAGTTAAACATTTTAAAAATAAAAAGATTAAATATATTACATCTACAAATTTTAACTATCCAGGTGGTTGAATCATGTCTATGTTCATTACATGTTTTGTAAAAATCTTAATCTGAAAAGTAATTGTAGCTGTCAAATAAATAGAGCAGTGTAAAAAATACTGCATTTCATCTCTGAAAAGTAATGGAGTAGAAGTATAGAGTAACATTCATATATTTAAGTTAAGTACTTCAGAGTTGGTACTCGAGAGGTGAGATTGTTCACCACTGCAACATCACACACATTTTACACCCACAGTAGTAGGATTATTTGACCTGGGTGTGGTATTCTGTCCCATGTACAGTTTCCTCAATTTCCTCCTGGGACAGTTATGTCCTCATGTTGCTGATTGAAGTAACGAGATAGGCGTCCAATCCTTCCTCCGTCATGGTTCCTATCTGTTTAGACACGCACACCCAAGAAAACATCAAAGATGACACATTTTGTTGCCCGTCTCAGCAATATTTATTCTACATTTTATCCTGCACATTATACAAAATGATAAAAACTTGTATGGTAAGCTAAACAAAGGCTGACAGAGCAACAATTGTTTGACGTTTGTACATGTGATACAATAGAAAAGGACAGAATATCAAATGTAATATTTAGTTTTACTTTGAAAAGCAAACAAAGAACAATCAGAAATCTAAAGAACAGACTGTTGCGTTGGGAGGAGATATGGTTATTAATGATTAATGCACATTGTGTGAGCAATGGTCTCTTGAACAGCAGAGATAACAGAGTGGGAGACTGCATTACAAACGAAGCTTCTGCTGACACACAAAGCACACTCATGGACAGTTGACGTGTTTCCAAGTAACTGACTGTAGTGGTTTGTCAAATGAAAGATTAATTGCTTCTGTGAACTGTTAAATTGTACAAATCATCTTGCTTTGTTTTACATTTTCTGAAAACTAATCAAGACATGAGATACATTGTATGTCTGTGCAGGAAATGGAAATGAGGCGATAAGGTATGAAGAAAAGGAGCTGTTCTTTAGGTTTTGCAACTGGAATGGCTGTTTGTAGTAGCCTAGAGATTAGAGTTTCCTTCTGCGCCAAATATTCTTATGCTGACATACTTATTTGTCAATGCTCTTTTTTTTCCCCCAGGAGAGCAGCGGGTAAGTGGCTCATAATGGAGAAATAAAACCTCTAGATTGCACAATGAGCACGCCTAGTTTTTGTGCTGCCCCATGGAATGCCATAAGGGCAGGAAAAAAAACGATGTAAAACAGGGACAGCGAGAGAGCTGACTGCAAACGCATCGTTCAGTATTTATTTTCATAAGTTGCATCACAGTCTGTCATGCCTGCTCCTGTCTAACAACTTGAAGAGTGCTTTTGGGATTCTGCAGTGTGTGTCAGACCAGCAGTAGTAGTTTGATAGTTGAAAAGTCAAATTTGGCACACCTCATCATTTAACCCTTGTATGGTATTTGGGTCAATATGAAAAAGAAAAAAGTAAACATTTTTCTACCTGAAAATCAATGGCCTTACTTTACTTTCTGTGACATACATGTATTCCTGACTCAATTCAGAAAATTATTCTGGATATGACCACTTATGTTTTTTCCATAGTGGATTTTTAACATGAATTATAACCTTAAAACAAACCACACTTCCATTTTTCATTGTGTTCTAGTAGAGACTGATTGCATTCCCTAAACATATGTTATCTCAATTGTTTGAAATTGAGATAAAGACAATATTTGTTAACAGATTATGAAGTAAGATTTTATTTCAGAATTGTTTTTAAAACCCCAAATTACTCACGGGTCAATATGACCCGAGTGATACGAGAGGCGCCCGAAAGTGAAGATTATACAAGGGTTAAAGCAGAATCCAAATAAGCTACAAACAATTATGAACCTTTTTTATTTTTGTAACTTATTTCGTTGTAATAACAACAACCATAACAATGACAGTAATAACAGCAGTTGGAATACATCACAGTGCAAATTACCAGAGCATTTGAAAGCAGAATCAATTGGTTAAAGAATCAGAATCAGCTTTATTCGCCAGGTATGAGGACACATACGAGGAATTTGTCTTTGGAGCATTGTTACTCGCACTGTGCTTACACATACATATCAACCAAAACAGAAATAGTGCTCGTATTATGCCTTTTGGCTTTCCCCCTTTCCTTCATCATTTTTGTGCATGTTATAGGTTTACAAAGTGAAAAAGCCCACAGTCTACTTACCATCTCCAACAGAAAACACTGTTCACCAACTCCTTCAAACAGCTCTATTGTAGTCCAGCCTTTACTTCTGTGATGAACGTGCGTCACTTTGTAACACACGTTAAAATGCTCGCCTAGCCGCTAGCGTAGCACTCCCTCATACTTTGCAGCTGACTAGCTAGCAGTACTTACTGCGCATGTGCATCTCCCAACAAAGATGGAACAGAAGTGCTGAACAGAGATGCCTCACTCTGTAGCTAAAACAGAGAGCTCAACACACAGGGTGAAAAGGGGAGCTGCAGCAATGTGCAACCTGAACCTCTAAATACAATTTATGAACTTGAAAAATGTGCGTAATATGAGCACTTCAACAACAAAAAAAGTTGACAAAACAATAATTGGCAACTATTTTTCATTATCAATGAATCGTTTTCGTTTTTTTTGCTTTAAAAGTTTTTTTTTGCTGGTACCAGCTTTTTCAGTTGTAATAAACTGAAAATCTTGTCTATATGGTTTGTGAACCAAGTTTTTTTTGTTTGTTTTTTTAAGCCTTGTAATGTTTTGCTTTGTTAGACCCTTCTTGTAGAAGATGCGGCTAAAATGGAAAACCAACAAGTATTTAGGCGAAACAAAGGCACGCGATGTGTCTTCAAATGCTAATGAGCAGAGTTTTTAAAGTACAAGTTCATTATTGCAGATTTGTTCTATAATCTGGGCAACATGTCAATTATCGCAGCTTTCTGATTCAGGGATCTAGCTTGCGTCATACCTGATTATCCCTGTTCCAACGCGATAACATTTGTGATGCAATAGAATTATGTTTGGGCACACAGACAGCACAAGAGAAACCCAGAAGGTTTGGAGAGTCTTAGAAAAGCATGTGGAAGAGAGACATTTGGGCTGCATTCCAGGCATTCTTGTCCTAGTGTGACTTTCATGAAAACCCAAAATGTAAAATCAAAAAAAAAAGAGAGGGAGCAAGAGAGGTAGAGAGGACATGGTGAACAAGTGAGCTGTTTGTATAGGGCTGTGTGACTCAGAGGGAGCTTCAGTGGGTGACGGTTCCTTTCCACTGGAAGGCCACGCCGAAGCCAGGATACTCCCTTAGCCACTGGACCTGCCCCATGCCCAACACACACACACACAGACACACACACAAGAATAGACTAACCTCCATTTCCGTGGTGAGGAGATACATATACACACACACAGAAAACGTATTTTCCCCCTGCATCAGATCTTGATTGGACCTGTGACTCCATTAACTCCACCCCGAGGAAATAAATATATAAGACCAGAATCATCTTGGGCTTGAGTGTCAGACCTTTTAGACTCTCAAGATGACTTGTGGGAATTATTCTATCACTCACTGGGAATATGGGACAAAGATTTTGTGGACTTTTCCCTCTTTGGATTCAGTGGATGAGCTTGCTGACAGGTTATTTTTCTGCCATGGATAACAACAAAACAGCTCTTTAAGGTTATGATTTCCATGTACTTTGAACTAGTTTCATTACCTTGCAATGTTGTGTGTGTGTGTGTGTGTGTGTGCCAAGGTCATCTCTGCGTCGTTCCAAAGCGGAGAGGGTTTGTTTTTTTTGCTCTATAAAATTGAAACAGAAATTCTTCCTTTTATGTATTTGCTTTAGAGTTCACAGTCACAGCTGTTTTCAACCAGGAACGTGCACTAGGAATGCATTCTTCATAGCAGCAGGGAGGAGTAGGGTGAGATTCGCACACTCACACACTTTAACCCACCTGGGAGCTGTTCAGTATCATCAGTGTCACTGCGTTTTATTGACAGACCACTTGCACCAGTCGCTCAGGTCAGTCTGTCTGCGAGGGCTCTGTCTGATTGAAATGAGAGAGGATAAGATAGGGCCAGTGCAGGGAAAGATAAAGCTCAGCAGCTGCTCTGTGTGAGTGTGCACACAGTCTGTCTAGCCTGACTCCTCCTCGCCGCCCCACCCTCCCCTGCTCTCTTGTGCTCCCGCCCCCTCTCTCCCTCTTCAGCAGTAGGTACATGTGCAGTGAGCGACAGCTAGGAGAGCAGTTCAGGGCACGAGCCAAAGGCACACACACCCACCAGCAGAGAGCAAGACTGCATTATTCAACGGATCCTCTTCTCTACGCTCCTCTGGGGTATGGCGCACACACTCACAGCAGCTTACACACACACACTGAAACCAGCAGATCAACTTCTAGAAAGGTCCTATACTCTCACTTTTAGTCCCTTCAGCAGGCTGAAGTCAAGAGGTTCCCATACAGCCGAGGTAAGGTTCTACGCAGATTTCTGTCTCCCTGTGAGACTTTTGTGCGTGTTTGTTACACTGGTAGACAGTGCTGCTGTTGTGTAAATCATAATATGGTGCTTGTTCAGTCAACTCATAGTTTAATTTAGTCAGGGAGTGGTGTGGAAGGACTTTGTAAATTGCTAAGCTGTAGCTCATTTCACTGCCTGCTGTTATAGAAGAGTGGAACATCAGACAGCACCTGGTACTGCACGCCACATTTTGGAGTGTGAGTGGATGCTTCATATATTCAAAGTTAGGCCAAGGAGTACTTATGTGAGTGTATGGGTTTGCTCCTGTGGGCGTGTGCACGCATCATGTGCATGCATGTGTGCGCCATCCCACCCACAGGGCGTGCATGTTCTTCTGTTCACTTTAGATAATGGGGGGGTGGAGGGATGGATGGCAAACTCCACCTACTACTGAACCAAATTGGACAAGGCTTTCCTGCCGTTCAGTGGGAAAGGACTCTTAGGTTGTGTGTGTGGTTAGCTGTGATGGATATGATGGAAGTTTTGTAGTCAAACGTGTTTAGCCACAGTTGCAGGTGATAACAATACTGGCACATTTATTAAAATTGTTGAAGGCCTCATTCATCCATAATAGTTGTATAGAGGATTTACAGATTGACCTGTTTAGATTTTCTTATTTCCCCCACAATTTCAAATCTACCCCTGTACTCGTTTATTCATTATTCTGTTAGCGCACATTGAAAGCAGATGCATGTCTCTTCATCAGGGCATTTTGCAGCATTTCTTGATATTATGAGCCAACACTTTGGTGGAAGGATCTGTACTGGTGTAAGTGGTTGTGTGTGAGATGATCACTGCAGATCACGCTGTGGAAGTAATTGGAAGCTTTTGTTTGTGTGGTATGCTTCTATTTTAGCAAATAGTCAGTGGAGAGCAGAGAAGGAAATCGTTTTCATTTATTTTTGTGTTCTTGTCTACTGCTATACATTTTAAGAGTAATTGTCAAAGTCTTTAATTGCCTTGTGACTGAGCCTAAGGAAGGGTTTTTTGGGAAATAAGCTTGCTTGGGAGTGAACTGCATAAACCGCTCCTGCAACAATTTAATGGAGCCGGAGGAGAAAATAGCATGGCGTATGTTATGACAGTGTGTCACACTTTGCAGCGGAAATACCAGTGTGACAGGGTTGCACTAAAAGCAGGAAAAGGGCAGGAAAGCTGTTGCACCTTCTTTCATAAAATAATTGGAGTTTTATATCCAAAACATCTGAAGTCTAAAAAAACAAGAACCGAGGAAAACCATATCACATTCCTGTGAAAGAGCTCTGCCTCTGCAAATTACTTTGAACCGCACACAATTGAAATACCGAAGAGGTATTAAATTAAGTTTTATAGATGTGCGGACTGTGGAAAAGGGATACTGGAATACATTATCATGCAGGACTATGAGCCGACCCAGCGTTGAAGGCGGGTTGCCCAGACAAGGATCATAGTTACGCAAGACTGGAACATTTCTTCGGTATAAACTCCATTAAAGTTTAACGTGTGATTCAACCTATGATTAGGTGCACTGTGTTTCTAGGCAAGGCAGCCTTGATACTGTAGTTGTCATTAACTCGCCTTTCTCCTCCTCCCCCACAGCCAGTGACTCACCCCCTCCGCACCTCTTTCTGAGCCATTATTGCCATGGAGACCCCGAGCCAGAAACGCACCAGCCGTGGTGCTGCCTCCCCGACCCGCATCAGCAGGCTGCAGGAGAAGGAAGACCTGTGCAACCTCAACGACCGGCTGGCTGTCTACATCGACAAGGTGCGCTCACTGGAGTCTGAGAACGCCGGACTCCGAATGCGCATCACAGAGTCAGAGTCCACGATCACCCGTGATGTGTCGGGCATAAAGGCAGCCTATGAGGCAGAGCTGGCCGACGCCCGCAAGACCCTGGACCAGGTGGCCAAGGAGCGAGCCCGCATGCAGCTGGAGCTGAGCAAGATCAGGGAGGAGCACAAGGAGCTCAAAGCCAGGTAGGAGGAGCATTTGTGGGGGGTGGAGCTTGAAAGGGAGTGGCTTTGTTACAAGAGGAATGTCACAAAGGGGTTGTCTACACACATATAGTACAAGGTATCATATTTATTGTATAAGATAATGTATTATGTATAACAATACACACAACATGTAGTTAGTATTTTGTGCATCACTCATTACTCTGTTTAATGCATTAGAATAAAACAGGCTTTCATGTAGTTGTACTTCAAATTCAGCGGAACCGCCAGAAGCCGTCCATAAAGCTTTCAAGTCGTTGCAGTGTTGATGACATAACATTTGTGTGCTGTTATCTTTTTGCTTTGTGGGGGAATTCCCTGTCTTTTTGGCAACTGATCCCACAGTTACTTGGGAATGTCCCTGTAGCTGTGATACATGAGAATTTAAGGCGGTTTTATATTGTAACACAGTGCAAGATAATTCTGTTACATCATTCTTTTGGAAAACAAAGTTAAGCCACAAAGGTAAAATGAGAATAAGTTATATGTGACATAATTTATGGTATCATTAATTTGGTATTACAATATGTCACTTGCTTTTCACATCAGCTGGAGCAGGTTTGTTCTGGCATCTGTTTTTGTTTTGAATAAGCATTATTCATGATGCTACAGAGCCATCTGCAGCTCAGGTTTTTGAGGCTTTATGTTTTATGTTTTCGAAACATTGTAGTGGTTAAGACAGAGCTGCAGTCAAAGCAAATGAACAGTTCACACCTGCTGTTCAGTACAACTGAGGTGACACCCTTATTTTCTACGAGGAATGCAGTGTGGAGCGTGCAGCCATACCCAACATCGTACTGTAGAATACATTCCTGGTGGTTATGTTTGTGTGACTCGTCAGTTGGCGAGTTGTGTCACTTTCAGCTCCCGGGGAAGTTGGAGATGACACACCTTCAGCCAAATGGGCTGCACCTTTAGCACACAGCCTGCTCTGTGAAAGTAGAATTACTGCCTTAGTGATAGTATGTCTTTCATTACAGCATTTGACACAACTTTGCTTTAAAAAGCTCTGTTGCTCATTTGTTGTAATTAGATCAATAGTAACATTTCTAATTTCTATTAATTTTAAACAAACTGTAAAGTGTGTGTGTGTGTGTGTGTGTGTGTGTGTTCACACACTCTGTTGTGTGTGTGTGTGTTTTCACACACACACACAACAGAGTGAAATCCCATGTGGGATTAATAAAGTATACCTTTCTTCTCACCTGAGGTATGGTGTTAAGCAGCAGGTTAACAGTGTTTTCCTCAGCTGTTTCAGCCACTTAGGCGAATGTTTGCAGATGAGCATACTGCCGTAGGCCTCAAGGGCTGTGGCTGTTGAGGAATGTGTCAACGTCTTTGCAAAGTGCACCTTGGGGCTAGAGGGCTCTTAGAAAATGAAACTACTAAATAGAAAGTTTTTATACTCCCCCAGTACATTTACTCCCATCCCAGTGCATGTGCTCCACCCCCTTTTTTAAAGTGAAAGAATATAGAGAAAGAAACATTCAACACAAGCCTTTAAAAAAAAAACTAAAACTAAAAACAAACCGAAGGCAAATTGTCAGTGTTGAAAGAGCAGCGGGTGTGTACAAGGGGAACACACAGCCCCCCCCAGCACAGCATTTGGAATGACAAATAACAAATGTGGAAGTTCTTCTTTATTTTGGGTTTTGACTTCAATGTGGTGTCACTGTCCCAAGCTCATCAGTCTATGGTTTGTACATTTGCAATGTGTGTTGTGTGTGTGTGTTTGTGTGTGTGTTTGTGTGTGGTGTGTGGTGTGTTGTGTGTGTGTGTGTGTGTGTGTGTGTTGTGTGTGTGGTGTGGTGGTGTGTGTGTGTGGTGTGTGTGTGTGTGGGTGTTGTGTGTGTGTGTGTGTGTGTGTGTGTGTGTGTGTGTGTGTGTGTGTGTGTGTTGTGTGTGTGTGTGTGTGTGTGTGTGTGTGTGTGGTGTGTTGTGGTGGGGTGTGTGTGCTGGCTCCCCCCCCTAAAGGTGTTGAGAGAAAAGTATTAAATTATTGTCTTCCAGAATATCCCCCATGTCATTATGCTTCTTGGCAGGAGAAGCACCAACTCTCCTGCAGCAACACTGTTTCCAAGGAAGCAGATCTTTTGACGCATGTGTGGTGGAAGAGAATCACTCAATCCAGCCTCGACCGGCTTTAGCTTTTATACTTCAGCCAGTGTGTTTGGTTGCCATGGAGCTCAGAGTCTTGGCTTCACTGTGTGACCGGGTGGTGATGGTGACTCAGAGTTTTTTGTGGACTCACTGTAACAGTCAGTCAGGTTTATTAATACACACTGTGACGGGCCCTACTTTGACCGGCCCGTGGAGCTGAGCTTCAGGTGGCAGCAGCAGGCGGCGCCGCGACAAAGACTAGACATCTACGTCTCATAATATGTTGACTTTTTGTTGGTGTCCTTGGTTATTTCCCTTGAGGTTGACAGAACACAGAGCAACAGGTGGGGCCGTCACTGCAGTTCAGTGGACTGGACACACCTGTTTAGTCCAAAGGCACGACACTGCGTCTCTTCACACACAACTTTGTATGCATAACTACTACCGGACAGGAACAAATGCTGTCGTTGTTCCCCGCTCCCCCACAGCACTTTTTGACTTATAAATAATTTTAAACTAACTACAAAAAAGATACGCATAACTTTGCAAAAGCATGTGTGGGTGGATAGTGGTGCCAGGTATAAGGGGGGAAAACAACAGGTCAGGAAACAGTGAATAGGAGTCCCTGAGCTACAGAACTCTGATCACAGGTTGAAGACCTTGTTCAGTCATCTCTCCATTAACAGTGAAACAGTGTGTCTGGCTGGTGTCTCGTGCCCAGTCTAACCTTCCAGTAGTGCTGCTGGCAGTGAAACATGAGCCTTTGTGAGGGAACTGGCTCCTCAGTGTCACTGGCGCGACTCTTCCTCTAAATCCTTAGTTAACGCCTCACCCAGGCAAAGGGAGTATTCACGATCTCCACATGTGTATTTAATCCTTTTATTGATACTATTTTTTGCGAAGGATGTGTGCTCATATGGGAACTATAGAGCTGAAATGACTACATGATTAATTTGGCAGCTATTTCGATAATCGTTTAATCAACTACTCTCTTAATCAGAAATGCCCCAAAAATTCACCGGTCCAAGCTTCTCAAATTTAAACATCTGCTGGTTTTCTTAGTGTTCTATGATCTTAAACTAAATATCTTTTTAGGTCAAGCCAACTGAACACGAAAACTTGGGCTTCAGGAAATGGTGATGGAACTTTTTACCTTTTCATTGAGATGTGAAAATAATCGTTAGCTGTAGTCCGACTTAACTGCATCAACGATAATGTATAATAATAATGTGTGTGGCGTGCGTGTGTCTGTGTATCTGCTGCATGCTGTCTAAAATCAAAGGCAGCGCCCCTTTTTGATAAAATACTCAACTTTGAACTGCTCCTTTCGGGCACAGTGTGTCTGATAAGGACGAGACTCTACTGCAAGGGTTGAACAGTGAACCGCCAAACCCTTTTCCGGATCAGATCTGCTTTGAATACATAAGAGCAGGGATTTACCTCGCCTGAGTCTGCCCCGACTGTTGGCACAGTGTGGCTTAGGGTGTGGCAGCAGCAGGTAGATGAAGCTCTCAGACAGTCTGGCGGAACAATGTTTTCAAAAAAATGGATTAAATAAGTGCCATGGTAGAACGTGTCCAGGCGCAGCAAAGATTGAAACTCAACATAATACAAAGATTCAGTGCTACACTGTACATGTTCTTGTGCTGTATTCATGGACTGATATGCAATGTTGAAGCCGACTATCAGACAGCACAGCAGGAAGTGCTCTTATCTTGGAGCACATTTCCATTTCCTTGCTTTGGAATTTTTGCTTCCTGTTAAATATGACCCATAATTTTTGCAGTTTATTATTGCTCATGATCCCCCACGATTCTCTTTGATTCTGTTAAGTGTTTGTTCTACCAGGAACTGCATTTCCTCGTAATAGCCCATTCAGATGTAAAGCTGTATTCTGACCTTTTACTCGTTACAATCGGAGACTTCATTTGCCTCGTCAAACACTTCACATAGTTTTTATTGTCCTATCCGAGCTGCACAGTAGGCTCTGACATTTATAGTACAAAGGAAACGGACCTCACACACTAGCAACGCATACAATGTGATAAACACAAGCCTTGTAATATTTAGCCAACCTTCACCCTGAGAGGAAAGAGGAAGTAAAAGGGGGAGAGCATGATGGAGCAGTGACAGAGGTTGACGTCATAAAAGGTGGTCTAATATTAGTCACAGCTTGAGTTTTAGTGAGTCAAGTTTCTATATCTAGCTTGAGGAAAACTTCACATTTGTTCCTAAGGTGACACATTATACCTCGGTTCCATTATGGGGCCATGTTTTGGATATCAGGAGGAGTCATTCATGCTGCTTATGTCAAGTTTGTTGATAAAATGTTTGCCTTCAAAGCCTCTTCCTAAAATGGACAAAAGCAAGCCTGCTCTCCACTTGTGGTCATGCTGTTCAGCCTTTCAAATGCCTCGGCTGAAGCTGTCTTTTAAGAGTCTGGTGGCAACAGTTTCTGCAATAGTTTGTAGTTTGTGTGTTTGTTTTACTTCATTCTTTTAAATATAATTTATAAAATAAAAATTGCTTTTTTATTGGTAGTTACAAAAATTACATGTTATTTAGCTGATGCTTTTATGCAAAACAACTTACAGTTGCTATATATATCGCACACCTCTGGAGCAACTAGGGGTTAAGTGTCTTGCTCAGGGACAGATTGGTTGATGTAACGCAGCGGGAATCGAACCTGAACCCGGATCTCCCTCACCAAAGGCATGTCCTATCACTGCACCATCACCTTCTGAAAAATCTGTTTTTTTGGTGTGTGTTTTTTTTTAAAGTAAAAAGTCAGGCAGAGCCCGACGATTACTTTTATTATTGTTATTATATCTGCAGGATATAATTTTAATTAATAGCTTGATCCAATAGTGAAAAATGCTCATCCCAATTTTCTTATCCAACCAACTGTCCAAACCCCAAAGATATTACATTTATTAACACCAAAGACAACAAACCTTCAAATTTTAGAAGCTAAAACCATATTAAAAAAAAAGACTTAGACCATTACCATTTAAGTTGCAGATTATTTTTCTGCTGACATTGCCTACAAGAAATGAATAAAACAAAAGATTGTTCAGTACTGCGGATAAAGGGTATAGCTTCAGTTGAAACTATGGCACATTTTACTGTATGTACCTTCCTTCCAATATTCAAAAGAGTGATTATGCAGACTTGGTAAAAAAATGTATGACTTTAACGTTGCGGTTATTAGCCCAGAGTAATCAGTGGGAGGAAAAATGAAGATTGCCAGCTTCTTTCAATTCTGTGTTGTCAAATACCAACCTTGACAGGTATTTCTCTATTAAACACTAATGTGTGGAAGCTCCCCGTCTGTCCACGTCATTCATAAATGACAGCCTCACCATAATACAAAGTCAGCAGCAGCCATTAGGAAACATCTCCTGGCTTCTTTTATCCTTTAGATTCAATAATTATTGTACCAATAGACCTTTTTCACAGCAGACATGTTGACTTTTCATATCAGGAAAGGCACAGGTATAACTAATTAAATTAACAATGGATTCCTTCCCAGGAAGTCAAGGGGGCAGCTGGCATAATACCAGGAGCATGGAACTGCCTTCATTAATGTTATTACCACCATCACCAATTTATGTTCTTTATTGACATCAATCAAAAAATGTCTTTTTTCAAATGCATCCGTGTCATTGTTACTGACAATATCAGCGTCATGAGTCATGCTCCCTGAGGGGGAGGGGGAGGGGGAGGGGGGAACCCCTCAGTTTGTATGCTGTGACAACAGACAATTGTCTGTCACATTGAGTCATGCAAGGGTAGATAAGAGTGCAGAGGAGAGCCCGGCGAGACTTCAGGTGTTCTCCAGCAGTGATGTAAATTGAATCATTCGTTCTAAGCGTCACAACATTGAAGACACTTCAAAAGTACAACTGTGCTTTGCATATGAGAGCAATAATAATAATAATAATAATAGTAATCATCTTAAAGAGATACATTATTTATGGGCGCTGTTTCTCATATTTGCCCTTAGGTTTCTTTACAGTGCAACATTACACAGCAGCAGTAGCTAAACCAGAGATACTGAAAGCTAAAACATTCATGTTCATAACAGATTTCAGCTACAACTAATGAATGAATAAATAAAATGGCTGGCACAATTCCAGTCCAAAACCCAAAGATTCAATTTGCAATGATAGAAAACCGAGACAAATTTGCATTTTTGCTTAAAGAATTACTTCAATGATTAATGTCTGATTATCAAAATAATTTCAAATTATGAATTAACCATCTCAGCTCCGGAACTGATCATTTTATTTTACAGAAATCAAATTCTTTATTCACCTTTTTTTTTTTCTGATACTGCTGATTTATTTTGGAAAGGTGATGTAGGTATTTGTTTAATGATTTCTTACAGCTTAGTTTTGTAAATGATACTATGTCCTCCAGATAATGCCAGTAGGGTATGGCTGGCTGGTCTGGTGACTATTTGTTCTCTTAACCCTTAACAGAGTGCTTTGTAATGGAGGACAGATGTGGCAGGCCTGTAAATGGGCTGAATGGCTGCTGTATGGAGCCGTCTTTGTTTAGTTTATTCGTATGAGGGAGTTGGACTTGGACCGGGGGGGAGGAGAGAGAGAGAGAGAGTTTTTTTTCAAACTTTCCATAGAGCTTCAGAGTCGGCCAAGCCCTCGATGACTCACTTGCACATGGACAGGGTAAATCACTTTAAGATGGTGGGACCCCAGTCTCTCTGTCTTTCTGCCCAAAGACCAGCCCACTGGGGAGTGAGCAAGGTCGGGTGGACTGTAACCTCGCCCATCCCTGTCCTATATGGTTAGTTATGTTACAATTGCTCCGTTTCCAGATCTGCAAAACGCTCATTTACTCTGAAATGAATTAAGTTAAATGGGATGTGTAGAGCAGTTCTACAGTATACGGGACACTGAGTTTGTATGGAGGCTCTTTCAGCTTTGAAACAATCCGAGACGTCTCAGATGTTCTGCATTCACTGTTGTTTATCAGGACTCGCACAAGCACGCAAGCGCATTCCCACTCCTCTGGCATCTTGGAAAATAGTTTGCATGTTTGTTTTTGCTTTTTTAAACTTGTCAGCCGGGTGGGGTTCGCCAAAGAAAAGAGGACACAGAGTGCCAGAGTTAAGACAATCACAGGAAAGTCACAGCACATTTTTCAGTGTTTTAACAGCTCACCTGGCACTATGCAAACTCCACCTTTTTGTCTTGTATGTGTGCTGCTAGAACACATTTGTGTTTCTGTTTAATCTGTCGAGGACTCACCAGTGAGCTCTCCAGCGTTTCCTGTATGGATGTCTGTCTGTTTTGTCTGTACGTCAGTCGCGTGAGAGCACCGGTCGCCAGGCTGGTCCCACAACCACAACTTGGTTACACTCCAGGCCTCAAATCCTTCTTTTTTTTTTTTTCTCCCTCATACGCTACCAAAAGCTCACGGTCTCATTAACTCCACATGGGTTTAGCAGAAAGCTAATATTAGCCATTCTTTCTTCCCATGTAGTTTTCATTATAATATATAATTTTTCTTGTTAATGCAAATGAGAATTAAACTCTTGGATGCAAATTGAGCCACTCTTCCCATTAGAATGATGCAAATTGCCAATTTAAGAAGTACAACTAATATGCAGCACACATGTGTGGAGCGTCAATGTTTACAAAGTCTCTTCTGGCAGTGAGCTATTCCTGTATACTAACATACGTAAAAATGTTGAGGCAATGCAGCTGAACCTGTTACCAAAAGGACACAGGGTGCGTTCAGAAGATAATTAGAGATGGTTTCTGTTTAATTGCAGAGATGGGAAGTAACGAAGTACAAATACTTTGTTACTGTACTCAAGTAGATTTTTCTGATATTTTTACTTTACTATTTATTTTTTAGCCGACTTTTTACATTTACTGCTTACATTTTTAACACGAATATCATTACTTTCTACTTCTTACATTTTACAAAATTGTCTCGTTACTTATTCAGTGGAGTTACTGTTATTATTATTTGCGTCTTCAATACCGAATTTAATCTAATTGGATGTGAACATATGTTGCACTTGATGCACCTCTACAAGACTACTCGATAGATTTGGCGGCATTCATTCGCAGCAATAGTGATAGTGGTACTGTTAGCACATAGTAGTATGGACGGCAAAATTATTGAAAATGAAGAAAAGGGAAATCCCAGAGATTCGGCAGACAAGCCGAAAGACCTTCCCAATCATCCTCGGCCTTATCTGAGAGAGATGTTTTGAGATAGTAGGCATCAAGAATAACTCCTGGCCAATGTGCTGGGGAACTTCTTAATTAATATCTGTATAGTAATTCATATTTTATACTTTATTTTCTTTCCAAAAGCCATATTTGATTCACAACTGAATTCATATCTTGCTGCTCAGTCAGAATCTTATTAACCTGAAATCCCAGTCTCTGTCACAATCATCATTTGTGATGTTTTAGGTCTATTGGCAGACATCCATTTAAAATGTAGGCAACGGTATATAAAGAGCCTTTTTCCATGTACTTCTACTTGAGTACGGGAGTGAGTACATTTGCCATTTCTGTTTAATTGTCATCTACTCTGAATTGTACACATGACGCTTTTCAGGTCTGATCCAGATTTTTTCAAAGACAATTAACAGGAAACCCTTTAGTCGACATAGTAACTATTAACAATTCTTATCTTGATTTATCACTTGCATTCCTCATCTTTGATCCCCTGTGTACTCTTGCTTGTTTTATGGCACTGTAAAATAGAAAGTGAATGGGTGAATCCTTGCAGTTAATGGGATTCAGTACCAGGAAAAAAGTAGCTTATGAACTAACACAAAGACCGGGCAGTCGGCGTCTGACTCACGCTCAGATGAATCATCAACGAATCATGCAGGGAGGAACAAGGGCCGTTTCATGTGCCTTTTGGATAGACTTTTTCTAAAAGGTAGGACACATCTTCTTTCTTCACTCGTTAACTGACGCTGTGTTTGAGGAACTTTTAAAAAATGCGAATTGTTGCAGGCATGAAATGGCACAAAGGGAGAACATGTGGTTCTTTTCAGTGTACAGAGTTTGCTTTGCCAACAGCTTAAATAAAACCATGAGTTTGACATGAGAGAACATTGCATGTCCTCCCTCCCTCTCTGTCTGTCCCCTCCTTCTCATCAGAAATCAGACACGCTGGATATGTGCTCTGCTTTAAGACTGAAAACACTAGCAACTCTGTTACCATCTGCCACATGTGGATGTGAATGGGTGGCCCCTGGCAAATGCTGCGTTGTTGTCGGTTTCTGGTGATTAATCACACACACACAGACACGCACAAACACACACAATCCCTTTTATTCTGTTTCTCATCCCTAAAGAGACACAGGAAACAGTCAAGTGCCAGCTTGTAATGTTTACTTTAAAGCATTTTTTGGAAGAGCGTTGACTTGAGCAAGGCTCGTTTCGCAGTGTGTCCTTGAGATCGTGGTTGACACTCCTCCCATCTGTTTATCTAAGTGTGTGTGTGTGTGTGTGTGTGTGTGTGTGTGTGTGTGTGTGTGTGTGTGTGGGTGTGTGCGTGTGCGTGTGCGCCCTCGCGCGCGCGCGTGTGTCTCAACCCATACCTGCTGTACTACATGTACGTATTTATTTAGTTTGCACTTAGTACAACAGTGCATCTTGGAGGTTGTGTGCAGACCTGTAGCATCTTTTTATATAGAAGTTAAAGTATGTCAGCTCAAAGTTGCTTTCGCATTTCCACAAGTGCTGAAACAATCAGTTGATTGATTTATCGATCGACTGAAAACTAATCAGCAATTTTGACTGATTAACTAAAGAGAGGGGAGAATGACATTCAGCAAAGGTGTGCAGGGCAGAATCAAACCCAGGCCCACTGAGTCGAGAAGTAAATCTCTTATCTGGTCGCCCGATTCTCGGTTTTAAATCACTGTAGATTATTATAAAGGGAACTCAGAATTAGTCAAAGTGATACTGAAATTAATTCATAGAGGTATTTTTACCTATTATAAATAATTTGAATCACCGGTTTTTGATTTTAATATTGATCATTACAAAATAACCACTGTTGTCGCAGTGCTACTGGAATGTTTAGAGTTGTGAGGTTTTGTGCATTCCGATTATGTATCATCTCTTAAAGCTGAGTGCAGATTCAACTGGATGTTGTCCGAAATAAGATAAGAGGACCAACCGTCCTCCCAGTCTGCATTTGGGCCACTGCTTGTTAGTAAATAAGATACCTGAGGGTATTGGACCGGTTGAACAAAACAAACAATTGGAAGAAGTGACTTTGGGATCCGCGAAATGTGGTGGGAATATTTTGCTCTTTTAAA
>NC_045738.1:16247400-16248217 GCF_008692095.1 Etheostoma spectabile | reverse complement strand
AAAAAAAATGTATAGACCAAACCATTAACTGGGGCGCCCAGATAGCTCACTTAGTAGAGCGGGCGTCCATGGAGCGGGCCTCAACTCCTCAACGCAGCGGGCCTGGGTTCGGCTCCACCCGTCCTTTACTGCAGTCTCTCTCTCCCCTTTCATGTCTTCAGCTGTCCTGTCAAACATTAAAGGCTGAAAATGCCCCAAAAAATCTTAAAAAACCCCATAACTGATAAATAGAAAGTATTTGCAAGCTCAAAACGATAATTAGTTGAAGGCTGCTACAAATAAGGTGTTCTATTGTAATGGTCCCTTAACACCGTGTTAAGCGTTACTCCAGCATGTTATTCCTGTTGCCAGCTCGATTTCTGGGCCCCTGTGGTTGTTTACTAAAACCCTATTATTCAACAACCTTCCTCTTAGTCACCTTTTCCCTCCAGTGTTGTCCACATAAAGCCACTTTGTGAATGTCGAAACTATTTGTAGTGAGGATCGGAAAAGGAAAGAGGGGCTATAATTGGAGAAGGGAACATTTTTCGACAATCTAAAGGGAACTTGGGAGAACCCCTTTTTTTTCCTCTCCTCAGTGTTGTTTGAGCAGTGAGTCATTCGGATACCCCACCCACACGTGCCCACACATGCTTGCCAGACGGGTGTGTGTCTGTGTTTACATAGTAACATACAATATGGATCAATGGACACACTGCATGTCAGAGGAAAGATTTGAATAGGACTACAGGAAATTAGCAAGGTGATGAATTGTTGCAGACAAACTCGCTAAAACACACTGGCAGGGAAAAACCTCATGGATGAAATGAATATTCAC
>NC_045738.1:16245957-16247390 GCF_008692095.1 Etheostoma spectabile | reverse complement strand
CTGCCTCCGTCCCGCTCCTCCACAGCTTCAGCAGATGTGCCCATGTGCAAAGCGCTAAACCCCCCACCGCTGCAGGGGAGCTGCTCTGTGGTAAACAGCACAAGGTAGTGGGCAGCTCCCAGGTGTCTGTGTGCATGTAGGTATCTCAATCCCTTGCAGCTACTTTGCTTTTTCCATGCAACTGCCATAAATGGGAATGCTAGTCAATTTCCTTTTTAAAAGCTAAGAAAATAAAAAATAAAAATCTCACTTATCTCTAGTGGTTGCTACTGTAACCATATAGATACAACTGGTTTTATTTGCCCATGGTTTGAAATTTCTGAGATTTCTCCTGCTGCCCCGGTAAAACGTATGTGAATTGATTTTCATTTGTGGTACTCAGAACAGTGAAAATGGATTTAACCAGAGAGCATACTATCAACAGTGTCTACTCATTGCTATGAAAATTGTTGACAGTTAGGTCTGTGAATTATCCAGACAGAGTAATAAGGACTCTGTTTCTGGAAAGAGATGTTAAATTAAATTACAAATGACACAAATTTGCCATTTGCCTTAATTATTTTGGCGTGGCAGCAGAAATCTCTGAGACAATTATATTAAAGCCTGGGCAAATATATGTATGTGTAGATAGCAGTAGAGGGGAGGAAGGAAATGTTTTATTGTACTACTTTTTAAATAGAAATTCAGTGCAGGACAGACTATGCTGACCCATAGCAGCAAGAGCATGGATTTGGTTCGCAAAGTTGGGACAAAACAGAGGAATCGGCTCATTTAGTGCAAAGTTTAGATGAACTTCTGCTGTTGTTGTTTTAGAAACGCAGAGTGGTACAAAAATGTGGGTTCTTGTAAACTGTAAAAATTGTACACGAAAATATAAATATATATGTCCTTTCCTTTTTTTTCTTAATATAAATTTGTCTCTACTCTAAAGTTGCTGACTTATGAGTAAAATTAATGTTAAATTGTAGTTCCCAATGCTGATAACTACTTGGCATCATAATATCCTGTTTTTGGCCGTGTGGGAGGCTGCAATAATTCTGCTGCCACATCTTGTAGAAATTAGAGGTTAGAAAAAGAACACATACAAAAAGAACACCCTCTGTCTTGAGGTATTTTTAAAACCTGCACAAAGAAGTATACAGCGTTTTTATTCCATTGCGTCCACAATGTGGTAGAAACGGCATACTAGGAAGCCTGACAAGGCCTTGGTTGCCAAAGCAACGGCATAGCAAAACAGGGGGGGAGTGGGCTTTTTTCTCTCTTTCACTCCACGAGGCGGGGTTTGTTTCTCGTTACTGCGATGGACAAAGATAGCTGTGAGTCATCCTTGAGGCTGGCAGCCGAGCCAACACATTCCTCCTCCTCTTCAGATTTCTCGTCTCCATTATTCCCCCTCTTTCAGTTTTTCTTTTTGTCTCTTTCTTTCTGGCATT
>NC_045738.1:16244984-16245934 GCF_008692095.1 Etheostoma spectabile | reverse complement strand
ACACACACACACACACACACACACACACAGCCTCTCTTCCCCTCCTCTCCCCAGTCTCACACGGTCTCCGTCCAATAGCTCCCATTTTGTCTCTGTACCTAAAAATGTGTCATTTACTCTATTTTCTCTAACCAAATGCATAGAAAGCTTTGATGTTGCAGCTGAAATGAGTGGAATAATGTGTTAACCTTTATTATTTTTCAGTAATTTTTTCCCCAATAGTGCAGATGTTAGTGTGTAGGAGGAAAGAGGACAAGTGGTCTACACTTAGAAAATAAAAATAAAGGCTTGCAGAAATTACACTTCTTTTTCAGATTTTAATTCTTTAACAGCAGAATAAAAATTGTGCAGTGCTGCCCTTTTGGCTCAAAGGTCTTTTTTGTTTGTTTGCAAGCTTAGAAACAACTCCACCACCTTGTTTTACTTGCAACAGATTTTCCTTATCTGGATGAAACAGGCTGGTATTTTTGGGCTTTATTTCCCCAAATGTAATCTGCATTTGTTTGCTCATCTGTTGGCTTTCAGCCATTCTCAGTATCACATTTGTTAGTCTCACGCTGACAGTGTATTTTTTTGTAAATATTAATAATGCGATTCCTAAAAAAATAACTGCAGAGTTTCTCCACTCGTGTGTTCAGAGCGCCGACTGTGAGGCCTTGATGGAACAGTGTAATGTAAACAGAACATCAGGATATTTAGGCTGAGGCTCTCTAATTACACACTACATACTGGATTATATAAGCAGGTAGTCCCAAGCAAACGCCTGCATGACGAACTCACACAAATCCTCTACTGGCTAATGTAAATAGTATATAACAATTTCACATGCGCAGGGACTTACATGTACTGTATGTGCTAGCATCCAAACACATACAACAGTACACACCGTTTTTGCAGCCAACACTCCCACACAATGCAGAACAGATTCACACACACACACACACACACAC
>NC_045738.1:16238832-16244974 GCF_008692095.1 Etheostoma spectabile | reverse complement strand
ACACACACACACACACACACAGGTTTTTCAGCGTCCATCTGTTGCCACACACTGTTTTAGCCAACATCCTGGAGCCAGTAGCAAAGACAACATGTTTAAGTACTGGACAGACCTGTCGGTCATACCACAGTGTTACATGTGTTGACCTAAAGCCAATGCTTGGTATGTTTTTTCACTGTTCATCTGCTGATTTCTGTTTCAATCTATTTAAATGTTCGCTAGTAGACCAGGTTTTGATGTGGTCTCCTAGGAGCCATCATGGCTAAATGGTCCTAAAGTAGCTCCTGCAAATAAAATGAAAAAAGTCATTATTACATTATTTCAAATTGTGGCTTTAAATCTGTATTTAATCAACAGATCTTACTACAATAGAACATGTTCACATTATAAGGAGTCACTTTACAAGCCAGAGTCCCTTGGTTTGGTCATAAAATGAATGTAAGTACTTTTGGAAAAAATGAATGACTTTTCATTTGCCACCAGTTTGAAAATGTTGAAAACGCAACCCGTTATTATAAAAATGCTTTAACAGCACAGTGTTGTTGAGACACAACATTTCCTAGCTAGATTTTGAAAATCTCTTTGCTTCTGTGATATTAATTTACAGCGCTATGCACCAACAGAGTTGTATTGTTTTTAGGCTTTTGAATTGTTCGGTACTGCCATGCGGTAAATCCTGCTGGCCTCTGAAGAGCATAAATTTAAGGCTACCTATTTACAGTATACTGTAGATTTAATTGAATTTGGTTAATTCAAACGGAAAGAAATCCTGTATGTCACCTGAAAATCAGAAAAAAATTGAAAAACTAAACTAAGATGGTGAACATAAACTCTATACCTGATGTTTGCATTTAGCTCAAAGCACCACTGTGTCTATCTACCACCCCACCGTGTCACTATCATGGTAGAACACTCAGTCTTCTTGTTAGTTTCACAGAAGATGTAATTGGTACATCTCACAGGGAGCACTTGTACTGAAGCCACAATAGTATACAGTATGACGTTGAAATTGTTACGCTGCATGCCTTTCTGCTGTAAGGAACCCTCTCTTTATTTTTGTATGAAGAGAATACAAAGCACGTCAATATTCCAAAACCCACTTTTGTCAAATAATTCACTGCACGAGCCGATCCGCTGGGCCCATTAGCACTAATGAGTGTCGCAGCAGCCACCTCCACACACTTGCAAGCATTCATCCGCCCACAGAATCACGCTGGTAAAATGTAAAATAGATAAGAAGAATAAGCGTCTAAACAAAAAGCTGTAAAGTTTTAAGTAATGTTTATCTCAAGTTGTAAACAAATGGGAAAAAGGTGTGTGTGTGTGTGTGTGTGTGTGTGTGCGCACACATCCCTAATGCATTTACACTTCACAGCCCATTTAAGTGAAAAGAAAATGTGTCTCTCTTTGTCTCAGACCTGTTCTGGTTGATCTGGGTTTATTATTCCATACTGTTTTAATGAGCAGCATTGTGGTGAATTTAAAACGTCCCACACTAACAGCAGCAGCCTTGAAAAATGGCTCTGTAAAATACCTTGAGTACAATAATACAAGCCTTGGAGAACATGGCTCAACCAGAGGTGGCTAAACTCTGTTGTTTTGTTAGAGTCACAACAAGATAATAGTCATGAAAACATTGTAAAAGCAGTTGCACATCTTATTTTACCCCAGTTACTAATTTCTCTGCCTTACAGGTGTGTGTGTGTGTGTGTGTCCATCCATAGTGTTAAGTGCTAGAACACCTGGGTTGTAATAAGTGTCACATTCTTGTCTCTTTATGAGTCAGTTGTGGTATGTTGACCAGAAGCGAAGCTTCCTAATCTGTGTGATGTACTTGGAATTCCTCTGTTTTCAGCTTCTTTGTACAGCAGAGAGAGCTGCTTCTGTTATGGAGCCTACACTTATTGATCTATATGGGGTGGACAGTAAACTGGAAACTGACTGTATGCTATCCATTGTAACATCTGGAGAACCTGTCTGATCAGGTTGATGTTGATTCATTGCGAAACAGGCAATCAATGCAGGAAGTGTGTGTGTGTGTGTGTGTGTGTGTGTGTGTGTGTGTGTGTGTGTGTGTGTGGTGTTGTGTGTGGGTGTGTGTGTGTTGTAAACACTGAGCTGTGCGTGTACATGATGGTTAAACACTGAGCTGGGCTTCCTCTTTTTTAATCTGAACAATGAGTGGTTGAGGGGCTTGTATAATAATTACCCATTGAAGTTCTCCAAGCTTGATTGTACATCTGTAAAGCATCATGGATATGTTTTCTTTGGATTTAATTTTAGACTTTTTGCTGCACATAAAAGACTTTCTCCACTTACTGCTTTTTTTTCTTTTTCTCCCTGAAGCAGGCAGCCACAGTGCATCTCTATTTTTCTCCCAACTTTATCTTGTCTCTTTGTCCCGGCTCTTCTCAGCAAGCATTTTACAAGCTCCTCTAAAGCTCTTTCTTGGTGGTTTACTGAATGCGGTAATATACTGTATATTAATTGCTGTATCATGAACCCACAAATTACAGTTTCACTTCTGAGGTAACGGCTTGTGAATCAACTCAATCTGTGCTGTAAGTCCTTATTCTGCTGTGGAAGTGTGTCTGTAGCTCACTCTGCCTGCTCGTCCTTCCACTGGCTGTCCTAAGGCCTAGAGGACTCTAAGGTCTGTGTGAGCAGCCTCATAAGCCATCTCCCCCAGCAGATGGCCATTATTGGTGACAATGAAGACTAGCCTACAGGGCCAAATAGAATAACAGGGAGCCCATTTCCTTCTTGGCTGTGCATGAACCACCTGTACTGCTAACACACACACACACACACACTCTCTTTCTCTCTCTCTTTCTCTCTCTCTCTCTGGAACGTATTGTTTTTTTCCATGGCTGTATCCAATTTTTCCTTTCCAACCAGAACTCTAAATTGGTTCCTGTTGAGATGTAAGTGGAGAGGCGGTGAACACATGCACACAAGTTTAGTGTGTACATTACTCACTACAGAAGGCTAATAACAGTATGTTGATGTGTTGGCCTGATGTGTAGTTCAGTTCACGTCAACAGTGGACAACTGCTCTCACTCCACAGTACAATGGCGGTTTGTGTCGTCCACAACTTCTGTCACTGCAGCACAGTTGTCCACTTAGGTTTCACTTTAAGCAGAAATAAAGGAGCGGGTAGCATTAACATTAACTTAGCAGATGTCACACTAATGGGAGCTAAAAGTAAATCGTGACCCAAAGTTGTCAAAGGAACAAATTAGTTGGGTGAAGAGAAAAGGTCATGTCATGTAAACCTTTCACAGAAAAACTACTTCTAGTGTATTATGTAAAAACTTTGCTGCAAAGGAGACCATTTGTATGGCTTTTTTGAAACATGGAAGCAGTTCAGAGTCCTTTAGAGGAAAAAAGAAAAGGAGAAAGACATTTAAAATTAGTAATAAGTAATCTTAGGTCCAATGTCACTCAAATACAAAAGTTTTTACAGCAACATGAGATGATTCACAGAGCTCCAGAGAGGCCAAATCTTCTGTATCCAAACTGCAACGTCAAACAACAAAAATAACGTACTATATAAAACAAATAATACAGCTGCACTTCCCGATAAAAGGGATGCTCCCCAACACTGATTTGATGGAAGTATAAAGCAGGGGGTGATAATGACACCGTATCGAAGGGTCACAGCAAACTAACGTCTACATCTTGTCTCTCATCATGTCTACAGGAACAGTAAGAAGGAGTCTGACCTGGAGGCGGCGCTGGCCAGGCTGAGGGACCTGGAGGCCCTGCTGAACTCTAAAGATGCTTCCCTCTCCACTGCCTTGGGAGAGAAGCGGACCCTGGAGGCTGAGGTCAAGGACCTCAAGGCCCAGCTGGCTAAGGTAAAAACATCTTTATTGGAACTGAAGTCTTACATGGTGGTGGTGGTTGTTGTTTTTGGCAGGAGGGGCACGTTTCAAGGCTCAGAGCAAAAAAAAACCTGTAAAGAAATCCTGAAGATATGTCAAAAATGCATGGTTATTTATACCGCTGAATCTACACTAATATCAGGATGATTTCAGCTTACGTTGGACATTTTTTCCATTCACTCTAATTTGTCAACATAAAGTATTGTGGTCCTGCTACTGTTTAAATTAACAGTCTGTTAACCACTAAATACCTGCATTGATTGTAATAGGGGGTGGTGGGTGGGGAGTTTAAAATCCTTGATTGCCATCTGTTTGAAAAAGCAGTCAGTTGTTGGAGTGCAAAGCTGCAGTGGCTAACATTTGAAATCAACTGCCCAGATACCTGCTGGAAGTGTTCATTTTATGTAAACCCTCCAGGCAGTTGATTATGAATGAGGACAGGGTGGCGAGCCAGACAAGGTTGCATTCTCTACAGTTTGTTTTATCAATGAAGTTTACCTAAGGACTGACATGGATACAGTTGTGGCCCTGCTCCACCTACTGGCCACACTCAGGAACTACGTGGTGTTCTCTTGAAAGAATATTTCACAGCTCAAACAATGGTACACAAATTTAATGTTTTTCTACTTGCATGCCTCCATTAAAGAAACATGTCTCTTTCCTCTCCCCCACCCAGTTGGACGGGAGCTTAGCCGATGCCAAGAGGCAGCTGCAGGATGAGATGCTGAGGAGAGTGGACGCCGAGAACCGCCTGCAGACCGTGAAGGAGGAACTGGAGTTCCAGAAGAACATCTACGCCGAGGTTCCCACTCTTCACCTGAACCCTTCTATTTTTATTCAGCTGTCTAAGTCATGTGTCCTACTTTTCATCTTTTCTGCAGGATATTGATTCGCTTCCAATCTCCCGCTTGTTTGTTTTGCATTTCCCCTTCAGATATTTCTTTTTTTTTTGCCTCTCACCTCTCCTTTATTTTGATCTCAGTTTATTTTCACGTTTTACATGATAAAACATACAGTACAAGTAGAAATATATATATATATATATATATATATATATATATATATATATATATATACACAAATTGTAAAAGTATTTAAATGTTTAGCTTTGAATTTATGCCGTAATGAAAGCACAGTTTTCACAACGTTGTAGTCGAGTCCTGACCACAACTGGCAACAGATGTAAACGTAATGATTAGAAGTTGCTTTAAGGTCCCCAGCGAGGAGGACTTCTCTGCTGAAGCTCTGTACTTTGTAAACAAATAATTACTGCACAGTGACTAACTAATCAATGCAATTGAGCTCATTGACCATAACAAGCTTCTACAGGTGGAGTCTTTTTTAACGTGTTTATAGTGCCTAATAGAAAATAAAGCAAACATCAATACAAATGACTCTTTTAGTAGTCTTAAGAGTGGAGAAAGTCAAATTGACTTAGGCTCTTCATGTGACAAAGGTGAATCTAAGAAACTAAGCGCTCTGAAGACTGATCGCCGTCCACCACCTGTCTGTGTCCATAGGAGCTGCGTGAGTCCAAGCGTCGGCACGAGTTAAGCGTCGTGCAGATAGACAGCGGGCGGCAGCAGGAGTTTGAGAGCAAGCTGGCCGAGGCCTTGATCGAGATGAGAGCCCAACATGAGGAGCAGGTCCGCCTCTACAGGGAGGAGATTGAGAAGACCTACAACTCTAAGGTAAGTCCGGAAGCTGTAGGAGACGCTGTCGCCACCTAGAGTGCAAGTTGAGGCTGTTGCTCCTAATTGTAGTTCAGCTTCATGTGTAGATGGTTTGCTAATCGCTTTAGTGAGCTATGAGCAGTCCAACAGCCACAGCTCAGGTTATGTATATTGTTTCACACCCTTTCTACACTCAGTCAGTGTATAAATTCCTTCCTTAGCTTGTATCTTGCTTCCTACCAACACACAGGAGGGAAACTAATTTAACAGCCATAATCCCTGTTTTGTGGGAGAATGGGGATACACACATCAGTTTTTGTCATTGGAATTTACTTGTAAATGAAACCATACCTATTTTTTACTAGACCACTTGAAATTGTTTACTGTTTCAAAATTAGCAATTGGAATTGCAAGAGAATCACATCTACTGTAGCTTTAAGTCTTCAAAAGAGCCAAAGAGGCAGCCCTTTGGAATACAGTAACTAAACAGCACAGTTTTAGTCAGGTGGTTCAGTAAAGGAAGCCACTGCAGATCGCTGACTGTAACTTCTCTCTCTCTCTCTCTCTCTCTCTCTCTCTCT
>NC_045738.1:16235684-16238822 GCF_008692095.1 Etheostoma spectabile | reverse complement strand
TCTCTCTCTCTCTCTCTCTCTCTCCCCCTCTCCCCCTCTCTCTCCCCCCCCCGTATGTCAGCTGGAGAATGCTCGTCATTCAGCTGACAGGAACAGCCACTTGGTGGGAGCTGCTCATGAAGAGCTGCAGCAGACCCGTGTGCGATTGGAGGGCATGTCAGGCCAGCTCAGCCTTCTGCAGAAACAGGTACACACACACACACACACACACAGACTTTGTACTGTTACAAGGAGTGTACAGACAGCTTAATTGGCTTAATTGGTCTTAATTGATTAACCTTTGTATGTGTGTTCTCTCTAAATCAGCTGGCAGCGAGCGAGTCCAAGGTGCGGGAGCTGGAGGAGACCATGTCAAGGGAGCGGGACATGAGTCGGCGGCGGCTGGAGGACAAAGAGCGGGAGATGGCTGATATCCGAGCTCGGCTGATGCTGCAGCTGGAGGAGTACCAGGAGCTGCTGGACATCAAACTGGCCCTGGACATGGAGATTAACGCTTACAGGAAGCTGCTGGAGGGAGAGGAGGAGAGGTGAGATTGTTGTAAAACAGTAGATAACATAGACACCTGAAGGTGTACAGGTCAGTAGGAAATATGAAAATAAGATCAGTAAAAATACAGTAAACAGTAAAAAAAAAGAAACCGTAAAGTCATTGTAATCTCTACTTACTTTGCTAATCAAGAACAGATCACCTACTTAGAATCCCCATACCCTACATACAGACATACCTGTCCACATGCTTATTTACTTTTGGTTTTTAATGGTTTGGACCCCTTCATTTTAATAAAGAAAGATCTTATTGTTATAGCATACAATGATATTTCAGACAACAGCATGCTTTCAACTTTGTTGGGGAACAACAGTTTGGGTGAAGTGCCCCCCACAAAGTCAGGTCTAAAAAGAAATGTTTTTTTCCCAGCTGGTGTGAAGAACTTGACTGGTCTGCACAAAGCCCTGACTGTGGGAGCAAATCCCTGCAGCCAGGTCCTGGCGGAAAGCTTAAAACCACAAGAGTGGACGCTGTTATAGCAGCATATTTTTCCCATGGTTCTATGAGATGGTCAACAATCGCCTACGGGTGTAATGTTCAGTTGTTCACGTATTTTTGGCCATGATGTGGAAGACATGGTTCTAACGTCATAGTGACTGAGCCCAGCTTGTTTTTAGAAATAAATACTCATAGGAATGGTAAAGCTCAAGCTCTACGTACTTTCTGTCAGTGCAGCCGACGGGGTTCTTTGAGCCTGCTGCAATAACGGCAAAGGCAGTTCTTCTCGATCACTTCTGGTTCTGGGCTCTTGGAGCGTCAACCAATCACTTGAGCATGTTGGATACAGTAGTATCATCTAAATCTCTTTCCTTTTTTAGGCTGCGTCTGTCACCTGGCGGCACCACAAAGGTCACAGTGGCACGGACCTCAGGCTCAGCCCACAGCCACACCAGCCGCGTGCTCTCCGGCTCAGGCCACAGCCACAGCACCCGCGTGGTCCACTCCACCGGCACTGGCACCCCCGCGGCTGTCACTGCCTCCAGCAGCCGCAACTCCTCCGGAGCAGCCAGCACCAAGAAGCGGCGTCTCAATGACAACGACAGCGAGAGCTCCAGCATGGTGGGGGGCTCTGTGACCAAGACTCGCATTAGTCAGAATGCCTCAGCCAGCGGCCGCATCACAGTGGATGAGGTTGACCTGGAGGGCAAGTTCGTCCGTCTCAGCAACAAGGCTGACGAGGTTAGTGAGTCCTTCTACCAGTTGGCTTTTCCAACTCTTTTAACCTGGTTTAAGATGATTTCACAGTACTAAGACTGCACTTTAAAAGGTGGTAACATATTTTTAATTGACTGTTCTGGTTACATAATTATATGTAACTAACAATTTTTGATAATTTAATTAACCAATGTTTGATCAAAAGTAGCATTCTGGTAACATTTGATAGCAGAGTATGTATTCTAAGATAGCTGTAAATATCTGCAGCTTCAGCCTTTTCGGTCTGTTAAAACTTTCATGGGCCAAAAGACTATTTTGTTTTTAAATGTTCTGTCCCACCGTCCATCTCTTTTCCTTTTACACTCATGCAGGACCAATCTCTGGGCAACTGGCAGGTGAAGAGACAAGTAGGTAATGCCAGCGCCATCGTCTACAAGTTTCCCAACAAGTTCACTCTGAAGGCTGGAGGAACTGTCACTGTAAGTTTTTTTTTTAATTTTTTTTTAATTTTTTACCTTTTAATTAACCAGGAAATAATCCCATTGAGATTCAGAATCTCTTTTACAAGGGAGTCCTGGTCAAGTCAGCAGCAACAAAGTCTCAACATACTGAAACGGCAAGCAACAGACTTAATACAAAAAATGTTTTTAAATTTAAACACTAAGAAAATAAGAATTCTGTATCAGGACATGGGCGTTCAGCGGTCAGGAAATCCTATTTCTAAAATCTTCCATGCTAATGAAATAATCTAGATTTAGGTGACTTTGTAGCTCACACCAAGACAACTGAGCAAAAAACTTTAAAAGCACTTTCACCAAACACAGTACGGGTTTCAGGAATGACGTACATCACCGAAGTTGTTTACTAGATTTGTCTGTTTCTTGATCTGTCCATTGATGATTTGATTATCTTCACATAGAGGTACTTTTTCTTTGACCACTAGTAGTGCTGGGGAGCATTATTTTGTGGTGCATGCGCAAAGGCATGCGGGTGATGTAATACACATCTCTGCCAATGACGCTTTAACTTGCCCCCAATTTCCACTGAGTGCATGATGGCTGTGGATCCGCTTTGCAACGGCGTCGGAGTCATTAGGTTTCCATTAAAGTCAATGTGTGCATTTTCACTGGCGGCAGAACGGCTGCGTCCTGACTCCGTCCCAGCTCCGGTGATCCGCAGCCCTACGGAGCAGATACGCAGCGCTTCTATTTTTGCCGGACGCCAGAGCGCTCCACAGCAATTCAGCAGATAGTGCAGGACAGGAAGTTGAGCACAGAAACAATATAAAATAGACCGTGCTCACGGCAGATCATATTTTCCTGCACTACACCTTGAAAACACAGCACAGAGTTGTTTTCTCTCTATTCCTCTGGATGGAAACAAACTGTTGGTTTTGTGGTTCTATTCTACATGAATTTGCGAGATCTTGTGGGTCC
>NC_045738.1:16230955-16235674 GCF_008692095.1 Etheostoma spectabile | reverse complement strand
AGCTGTCAGTCATGGCCGCAGCCGTTCCGCAACAAATCTGGACCTGATGGGTGTTGACAGACGGCGGAACGCAGGAGCCGAGCCGCAGCCCTTACGCATCCTGTGGAAATTGGGGGTTATCTTAGGTTGCCGTAATGCAGCGAGAAAAGTATCGGTGTGTGAATACGCAGGGAAGAAGAAACTTATAAATTAAAAAAAATGGTTAGGAATAAGTAATATTTGGAAGAAAATGCATTCAGCAGGCCCACAGAATACACAGCATGATTTGAATGCGAACAAAAGGGACACATTTTTAAATATTACATATTAAACTTAACTTATATATTAATGAGTTAAGTTCATGATCTCTTGCAAGCGCTGACCTTTGACCTTTTGCAGATCTGGGCGGAATCTGGCGGTGGAACCCACAAACCGCCCACTGACCTGGTGTGGAAGAACCAGAGCTCCTGGGGCACCGGCGACCTCCTGCAGACCACCCTCATTAATGCCAACGGAGAGGTCGGTCTTCACCTGTATTTGTTTAAGCTTGTCTTATACTATTCATCGCTATTCCTTTTGAACTGCAATTAATCTTTTTGTCACTTTATTCACCATCAGGAAATGGCCATGAGGAAAGTGACACGCACCCTGTTCCATGAAGGTGAAGATGATGACATGGTAAGTTCCTCTTCAGTTGAGGCAGCTCCCGCAGCGTCACCCAGTTGAGCAGCAGTGTGAAGTTCCTCGCCCTGTTGTGTTTCGCCCCCTGCAGGGAGCTCACAGCACGAGCGGTGCAGACAACGAGTACAACCTGCGTAGCCGCACAGTGATCTGCGACTCCTGTGGGCAGACGCAGGACCGCTCGGGTGTTTGCAGCAGCGGGGGTCTACCTGAAGGCCTCATGGGACATTCCTTTTTCATGGGGACCAACGAGCCCAGACAGGTACTGTACAGTTATTGTGTTACAACATGGACAGCTGTAATTACGCATCATAAAGCATAGTACTAGAAATGTTATGAGAAAATATTACTTTATATGATGTTATCACTGGCTAACATAATTTGGAGGATAACACCGGTAAATGATAAAAGTATAGAATGATTAGAGTTTTGGCCTAGGGCCTCTGTAGTTAATTATGTAATAAATGAGGTTGAAAGTGCAAATCAAAAAAAAAAAATCCTCCCTAGAAGGCTGATGCTTCTACTCTCATAGAAACTGTACAATTTAAACTTACAATAAACTTTATTAAGAAATATGTTTCTTCCATATTGGACTACAATAAATGAAAACATATTTACAAATGACTACAAATGACCATTGTTTATTTTTGTGGACATGCTACGACAGTATAAATGGGCGTTTCAGTTAGATGCAAACAAAAACTATGATTACCGTGGAAACAACAAAGACAGGTTACATGGAACAGAGGTCCCTCACAGCCATAAACTGTAAATTTGACTAAGACGAGCCCCCAACAACCAGAGCTGAAAACACCACCGAGCAGCTTTCACCCAACAAGAAACCAAATGAAAAGTTGAGAAAGTTTCAATAACCCTGCGGATTAGACCAGTTTGTGCCTCGTACATCAAACGATTAAACATGATTTTAAATCAAAATGACAAAACCAGCTGCATATTTAACTATGTTAAACATATTTGCAGCAGAGAGAAAGGGACTAGCTGTTTAGCGTTGCATTTGTGCTCAAAGCCGCAGCTGTAACAGTAAAAGGTGTAGGTGCCTTTTCACAGTTAATACGGGAAAACTCCTCGGTTGTTCTGCTGCACTAAGGCATAGATAACCCACTCATTAACACTTATTTAGCTACAAATTACCTGTGCCACAACAAGACCCTGGAGTTCCAGATGTTTTAGCAAGTTCTGTGAGATCTCAGCACTCTCAGATAATGTGCATCAACAGCCAAGAAGTGCAAATAGGGACTCTGCAAGATCCCCAGTCTTTAAAATCTTATAGTTTGTGAATAAGAACTCCATGACACAATGTCTTAGATGTGAGAGGGTGTCAGACTTCAGTCTTTTCAAAGTCTTCTAGTTTATGCTCGGCATAACCAGGAATCTGACTGTGTTCTATTCATAGATCTTGTTAAAATCCTTCCACTTTTCTTATTTTCTCCATTCCTCCTTCAGGGTCGGGCTAAGCCGGAGAACTGCTCCGTCATGTAAGAACCAGACAGCACCTCACCGGAACCCACCACCTCCTGCAACCCACAAAGAAGAAACCTAATGTTCTACTGTTGGGTTGTTTGTCTTTATTTTGTTTTGTTTTATATGGTCTTCTTTTGTATTCGGATTAATCTGCAGGTTAGAATTGCTTCGAGGTTTTTGGGCAAAGGGCACAGGATTTTCATATTCAGCTTTTGAATTGGTATATTCAAGTTATATTATTGCATGTGTGCTGTGCTAATGCTCGTCCTGCTTTTCTTGCACATTTTTCTCCACACACACCGCTCTATTGACCAGTGCTTGTGGTTTGATCCGAGCCGGGGTTTCACATTTAATGGCCATGCTGTCATCCCTCAACACGCACAGCTAGTGAACCCTGTCAGGAGGAAGTCGCTACACACAGACGACAGGGAGATGAATCCTGTGGGGTTTGTTTATCATGCTTTACGCCCATCAGATTGATCCAATCTTCACTTAGGTGATGTTTACATTTGAAATGTGGACAGTATTGTACTATCTGTATATGCTATAGAGAAAACACATTTCATTTAGTTTTTGTTTTGATAAAATATGTTGGAAGCTCAGGGTGTTCAGCAGCAGTTTTTTTTTTTTTTACCTTTAGCCTTAGATAAACTTGTATTACATTTTCTATGTGGCTTTACAGTAGGTCGTACAGTTGGGCTGCTATGGTGCACACAGGGAAAATAATTATTTAAAATAAATATATTTTTTCTGCAATTCACAGCTGGACCCCAGAGAGATGTATTTGGTTAGGCTTTTGAACATGTGGGGAAATAAGGAATTAAATTACAATTATTGTTTGCTGGATAAGTTGAATGTACCCAGTTGAATGTGCATCTCAGTTTGATGTACATTTAAATATGTTGTCCTATTAGGCAACTCCAAAGATGTTTTGAAAAGATGGAAGGAAAAAGTAGGATTTGTTTTTACCAGCGGGAAATACCAAGAAAAGGTACTATGTTTTGAGTCTTTACTGGTGCCATATATACAGTATATATTTGTAGGATGTTTCAGGTTATTGAACCAAATGAACATTATTCTACTAGAAAGATGCCATTTACAGAGTGCAACAGTAGTTTTTGGAAACATTTAAGCAAGCTTTTTAGGTTTTTTTTTTCTTTCTTTTTTTACAGATTAAATAAAACAAAAAGTGCCTTTTAGGACCGAAAAAGCAATCACTGTACTTTGGGCACATGCCTCCTATAACAGTCTTATGACTGTCAGCTGTCTGATTTGTGTTGCTCCTAAAAACTGGTCATAAGGGCTTTGTTTCCCTTTCTTCTTAAGATTACTGGCTTTGCTAATCCCCAGGCATGATTTTGGGGATCTAAGTAGGATTGTGTGGTTTCTATACTTTTTGACTTTGGCTTCATGCGTTTATTAAGGGCCTCGCTAAATATGCACAGCAGGTAGACTTGTACTGTAGTCTGGCAGCTTAAGTCATTTATACTCCCGCAAAAAAGCATATCAAAGAATTTATGGAAAATACTTGATAGCTGTTTTGGATTATATTTTTTTTGTATTGTACTTAATTCTTTTGTGCCATATTGATTCTTTTTTTTTGGCTTACGTGGTACTCAGATTTTTACACTATGATCCCCAAAGTGCCTTTAAAAAGTCCATGGCAATCTTGGTCAACTCCAAAGATGAGAGGTTTATAATTAACAGACATATTTATCTCATATGTGCATGTAAACATGAGACATGAGTACTGTATGTACTTGTGAAATATATGGAACTATTAACTGAATCATCCCACTCAGAACTGATCATTAAAAGGGTGTGGTCAGGGTTTTTCAGAGGCCTTTTTGACGGAGTTTAAGACAGAAAGAAACTTATTCCTGCGCTTCTGGTTTAAGTGTGTTCCTAAGAAACAGACCGCTGCTCTTTAACATTTATATGTAATGTTAGTTTAAGTTAAACAACCAAGACACTACCAAAATGAGATTTAAACCAAAGATGTGCTTTGTGTGAAAAGTCAAAAAAGGCCATTGGGAAATCCTAAACCCTCCCTGTTCAAGTCTTCGTTGAGGCCTCATGAATCCTAATGAAAGACTTGAGGATTTAAAATGTTACTGAAAGGGAATTGTTGTGAGCCTTTAATGCCAAAGTTGTAATTAGCTTGAAGTAGGATTTGTGCCTATCATAATGATGCTGTTAACAGTACAGAAAAGCCATTCAATCGATGTAATGAATGTTTTTTTTTTTTGCTTTTCTAAAATAATGCTGAGTAAAAAAATGTTTGCACAGTGACTGCCTGTTGTAGAGATTTCCTTGACATTGAACGTTTTCATTCAAAAGTGCAGCCATTTATTTACAATATTTACACATTTCCATGGTTACATTCAAAAAATATGTCTGTGTATATGAAAAAGAGGGGAAAAAAAGCTGAAGCGCTACCCAAAACTATAGCATTTAAAGCTCAATGTACATTGTTTTGGTACACAGGGTTTCTATTATCTGATCAACTGAACAATTAACTTCATTTGAAAACAAAACACTTCAAAGCATTTCTGAAATGATTTAGAGGCAACATAA
>NC_045738.1:16208572-16230945 GCF_008692095.1 Etheostoma spectabile | reverse complement strand
CTTTGGTTGAAAAAAAAAAAAAAAACATTGAGACTTGTTTTGCCGAATTTTGGGTGAACCAGCCCTTTAAATACCGTGCAAAGACAAAAGATGCCACAAAACACTAGCCTGGAAATCCAGACCCAAATCTGAACAATTAAGGGTCTGACACGGACTTATGAAAATGGCCCAACTCGAGGTGCAGCCCCAAGCGTAAATTTGAAAATCTCACTGCACGCAATCGGATAACGCTACAACCAATCACGACACATGGGGTGACGTATCCATACGCTTGGCTACCAGCGGAGCCAACTGGTAGATTAAACTGTTGTCATCGGTTTAGCTGGCCTCTGGCCCGCCTATTTCAGATACACCGATGTGATTGGTGCAGCTTGCCTCTGGGCCGCCTACATCAGATACACCAATGTGATTGGTGCAGCTCGACTTTAAGGGTATAGTTAATGAGCAGTATTACTCATTGTAGGAGTGACTCGCTGAGCAAATTCAAAATGTGCTCTTGAGAACTTCTGATTTCCGGGGTAATAAGACACGGCATTGACATTCAAAATGCTGCTTTGATTTGACTTGAAATTCCCCATTTGATGATGGGTTATTATTCACAACATAAACAGTATTTGTGCTTGTGAGCTTTTGGTATCAATTTAGCATACATATGCAATCTTTGGTCACAAACCCCTTTAAACATCTTAAAATAGGGCTGCTCTTCTAAATTACTATGGCTCTAACAACATTCATTTCTATATTTACAAAATTCTCATCTGACAGCAGCAATAAGTGAGCCACATTTGTTTAAACCAACAGGGGCCATGTGTGTCAGTTGTCTTGATGAAACTACCTGACTTCTCCACATTTCTAAAACCTGAATATCAGCAATAAAAACATTTTTTAATAATGTCTCAGACCAAAGCCTGGCAAGATACATACAAAACAGACTTGTATGTATCTTTATATGACCTTTTGTCTTTTTCCTTCTATAAGGATGACAAGGTTTTTTAATGAGCGAATCAAAAAGAACTCCAGCTGTGATGAGTTCATCCAAAGCTCCCTGTTAAAGTTTGGATAAAAAAAAGAAAGAAAGAAGTAAAATACCTAAATTAAGAAATCTTCAATGTGTTAATTAGATGTTTTTGATGATGAAGACAGAAAAAAAAAAAAGATTTCTTTTGAACATGCAAAATGTCTGGGAAGTTTAATTACAGCACGTTTAGATGAGTTGAAAGATAAAAAAAATTCCCAAGTTTCTGCTTTTAACAGTGAAGTCTTCTGGCTTATTTTTCCCATGGGAGGTGTGTGCAGCTGCAGCCCTGCTGGCGTTGCCACAGTCCAACCTTCCTCCCCGCAGCCGGCTGGCTCCCCAGTCTGGATGACAAGTCTGTCACGGTGAGGCAAGTACCACTTAAGCCCACAGAGGGGCAGTGTTGGGTTGACTGGGGGGGGGGTGCATCTGCAGTAAACAACAGTTCCTCTGTGGGACTAGATGCCAGTCTGCAGCTTTGCTTATCAAAGAAGAGCGTAAAGGTTTGCTCTGTCTTTGCGAGCACAGGCCTAAAAATCCTCCCCAGAGTGAGGGGGAGGGAAACTTGCTCTGCTGCTGTGACTGTCACTGAGGTGCTCTCCTGGGGGAGGGGGGACGGCGACAGCGCAGGTCGTAGTGTCCCGGATGTGGCTGTTCACGGGAGGTCGTAGTGGCTCTGGGGGTCCTCATGTGGAGCGTGACCGAGGAACCTCTACGTTCGGGGGCGGGGGGATGGACACATTGAGATAAACAGAAGCATGAGAGTATGTCATTTTTTTGGTTTTAGTTGGAGTGAAAATGTTGACTGAAATGATCACATTTTCATGTTTTAACTATTTTGATTATGTGTCTTCCTGGTACTGCGGTACCCTGCAGTACACAGGTGTATACAGTACACCTGTGTACTGCATGGTAATAGTATTGAGACTTTTTTGAACTTCAGGGTGGCACAGAGCACATATTTCTTTTTCTAGTCCAATCTTGACCCAGACTCGACTGGTCTTGAGATTGGAAACCCAAAGCCTCCACAATAGCCTTCTAACTATATGATTTAGGATCTTTTTAAGAAGTTTTGTACTAAAGATCTCCATTTTTAAATCCTATTTTGGCGCTGGCTTGCCACACATACCTCATTTCCTGTACCTCACTTCCTTTCCTCCCCTGTCTTCCCCACTGATTGGATTTGGTTTCCACCCGAATTACCTCATTGAGTTCACCTAGTCACTCTTTTTTTTTTTTAAGACTGCACTCCCCTTTAGTCATCTTTTTACACCTTCACATGGGCCTGGTAAGACGAGTCTTTTCCTTAGCACTTTATTTCTTGATCACATGTCTGATATTTGAATGACAGCTTTATTTATCCAATTACTTTATGATGAACATGTCAGAATATTGACTTTGTTAAGTTCTCCTTTGTTTCTTCCTAGATTCACCCACCCTTGTGTGTCTGTTATGTTATCAATTATCATTTTCCTCACTCCTTTTTGGAAAATCTTCATTGAATGGACTGAACTTCTCTGGCTCACTCATTCATTTTGCCCGATGCCCTGTGAATTGGGTGTGGTTATGCTCAGATATTTATTACCAATTTTAAGTAATAAATTCAGTGAACCAATCATAGAAAAATGTACGACTCCCTTCACTTGTGCCATGCAACAAAACCACTGCTCCCGCTTAATCTGTCTCTTTCTGAGTCAACTCCTCTTTAATATCCAGCCTTATGTTGCCTAGCTATCTAGCTTTTTATTTCTTTGTGCCATCATGCGTGTGTGTGCTGTCCCCTGGTGTCCCTGCATATCCATCGGATGTCTGACTCACAAAAGCTCTAACAAAGGATTTATTATAGAAGGAATTTACTAATTGTATCCTATAGTAAAAGTAGTACAAAATGTGGGCGTTGAAGGAAAAGAAAGTTCTGCTTAAAGCAAATACTTTTGTAAAAACAAGTGAATTGTCTGCTCAACACAGATGGTACAAAACACTGAAATGTATACATTATTGTACATAAACGTAATGAATGTATAAATACAACTTATCCTTCAATCTGCTACATTAGTGTGAGTTTATTACTACAGACTTTGTACCCTTTATTTATTGACAGGCAAAGCTGTTGTAAAATGTTTCTCTATCATTAACCATAGTCGTTTGCTTCTAATAGAGTGAGAGTAAATCACATTTATGGTGGAAAGTGCCATTTTTCTCAATTTTCCTCACTCATGTTACTCCAAACTACGGGTGTTAATCTATTTCAGTGGAGGAAAACTGATATTGAGGCTTTGCCTCATAACCTGCAACATAATTTATTAGTCAGACTTTATGTTGATGTATGACTGGTGTCTACAATAAAACGCAGGACTAATAAAAGCACATCTTCTTTCTGGTTGTTGTATTATCATGCTCTGCCTTCAGGAAGTCCTGTTCTATTGTTTGATCGGGAGCCTAAAAGAAACTTCAGGTTATCATTTAGTATTGAAGTCTGAAAAGGGGTTGAAAAATGGGTGCAGTCTTAATTTTTGATTGGAGGATGGATGATGGATTTTTGTATTGAAGTTACGTTCTAATTGACCTGACAGGGATTAGATCTGAAACAAGTAGTCTATTGGTTGATCGGTCAATTGATTAGTTTCAATTACAAACTGCTTGAAAAGCATGTCTTAAAATAATAATAATCACTAAAAACAAGTATCAACCAACTGTTTTGTGAAAAAGTCAAACTCAGCATGTTGCTGAATGAGGTCAAAGTGCTCACCTCTGCGTAGGGTGGCGGTGTTGAACGGCGGCGGGCTGATCTCGGTGTACGCTCGCTCTCTGGGCACGGCTGACTTCATCTCCATGTAGCTGCTCTCTGGGTGGCAGAAGGGCAAGCCCGGCAGGTCTTTGATGGTAGCATAAGGATTCTCGCTATTCAGAGAGCTGCTGCTCACCGCCACTGCGTCCTTCAGCTCTGTCACCACACAGGACGCAAAGAGGAAGTCAAAACACATCAGAGGACATGTGGGGAGTCCGAAACATGTGGCAGAGCAGCAGGATCGAGGTCAGTGAGTCTTTAGTCTGTACGCCACAATCTGTGGGTGCACTACGAAGAACAAAATTGCTTCAATCGTACTTTGAAACATTTGTGGCTAATTTTCATGCAATCTTTGCATTAATGCCCCTACAGTTTTAGCTAGAATCCTCTTTTTTGATGTAGTTTTGGTATTTCTACTTCTGTCGCAAAGGTATTGCAAAGAGAGCGAGAAAGAGAAAAAGGCTGAAAATAAGGTGAACTACCTTTGCTGTAATATTTTCCGAGGCTGGCGCTGTAGCTGTAGCTCCGATCGATTCCAAAAGCTCCTGTAAACATAACAAATCTGGCACCTTCATTCATTTATGGCAAACTAATCAAAAGCGGATAATCTGCTTTTGTTTTCATAGTTTCATATCAAATGTCCATTGACTACAATAATTTTCTGTCCAACAATGTGATGGTTGATAAACTTTGGTGTGTGTGCGAAAGAACTTTCTCCTCAGCAGTGTCTCTCTCGGCCCTGAATTGTCAGTGCTGTAATTTTTATAACAGCTGTGGTATTAAAGGCTGTTTTCTATACAGGTATTGTTTTTTTACACTGATAGCTGATATTTTCAACAGGTGCTCAATGTCTTTAATGATTATTGTATTGTTAAAGACAAACCATTTCTATATCTTCCCCCTGAATGATTTTTCTGTTCTGGTGCAAAACCTTTGACTATTATTGGACATTAAGCTTTCCACTAACCCCCAGAATAAGGGACTACTTTGAATTATGTTGCCAGGTAATATCAGCAGTACATGGGAGGTTTTACAGATAATTATGTAGCTGTGGTCAGGAAACCAACTCATTAGCTTGGAAATGTTAATCCACTCATTTTATTTTTTTTTCTCTACTGCTGCAGTTCCATCTGCATAAGTGTCTCCTAAAATGGATTAAGTAAGTGATCCTGAATGTGAATAACCTAGTGGCGAGTCACCCTGACGGACCTGAGTCTTTGCGAGGCCCGTGGTGTTTCCAGTCTGCAGGTAGGGTGGCGTTGCTCTCAACCCCAAACAGGCCCCGTCTCTCCCTCTCCATGTTTTTCACACTGCAGAACAGCTGGTTATTGGTGTTCTGTATGACAGAATAATAAAGCAGAAGTCATCAATGCAAAGGAAATCTACCAAGTTAAATGTATGCTTTTGACATAAAAACTAAAGCGTTGTGACTTACTGGGTCAACATTTTATGATTTTATGGCCCTGAAAACACGACCAGCTGCTGTTGGCTGGATGAATTACACATTTCTCGCGGTGCTGCACTACAGTTGCTATGGGGTCTGAAAACTGCCTAAAGTATCGGATCACTGCGCTGATGTAACAGAGGTGACATTCACCTTGATGGTGCGGTCGTGGTTGTTGGGGAGGTGTGGCAGCGGAGGCCTGTTCTGGATCAGTGTGTGGTAGCTGGGGTTGGAGTAGTAGTGGTGATAACTGTGAGGAACATCTGTAGGCCAAAACAAACACATGGAATCACGTCTGCTGCAATTAAATTACCTCAAGGTCAATAAAATGCATCACTGTGGAACACTTATTACAAAAAAAACAGTGACATACTACTAAAACTACATTATGACCAAGAACAGCTATAACATATACAAACTATATAAACTGATAGGGCCAAAGAAGTCACATGTTCCAAAATCAGACAAAAAGTTTATGTAGTAGAATAGCTTTCTCTTCTTCACTTCCCCATTAATCATCTAATGAATCCTCTTATCTTGTGACCCTTTGCGAGTTTGGTAACCACCACTAGCCACACATCGACCAGAAATAACTAATTATACCAGTCACAGGGCCCAATTTTCTGCAAAACAAGTACATATAGTTGATAATACCGCTGTACTTTTCCTTCAGTAAGATTTAAACAAGAATTTTATTTTCACATTGTTGTGTTGGTACTTTTACTTAGGGAAAGCATCTCAGTACTTCCTCCACCACTGTACTAATAAGGTATATGACATTGAAATAAACCTGGAACTGCGTATTCAGAGTTGACTGTGCGGCTGGTGGAGAAGGACACGGTCGGCGTGTTGTTCTGTTTGTCCTTCTGCCTGCGGCGGTAGAGCAGCAGCAGAGCCAGCAGCAAGACCACCAGGATGACGAGGACGACGATGCCGCTAATGGCTCCCCACGACTCCCTCTCACCAGGAGGAAGGGGGACCATAACGCTCCACGACTGCTCAGACGAGTCTGTCAAACAGAAAGTGGAAAGAGAAATCAAGTACAGCAACTAAAGTAATTTTCAACCTGTGAGATGGAAAGAGGACAGCCATAGAAGCCGCTGACATGGAATATCATCAACTACTTTTTAAGAAAAAATATTTTTTAAAACCTGTTTGTATCTATACCTTGTTTACAGTCTTCTGCTTCACTTTCACACACACAGTCTCCAGTATACCGGTCACAGACGAGGTTGGTTGGACAAGAGCAGGTCTGAGTGCAGAACGGACCAAAACGGCCTGGACTGCAGGCTGGAAAACACAAGGTACATGTCATGTTCACACATTAATGCTCCACTTGTTTGGTCATATTTTCCATAGTCTATATCCTTGACATTCCACTTTCAGGATTCCTCCTTTTCCACCAGAAAATCTGCCTGATCTTACTCATTTAGGCCAGATATTCGTTGCCTTGGGCTACTTTTGTGCTGGCATTTTAAACTCTGGTCGGTGTGTGAGGACTATGGTTAACATTTTGTCAGATCTCTGCAGGGTAAATCCAGACAGCTAGCTAGACTATCTCTCCAATCTGACTTCTCTGTTGCATGACTTAAAAAAAAATTTTAAGTTCCAAGTTTCTTCCGAGCCTATTTTACAAGGCCAGCTCAGCTTAGTACAATTAGATTTGTTCCTTAATATTTTATTCCATTTCATCTGGGTTTTTCTTTTTCATATAGGATAGTAACCTGAATATCTTTGGGGTTTGGACTGTTGGTCAAATATACCAAGCAATATGTGGGAAAAAATGACGGGAATTTTATTGAATTTGTTGTTGACTATACATATTTTAAGCAAAACAATTAACAGGGCCTGCATGACAACTCTCAATATTTTGGTGACAACAGATGCTTTTGCACCCATAATACCAGTACGTTAATAATTCTAAAGACCCCTCCTGGATGTGATGTTGTGATTGATGGACCAAACAGCTGTATTCCTCTCTCAGCAGTCACATTTCATGTTCATCTTTTCATGTCTGAATTTTCTAGTTGCTGCTGTATGATGTTGTACTCACGTATGGAGCAGTCAGAAGCAGTCCAGCCAGGCAAACATTCACAGTGACCGTCCCGGTGGTCGCATGTGGAGTTGTTGGCACAGTTAACACACACTTCAGAGCACTGTTTGCCATAATATCCAGCTGGACACACTGTAAAACACACAATGTCATATATAACATTACCTGCGCTGGATCATTTTGATATGAATGTAGGAGATTTTTGTAACATCTTTGCTATGTGCTTATGTATTAAATGACTTTGGATGATTTGCACGTGTGGATGATTAATGGTGTCATTGCCAACATTGATCACAGTTGGGTCCAGTGTATCCAGGTAGGCAATCACACTCTCGTGTAACATGGTGGCAGCGGTACGACTGGCCACAGAATGGGCACGACATGCTGCACAGGTCCCCATACTTACCAGCTTTGCATTCTGGGAGGCAAAGCAACAAAGAGTGAGCCAAGCCAGATGTTACACTGTCAATCCAGTACACTTCTGGTCTTGATCGGATTTTTGCTGGCTGACAACAACACTCACTGTTTTGACAGGTGTCTCCCCAGTAGCCTGGACGACACACACACACTCCAGTTTCCCTCAAGCATGTGTCACTGTTGGGGCAATGCTTCAAACAGGACTGGTTACAGTGGCGCCCCCACAGGTCCTTTGAACATGGCTCGTTACAGCGAGTACCTTGAGGGGAAAAAGATGGAGAGAGGATGAAAGAAGCAGTGCAAGCCCACTCTTACTGTGTTATAAGAAGTATTCCTATCCAAGTTGAATTGGCAGTACCTCGATGGAGATATACTCCATCCAAGTAAAAGTCCTGCATAGCATTGCGTAAGTTTGATTTCCTTCCATCCACAAAGACACTGGTTTACACTCATTTTAGAGCTGTATGAAAAGTCCGCAAAGGTCGTCATTTGTTTTTCCATTATAATCCGAAGAAATACAACATTACAATTTTAAAAAGAAGGTACTTAAAATTTTATTTCTATAATACTAGTACTTTATAAAATAGGATGCATTGTTAGAAAGTAAAATATCTAGGTTGAGCTAAGTTAAAATTAATTCCACCTTAAACTATAACAGTAAGATTATACTTTAATGGGTCAGTATTAATAAAAAGAAAATACAATAATACAACACTTGAGGGTAATTCATTTCTGGATAAGCTGTTTGTACTACTGTCACTTAAGTCAGATTTTGGATGCAGGACTTTTACTTAGGTAAAGGATCTGAATACTTCAACACTATATGTGATGATAATAACATTTACATGAAGAAAAGAAAAATAAACAAGCTGTTTGTATTGTGATGTATTGCCTATGGTATACAGCTTTTAAAATGAAAAGCTGCAGGGAGATCGGAAAAATGTATAGCAAATGGTTTTAGTAATGTAAAGTGTGGGTGATTTACATTAATGAGGAAAAATAAATAGCATCCCTGGTGGTCTTTTAGTTCAGAGAACAGCACAATAAGAATCAAAGTGAAACAAAGTGGTTTAAAACCTGTGGGTCATTTAGGTCTGTTGGACCAGACTTATCTGTGGTACCAAAGCCAAGCTGGCAGCGACACCAAGAGGACATCATCACTTACCCGACCAACCTGGCAGACAGTGGCATTTCCCGGTGGTAGCTTGGCAGCCGTCATCATGAACACAATCACACCTCTTCAGGCAGCCTGGCCCAAACGTGCCCATCTGCACATGTGAGCAAATGCCAACGGGCAAAGAATTGTCAGGGGAATCTCTTCAACGTTAGGCCAGCTCAGTCAGAGTCAAAATACTACACTGGCAATGTCTTGTTGTATAGACAGCCTGGTGGGTTGGCATGGCAGAGACAGGAGGCGCATACATCCAAAACACAGATTAAAGCATACTGGGGGGGCTGGACAACGTTTCTACAGACAGTCCAATCAGAACTGACATGTTCCGTACAGTTTAATTATCCCTCTTATGATTTGTGTATTAGTCTTATCTTATCAAAGATAGTGGTTCATTTGTCTACTCCTCAGCTTGACATGGAATAAACATATAGTGCATTTGTCTTATCTTCTACAGTTAGTATTATTTCACAAAGTGGCATGTGTTTTCATGCAATGCTCTGGCTTGATTCCAAAACATTTTCTGTTGCTTTAGGAAACCAACAGAGAAGAAGGGTTCACACGTCCAAACTGATCTTTCATTCACCAAATTTTTACTTTGCATCTCCCTTTATTTCAGATTTTTTCAACTTTTATTTTATTCTATTTCAGTTAATGTACAGTATGTTATTTTACTATGGATGTAAAGTATATTTATTTGTTCCTGTGTATAGCAATTGTCTCTTATTTTAGCTACCTTTTTTCATTTAGATAATTGTCTGTATTAGTGGCTGTTTGCATAATTCAAAGATCACTGACTAGAGTCTAGAGTATACCTACCTTTTCACTTAATGAAGTGGTGGTATAATCTATATGTAGATTATGAAATATGTATTTTTTTGTATTCAAGGTTACTTTTATTGTCTCCTAAAAGAGAACACTGTCTTTGATTAAAGAAATCGCTACATAAAAACAAGTCAGAAAAAGACACTTTTTTTGTTGAGATTATCTGATGCCCACCTCTGTACCGCTTCATTAACAAAAGTAGGTGAAGCTATAAAGCCTCATATCCGGGCATTTACCTGGCACGGTTGGTCACAGTGCACCCCCTGCCAGCCGGCTGTGCATGTGCAGGATCCATCTGCAGGATTACATTTTGCCCCGTTGGCGCATTGGCAGGTGGCGTTGCATCCTGGGCCCCAGGTTCCCTGAGAGCAGGGGGTGGAACAGTCCGGCCCACGCCAGCCTGCAGACACACAAAGGGCCGACAGCCATGTTTCACAGAATGTTATTTCCCCATTTTTGCTCCAGTCATGCATTCATGAGTCTGTCAATAGGTCAAGCATCGACTGTCAGGCAATCAAACATTTCACAATCATAACATTTCTGTGTAAATATTTGTTTACCCTCCTTGCAGAAGCAAGTCCCGTCAACTGGTGAGCAGTCGATAAAGTTTTCACAGGAGCACTCCAGAGTGCAGTTCTTGCCATAGGTGCCACTTTTGCATTGACTCTCACAGTGAACCCCCTGCAATAATAAATAATATTAACTTTGATAATAAACCATGGGAGGCAGATGACATGTGACATAACCATACAATAACAATAGGTCATTAGAGAACTACCCGCACAGAAATGAGTTAGAAAATATAAAAAATTCACAAACTAAATTCATTAATTCATCAATTGATTACTAACTTAATCATTCTAAACTGCAACACTCACCGTATACCCAGGGGCACACTGGCATTGTCCTGTGGCGCTATCACACACCCCACCATTCACACACAAACACGGCTCCAGGCAACCATGACCATAGAAACCGTGAGCGCAGGTCTCGTTACAAAACAGTCCTGCCCACCCTGGCTGGCATGTGCATTCTCCTTTCATTGGATGGCAGCTGGTCAATGAGATGGAAGTAAATATGGTGGAGTACAAAGAAACAGTTAGAAAGTTCTGACTCTGCCAAATATCCCACTTTCTTCCCTCATGTTTTATTATTATTAATATAATTAGGATGTGTGTATTTACTTCTACCACGTATTTGTATTGATACAGTCATTTCTAACAGGCTGGTTGAAAGAAAAAAAAAACGTTTTAGCTGCTGGAGCCAGTGAACCTGAAGACAGTTAGCTGAGCTAGTTAGCAAATATGCACACCCACACAGGTGTTTTCACTTATTCTGGTTAATTAGTTGCCCCACCTCCACAGGTGCAACAGGAGTACGTGGGAGATGTCAATCAAGCACAGTCTGCACACGCTCACACAGTCCTGAGGTCTAATCAGGTAACATTTAAATATCTGTGTTAGGTGTGTAGGGCCTGTAATGACCACATAACGAGTGGAGCCACGCAACCTCAGTAAAGCATTATGCTAGTGATAACAGTTAGGACCTATAATTGTAAGAGCAAAGCTAGCTACTTAATATTCCTAGCAGCGTCTACTCTGCTAATTAATTCTACAAGACGAAGAAGAGCTAGCTACAATACTATGAAGGCTGACTTGTGAGTGACCAACTGAAAAGAACTACTGCTAATGTTAGCCCTTAGCTAACCTGTGCTACATTTAAACAAACAAGCCTTCAATAATACGGAGGAATACAAATACTTTTGACCAGTTTCCCCCCCATATCAGGTTGCTAATATTAGCCCTGTCCAGCACAAGGAAAACCACTCAAACTCCAGTTGCTTTACGGACACCGGTGGCAGCAACCAGTTCATTAAGCCCACCAGCATGAGGTGTTGAGGAGGAAAAAATATTAAGGTAAGCATTGTGAAGGTAAGATTTGCTTTATTATAAGTACTTTAATGCTATGCTTCAAGTGTACATGGGGAAAAGGCTTGAGGTCTGAATTCACCTTCAGCACAAATCTGAAACAACGTTACACCGAGTTACCAACCGCTGAGAGCTGAATGAGCTAGCTAACGTCTAGTAATTGGGCTTCCAGTGACTAGCTAATTTGTGCAAAATTGTGTCTTTGGCTATGCTCGCTGAGGTTTTGCTCAACCAAAGTTAAGTTATTTCTGCCTCCAGAGTAGCACTGTCTCAGAGAAATGTTTATTTAGCTTAAATCCCCTCTTCTCCTGAAACATCCACTCACCTGAGTGTGTGTTTGTCCTGGCAGAGACACGTGCGTTCACAGTGCATGCCGTATTTACCGGGATCACACATCCTGTCTCTGCAGTGTGAACCAATGAAGCCTGGCTCACACAGGCAACCTCCATCGATGTTGTAGCAGCGTGCGCCGTTAGCACAGTCACACACACTTTTACAGTCTTGACCATAAGTGCCTGCAGCACACTCCTCATTACACCTAAAGGGCAGTAACAAGTTTAGGTTATATTGATACACAGAAGAGCTGGACAAAATGGAATTGATGCAGTAGTCGTTAATTTGCACAAACCAAATCTAAACTTTCATTTTGCATTGATGTTTGCTGGTCATGATGTTAAACAAGGCTGTATCTGCTGAAAATGTCATGTTTTAAGGAAAATTTGGATCATGCAACAAGGCAGCCTTGCTTGCCTCATTAGGGGAATTATTGTAAAGATTGACAAAGAATGTTATGGCATTTACTCCCTAACTGGTACGTTTTGGGACCTATTGGTGAGAATTTGCTATAGACGAAATACACACGGGGATACACTGCTAACCGCAAATTGTTTAACCATTTATCCAGCTAGTCCTGCTTAATTAGCACGTTACTGTATTGTGTGAACAGTTAACTTTATTTGATATTGTGTGTGGCATTTTCTTTCACAGGGTGCAAATGTTTAAACAAGTTCCTTCCCGAGATTATTTTGCAGGCCCACACTCGCTGTGTCCAGAGCTTAGCGTTTCCTAAAATGATCATTGGTTTAAAGAAATGCAAACAAATCCCCTGACTGTTTTATTCTCATCCAAGAATGTGTGGACTAGTCAGACCTTCCTGTGCAGTGTTGTGGAGATAGGTCTGACATTGCCAGACCTAACTGACTAGAGATCATGCAGTCTGACATTAGTAACTTCATGCTCATGTTAACCAACCCAGCTGGGCTGTGATACTTTAATACCAAAGGACATTAATTGTTTAAGGAAGACAAAATACAAGCTTTCACTTACAGTCTTAGAAAGTTTTGTGTTTTGGTTCTTCAAAAAAAAGCTGATCCTGGAGTTAAATGGACCTATAGGAAGGCCTCATGCACATGAACAGTCAAAAGCAGTGACATAAAACACTTCAACATACACACCTGTTACCAGTAAAACCTTTAGCACACTGGCACTGTCCAGATTCAGGGTCACATTTGCCTCTGTTGTGGCACACACACTCCTGAGCACAGTTTTGTCCAAACCTTCCCTCCGAACATCGCTCTGTGCAAAATGCACCCTAATGAGAATAACATAGCCACTTTAGAATTTATGCAGTTACTCAGAAAATAATGGTCTAGTTTGCTTTCTGATGGAATCACAATCGTGTCTCTTCTCATGCATGTCTTCCAAAGACAAATAAACTTTCAAGAGGACATAAGTGGAAAACCTTGCATCTGCATGTCTCCAGACAGATAACATGTTGGCTTGTAAATATCCCAAGAAATAACTGGACTGGTCGTCCAAAGTTTGGAGCCAGTTGAAAAATTACACACAAGGCTAATTCAAAATATGGCAATTTCCACGGATAACATAAAGGTTTGTGTCAGTGCAAGTTTAACTTGAAAACCTACCGTCCAGCCAGGTGGGCAATCGCAGATCCCTTTGCCTTTACAAATGCCACCATTCTGGCAGGAGCATCGTGCCTGGCATTTCCTATGACACGCCTTCTCACAGCTGGGGGCAGAGAATGGAGTTGATACTTAATGAACCACTTTAGTCAAAACACTCCATGTGTCCTGGGACATTCCTGAGGACTTAATTAAATATTTAGTTCTACAGTCAAACAAAAACTGAGTTTTTAAATTTAGTTATTCAAGCATCTGCACAGTGGTGTACTGTACTTAAAGGGTGATTACTTTTTTTTTCTTTTTTTCTTTTCAACCCTATTTTTCTGTTTTTGTGACTGATGCGAATAACCATCTCTGACACTGGTCCAGTATTTAGCAAGATCGCTGCAGTTGGCAGTGGCAAAACGAGCTACAATGTAAGTTAACAGGGCAATTGTCCAGCTTGTATTTACCTTCACAAAAGTGATTGTTTTACCACTCATCGGCTCAGATTAATATTCTAAGTGTCCGACAACATTGTGGAAAGGATTTCTAAGAAGTACAACCTTTGTGTTAAATAGTAAGATCCTTTTTTTTTTTTTAAACATTGAAAAGTCCTTAAAATTGCATTCCCCAAACCCACCAGACTCCATGTAAATAAACAGTAATTTTAGCATTGTAAAAATACACTTCAGTCAACAGAAACAAAATAAAACTATGAAAAGTACTTTTAGTTTCTTCCCACTTTTCAGTTTTTCAAAAAACTTACCAATTTAGATGTGAAAATAGGTTGGCTCTATACACGCTAAAAGTATTGCTTTTTTTTAAAATAGTCTGGTGGGTTTCACGCTAGCAACTTCAGAGCTGTTTTTGGTTAAACAGGAATGTCTCAAAGAGGTTTTAAAGGTCTATCTCTGAAGAGATCTTTTGTCAGATACTTAGAATATTACTCTGAGCCTGTCAGTGGAAAAAGAGCACTTTTGTGAAGGTAAGTACAAGCTGGACAATTGACATATTAACTTGCATTGTTTCACCGCTGCCAACTGCAGAAATCTCGTCTAATGTTTGAATGCATGACTAACTTGTAGCAGAAAAGTAAAATGAGTACCTTTTGAACATTTGAAAATCTTGTTACTCTAGAGAAGTTGAAAGCACACATAATTATCTTATACACAGCATTTAACAGTTAATGTTAACTCATATTGTCCTTCACTGCTCTGAAGATGTAAACAATAAAAAGAAAACAGTAGCTTTCTGATTGCAATAAAAGTTGGCATTTCAACAGCTTTGTGGAAATCAGCAGCAGAGTTGGAATGTGTCTTTGACCAATCAGATTACTTAGCTGGAACTGCCTGTTGTACAATTCAATGTGGGAACATTATATTTTCTTATACACCCTTCATGTGAAATAATATGGACAGACTTCAAATATACACCACTCATTTATCCCATAATTATTGTTACCAAGACCACATTCCTATTTAGCTCAAAAGTGTAGTGTTACATGGCAAAAGTGTGTGTGTGTGTGTGTGTGTGTGGGGTGTGTGTGTGTGTGTGTGTTGTTGTGTGTGTTGGTGTGTGTGTGGTGGTGTGTGTGTGTGTGTGTGTGTGTGTGTGTGTGTGTGTGTGTGTGTGTGTGTGTGTGGTGTGTGTGTGTGTGTGTGTGTGTGTGTGTGTGTGTGTGTGTGTGTGTGTGTGTGTGTGTGTGTGTGTGTGTGTGTGTGTGTGTGTGTGTGTGTGTGTGTGTGTGTGTGTGTGTGTGTGTGTGTGTGTGTGTGTGTGTGTGTGTGTGTGTGTGTGTGTTGTGTGTGTGTGTGTGTGCCAAGTGTTATAAAGTGATGAATGAAATATCTCCTAAATTAAATAGTTAACTGAACATACTCTTACAAATGGCTCAGGTAATGAACAGGGTAAACATACCTGCTATACATTAGAACATCAGTTACATTAGCTGTGTTTGAAACACTGTTCCCTAGCATGGAAATTGCACTATATAGTGCGTTTGCCATTTCGTAGTGGTGTTTGAATTTCATTCACTATAGCAGAAATCCCCACGAAAACTGAACGGGAAACAAATGGAGTGGAATTTTGTTTCTAATCAGTGGAAATGTAACATGCAACATATATATTTTACAATGTACCTGGGTGCTTGATTTGTTTCAGGAACGTATTAGAAGTATTTGTTTATGATGCTGAGCGCACCTGCCTCCATCAAACAAAGGGTGCATCTCCTAATGGTGTGTGTGTGTGTGTGTGTGTGGCCATTGTTAGCATGATGATGTTAGCATTTAGCTCAAAACGCCGCTGTACAGCTGCACATTGCACTCTTAATCCTGCTGACAGATAATGTTTGTAAAACTAGTTCTTCAAATTGCTAGAACAGACCATGTAAATGTTGAAAGTGAACAATGTTTGTTTCTGTCTCTTTACAAAATCAATATAGCATTTTGCAGTGACTCTCCTGATATGCAAGGCTTCCTTTAATATTTATTTTTTGTTCACTTACAAAGTCCCAGTGAATCCGTCCCGACATAAGCACTCTCCGGTTGCTTTATCACAGGATCCTCCGGTCCCACACTTGCACTTCTGTAGACAGCCCTTTCCGAAGGTGCCTGCTGGACAGAACTCCTCGCAGTAGCGGCCTATGAACCCTGGAGGACACTGACACGTCCCCTTGACGGGATCGCAGAGAGCTCCGTTCTCACACTTGCACTGCTGACTGCAGACTGGCCCCCAGTGTTTGTCATCACAGGCTGAAAGGTAACAGGACAAACTTGTGTATTGATTATGTTGTTTAGCCAAGATATTGAAGCACACCTCCAATTTTTCTGGTTTATTCATGCAAAATTGTGATGAATGAAATGAACTGTGACTTTTGTTTTGTGGGATTGGCTTTGTTTTTTTTGTTTAATCTTAATCTCCAAATTTGGCATGCAGTATTTAATGATACGGTTTATGTTAAATACAAAATTAACGACTACATGGGAAAAATGGATCCATTTGAAATCAAACACTACTTTCGTATACGTCTTTGGCTCACTTTTTAAAATATTTACCCAGAAAAAGTTGGGTTGTTTTTAATATTACCACTAATGCAGTTACAACATTTTCACCAGGGAGGGTCTCACTTTCATTGCCCACATTTTCCAAAGATTTAAGCCAGTCAGCTTCCAGTAATACGCCTCATACTCTAAACATTAAGTCTAACCTACTCTACAATGCTGGAAAAGAAATAAAAACATTGAAGTAAAATAAGATTACTCATGATTATTGTAACTTGCATATGTTGCACGTATGATCATTTTGTGTCGGTCTTATTTTTTTCCTCATTCAATTTTCCTCCCATACACTGTGGTGTAGCCTACACTCAGTTACATATGATGTAATGAAAAACAAACAGAAACAAATCTGATTAAATTGAACAACACCGATGAATAACAGAAGAAAAACAAGAAAGGAAGAGTGCTTGGGGATGACAAAGTACTGACTCTTTCACATGTTACTGTGGATCTCCCTAATGCTTCCACATTCAAATCTCCCCCTTTAGCCCTGGAGTGTTATATTACCAAAAAATACTTTCAAATTAGCAGGGAGATTTACATGGGGCTCACAAGACGGACGAGTTTTAAATGGTTCATTTTACAGAAGCCTGACGATTGACTGCAGAGGGGTTAGCGTGCAGCGGAGATTCACACAAGGTTTGGATTTCAATACATGATGAAGAGATCTCAGTCCACTGGGTTGCGTTATGAGAACACAGATTGGTCATGGATGCATTCTTTAAATTTCTCATCAATACCTTTAAACTGTCTTGGACATTGAACATCATTGAGAAAAGTTGATATCCAATAGCACTGACGTAACACTTGGATGGGTGTCAGTTATCTTCTCACAAGCTAAAACAATTCCAACGATTTCACACTGAACTCTCTGAATCATCTTTATGTGAGCAGCAGACATTTATCAAGGCCCGAGCTAAACGTCCATGTTCCAAGTATCCCCCCCTCTACCTTTGCCTCAGCTGCACATGTGCCCTGCCACAGCTTTGGAAAATACAAGGACTGATTTAACAATAATTACAGAGGTACAGCCAAATTTGGTCTGGAGCAACGCGCGCAGCCAAGGGCTGTAGTGTTTATTGCACTAACGCAGAGCAGGACCCGTGCCTCTTTTTTGTTTTAAATGAATCATACCTTCACTTTTTCTTTGTAGGCATTGGAAAAGGGTTCTGCTGGAGTGCGAGTCACGTTGACAAATGAGAAACTCAGCTGGACCAGCAATTATGTTTACAAAGACATTCTCCAGGACAGCTGGGGAGATTTACTAAAGGGTCTGCAGAACTGTCTGCATAAGATCTGTGAGGCTGATGCATCCAGACAGTTGCTGAACCAATGGGTTAAATTTACCAGGTTGGATGTGTGATTTTTTTTAAAAAAAAATTTTTTTTAAGCAGCCAGCTGGCAAAGTCCAAGCCTTCAGTGACTAAAACTCTTCCCATGTGAGTGTTTATCTGCATGTAAACATACATCTTCAAGTGCAAGGCTTTCTCTAACAGTTTTTGTTTACCTTGATCAAATACACTTATCTTAGCTTAATGATTGATTCATTCGAACGACAAGCACTGATCAAGCAAAAATTGCCAGATGAAAGGCCAATTTTAAGCGTTTGCATCTGTCCATGATAGTTAAATGACCTACAGAATGTTTATTTATCACAGTGACAACACAAAACACTGACAACAGATTCACAGAACTCGTGCTCGGTTCTTGATCTCAATAATGAATACAATTCCAAAATTATAAAAGATTAAGTTAACGGTATAGTATATGTAATATTTTAATCTGTTTATTGGTCCTGAATGGGGAAATTACAATTTACACTCTGTGTCCATACTTTGTTATCACACAGTCCTGAACTACATACACGCTCAGGATCTGTACATGCACTAATGGAGAGATGTCAGAGTGAGTGGGCTGCCAGCCAATCCAGCGCCCTGAGCGGTTGGGGGGGGTATGGTGCCTTGCTCAAGAGCACCTGGCAGTGCCCAGGAGGTGAAGTGGCATCTCTCCAGCCACCAATCCAGACTGTACTTTTTGGTCCATACAGGGATTTGAACCAGTGACCCTCCGGTTCCCAACCCAGCTCTCTACAGACTGAGCTGCTGCTACCACATACATGAATATCCACTGATTGACACAATTCAGAACTGGCATCTCTTGACCGTCTTTTATTAGGAATGGACACTGATGTGATGGGAAAATTCTTCCTTTTCCCCTGGGAATTGTCCAAGAGGAATTTTTTTTTTTTTGCTTGCCTACAAAGTCCACAAAATGGATAATACATTTTCTTTTATTTAAAGACGCCTTTCTTGGCACTCCAGGACGCCGCACAGGGAATTCATAAATTAAGAACCGCAAAACAAATACTATACAACAGCAAAACAAATATTATACAACAGAAAAACAAATACTGACCAGCCCCCACTGCTCATTTTTGATTTCAGTCCCTCTATCAAAATCTGCCTTCAGACTAGGTTTGCGTACAGCGTTAAATTCTTTGACATACTCATGATATTTTGTAGCTGCTACTAATGAGCCACATTCCTGCTTGTCTCTTAACTCAATCATTGACTTTACCACCACATTTCCATTTTTCATTCCACATCTCCTCTCTTTTTGTTAAGGGTGGAATGTAACTAAGTACAATACTGTACTCATTGTGAGATATTTTGCTGATTTTAATCCAGCTGTCATTTTTGTGTGAGCAATGTGTTTAGATGAGTTTTTGGCTTCCCTTGGTAGCGCCAGTGCACGGATCTCCCAGTGAAGCAAAGCAGTAGAGGTTGTAAAGCATTGTGGCGGTCCTCCGAGATCTCTGCAGACCTCAGCTGCTCTTTTTCTCCGTGCACTGGCGCCATGGAGGGAAGCCAAACCCTGTTCATCTAAACAATGTGCCCACACAGTTTCCTTTTAAATACAAATTTAAAAAAGGTGTCCGTACAAATACGTTACCTTACTTAAGTAGACATTTTGTGTATCTATATTTTACTGGAGTAATTATTTTACAACAGACTTTTCATGCAATTATCTGTATTTTCTACTCCTTACATTTTAAAAATGGCTCGTTACTCCTATTTTAGTTCGGCTTTTTTTCATTTCTGCTGGTCATCCTGCTTGTCATTCAAAAAAACACAACCGAAAACCTATCCGGATAAATCGCGCCATCCGGATGGAGTACATTTTATTGTGGTTGGATGAGAAGTATGAACATATCATTGAGACACTCTTTTGGTTTGTACGAGATCCATTGCACCTGCACATGAAACAAATCACGTCAAACCCCAGCAAGGAAATAGCATACGCATGTAGCCTAGCACAAAGATGTCTGTGGCAGAGACTCGAACTCAAGCAAAATGTCCCAAGCCAGGAAGACCAGCCAACCCTTCTACATCCCTGGCCGCACCTGGAAGATTTTTTTTAGAAATTGTTGGCTGCAAAAACAACTCCTTTCAAATGGGCTGCAAGCTCTGCGCACCCAATTTCCACAAGCTAATTATTTCCAAAACTTGCCATAGTTCTGAAACCTGGGGCTTCATGTAAAAAAGACTGCGCAGCTTTCATACCAGAAGATGGCGTATGGCCAGAACTTAAAGTACCTATGCACAGAAATATTCACATGTATAAACCTTTCCTTTATACATCACAATCAACGTGAAATTGCGCGCACGCAACCTCCCTCCTTCATAAATAAATATGGAAATTACCATAAATTTGGCCCCACACGTCATTCTTTATCCAATCACAATAGGTTATCCCGCTGCAGATGGGAAAGGAAAAAAAAAATTCTTGTGCTGTTTGGAGGTGCTGAAATCTAGCCAATAGTGGCAGCGCCACACCAAATACAGAACATTAATCTCAGTGTCAGTCCAAATTACGCACAATAGGCAGTTTGATCTCACTGATGTAATGCCATTTATTTTCTAAATGTTAGTAGACTCGGTGAAACTGAGTCCAGCGTGTGGGAGACCCGACTCAGAGGAGGAGAGGTTAGTGAGGCCAGCGTCTCCACGGCAGGTGACAGTGCACACAGATCAGCTGCGCCATGCATGGATGAACTAATGCAATAGTAATTAGGACTACAGTATCAGATATGTGCAAGACAGTCAAGACGGCCTAGTGTTTGGTGGCACGAGTACACCTGGTTCACTTACATAGCCTCATTAATGTGTAATTGAGTGAGTTTGCCTACCCGACACAGGGTTTGTTCCTTGGGAGATGGACTTGTGCGTCCCGGCCCTGTACGCCATGGACGTCTGAGCCTCCAAAACTACAGACTCAGATTCTATTGCATTTTCCTGTGCTAATCTTTTTGTTGCACAGTGAGTAAGACATTTCATATTTTCTAAGTGGATTTTCATTCATTTTTCCGCCTCACAGAGGTTAAGTAGCCTGCGAATTAAACCGTTAATAATGTGAAATATTATCCACATAAATGAAACTTATGTGACGTCACAGACGTATGCCAGTAGGTGAAGAGGAAACGTTATTTTGTAATGTTTGGTGATTTACGGCAATTTTTAGTTAGAATTCGGCACGTTACAGAGCCAGAAAAGATTTTGCGGACGGCCTTCACATTCTCACGACTGCTCAACAGTTTGTATGACGGCCCGCACATTCTCACGTCAAGTTTATTTTTTTATACATCACAAAGTGTCCAAAAACCAGCGTACGCAATCTTTTTGTGCATATGCAACGTTTATACGAGGCCCCAGTACTTTTACACTTGAGTAAAAAGCTTGAGTTGATACTTCAACTTCTACAGAAGTCATTTTGAACCCTAGTATCTATACTTCTATCCGAGCAATGAATGTCAATACTTTTGACACCTCTGGGTACTTTAATTTACAAGTTATGCTACTTTGTACTTCCACTAAACTACACCTCGGGAGTTAAATATTGTATTTGTTTTCTTCACTACTTTTGTCTGACAGCTTTAATAACTTTTCAGATTAACTTTTAATACCCTTAGTAAAAATCATGCATCTCCAAATATCATGATTTTTACAATGTTTCTGATAAATTGAAGGATGAAGTGTTAATTTATTTGATGAGAAAATTCTCTTACTTCTCAAGCTAAATTAACTCTAAAAAGCCTCTTGGCTTGATGTATTGTCTAAGCTGCAAACAGAACTGTTTTTAATGAATAAGTGACTTTTTAGAGACATGGTCTCGCAGGACAGCGACGCTGCAAACATGATTTTATACAATATGATGCATTTCTGTAGATTAAACTACCCAACGGTATATAAAGTAGTTAAATTAACATAACATTACACATCTACAGCTGTAAAATGCAGCAGTAATATTAATCCAGAAACATAATGTATCATATAAAACACTGACGGGGAACATTTTACTGCACATCTTTCATGTATAGAATGAAGAGGATTGAGTGTACTTTGCCTTCTTTTTTCTCCGTATTCATGGACAAACCGTACTAAGTGTTTAGTAAAAAAAATACAGTCCCCTCTCCTTTTTCCCATACTTAGATAGCTCAACACACAGGCATCCAGGAAGTGTCAGGGGCTCATTCTGCCAAAAAAACTCCATTATAGGAAAATACAGTGGAGCCAAGGCTGAAGAGAGGAGGAGAAGGAGTGGAAGAAGAGAAAATAGAGTGAAAGCAAAAAGAATATTGAAGAGGAGGGGGGAGTGTAAGGAGAGTCGGAGAGAACTGGGCCATGCAAGAGAGAGTGGGGTAACATTTTCCATTTCCCCTTCCCATCATCCCCCTGTCAAGGCATCAACCACCACACGTTAAAGCTAATTCCT
>NC_045738.1:16192559-16208562 GCF_008692095.1 Etheostoma spectabile | reverse complement strand
GAGGAATAGGGGGAGTAAGTGGAGGAGGGCTGTGTACTATTGACCCAGCTGACTACGATGAAACGGGCTGAAGGTAGTGGAAAACTTTATTTTAGTGAGGGGGACGGCAGCCCCGCGAAACGTGGTTCTGGTTTCACACTCCCTGTTTGAACAATCAAACTTAAGGAGATTTTTAGACAAGACAAACTGGGTTAGACTCACTGTTCTGAGTTGGTGCTTTAAATAACTTTTTTATCATTTTGACTGACTTTATTTTTGTAAAAACATAACAGGTAAATGGAACAGTTTTACTGTCTCTGTCTTAACTCTTTTTATTGATTGCGGCTACTTCCAATACAGTACTTAACTCATAACTTGTTGCTTTCAAACTATTTTGTTACATGTTTGTCTCTTAGGAAGAGAAAAGTAGCTCAGAAGTTGAGGTATTTATTTAAGAGTAACTGTGTGAGAGGTGGAGTTGCAGCTCCTCCTGCTCTAGTAAAAGGATTTCTGAACTGAGGCTGACAATAATGACTCATTGCTGTGGATGCAGTAATGCTCCCTTGCTGTTTCCAATGGAAAGGCCCTTTGTCTGCAATGCAGTGGTGTATGTGAAGATCAGCCATTTGAATAATGGCCATTTGTCATTTCCTGTTGTGCATGTCAACTTTATTTGTGTGTGAACCTGAAGATGGGGTGGAAAGAGAGTGATGGGAGGAAAAGCAAATGAGAGCATGAGGAAATTGCTGTGAGGGAAGAAAAAAAAAAAGTAGATTCATACCGCTGGAACAGTCGTCGCCGCGCCAGCCTCCCTCACACTGGCAGCGGTCTGGAGCGACACATCGACCATGGACACACTCCTTGGTGCAGCGAGCTGGTAATAAGAAACACACTTTATGACAGACCCAGCTAGGTGGAGAACAGTCAATACAATGGATGACATACAGCAAGGTGTGCAGCTATCTGAGATTACACATCCGACTGTATAGGCCAGTATTTTGTGTGACGTATCCCCACAGTCCAATATGATGAGTTTAAGAACTTTTTGATCAACTGAACCCGTCATGTTCCAACTGTGTACATTTGAATAGGTCTGCATGTTATTTATAATTATATTAAAGTGCATGTTGCAACAATAATTGTTTTTCTTGCAAGATATAGTGATCCTGTTATTGTCTTTTTCTTAATTTTTTTTTTTTTGTCCGTTTCCAACGAATCCTCTAAACATTTTTTAATGCCCCCTAAAACAACATACTATAGAAGTGTTTTTTTGATCTGATGCACCTATCAGCAGACATAATTTGTCCATTCGTGTTTAATATATTTCAAAAGTAGACAATCTCAAGGGTGTTTTAATTCAATTAAAATCTACTCCATTTGTATTGTATTATTTCCCTCTAAATCTGTTCCATCCATCATAAACAATGTCAATAATGAGCTTCCAGCCACTGTTGGATGCCATTAATGCTCTGAAGAGGTTTCTCTTAGACAGAGTTGTGTTCTCGCCAGCTTCATAAAAGGTATTACTATTAATTAGGTTAATTCAATCATGGATTTATCACTAAAGACTAATCTGCCAGAGTTCTCTTCTTTTGTAGACAATTGTTTTCTTACCATACTGAGTACCACATGCTGTATTACTGTATGCACACAGTGTTTTTCCTTCAATAAAGAATAATTTAATGGATTATTTTCTGCTTTAGTTGGAGGTTAATGAAAACTGGAAGCTGGAGATTTGGGGGACCTAAGAAAAGGATAACATGTCATCAAATGAGGGAGGTAAGCATAATTATAAAAAATTATATGTAGAAAATCAAAAATACAGTGTACATTGTACAGAACGTGGGTTTGGGAGGAGTCACAGATGACATGTTGAAAGCTGAGATATTTCAATTATAAAGCTCAAAATGGCAGACGGCTCCAGTCTTTGCTTTTCTGATGTCAATCAGTAAAATCAAAGGCTTTTGTGTTTGGCAACAAAAAGAGAAACACACACACACACACACACACACACACACACAAAAACACGACTGCTGTGAAAGGTGGCTCATCAATAAGGAACCAAAATGCGTATTATTTCTGTTGAATGAAAAACATGTATCTCCAAAATGTCAGTTTTTGAAGCACAAAGCACAGCAACCTTGTTATTATAATCATACACTTCTGAGATCATCCAGTGATGTATGAGGTTTGTAAAGCTAAGGTAGAATTTTCTCAAACCATGCTCCCATATATGGTTTTGCTTTATTTATACACGTCACTGCTGACTGTCCGCAATAAAAGCGTTTCAGCAAACTGTTGACAGCTGCATCAGTTTTGTATTTTCAGACTACAATGAACTACCTGTTTAACTACCGCACCCAAACAGTCATTTTGTGACACAACTACCTTAAATTGACAATGAACTTTACAGTACTTAAAGTTAAGATTAGGATGAAGGTTAGGTTTATGGTTACTTAAATCACATAAAAAGACCAGTTTGTTAGGGAGCTATCATGGTAACTGAGTCACGAATCAAATCCATATAGGAATGTTTTCCCCCTTTAAACATTTTGGATTTTTGTTTTTATGGATCTACCAAACATACAGAATCCAAAGAATAACATGTTGAAGTGCTTTTGTTTCCACCAGGGTCCCAAGCTGTCTGAAGACTCAAAACATGAAAGTAAACAAAATCCGTACAGACTAAACCAAAACTGTATAAATATCCACTTCAAAACATCAAAACGCAACAAATAAAGCGGACGGATTGAGTTTAAAGTTTATTAAAAACTTGTAACCGTACTACATCAGTTTGGACCTGACGTCTAAAAGTCCCTCGTGGTTTGGACAACTTTTACTTATTTATTAAAAGGCTCCAGGTTTGGCTACATCAGTTTTTTTTAGGCACATTGGCCCTTTTGTTATCAAGTTGACTGAGTTTGCCCACTGATGATTCTGTTCACATTCCCAGTTTGTGTTGTTCTACCCTGATCTGTGCATGCAGCAGTGCCACACCTCTAACTTCATCAGCAACAGATGCTAAGTTTTTGAAATAACAGTTGAAATTATGTGAAATCCTTGAACTGAAATTAAAATGTGAAAAATATGAAGGTTTTCACGGTGTCAGCATCACATAGTTTAAAATTCCTGTTAGTACATGAGAAGCCTCAGTGGGAAGAGAACCCATAATTGTGGTAATTCCAGTTTCATGTGCTGCTCTAATTGACTCTGCACGTTGCATGGAAAAAAGACAAAAAAGAAATGTTGGCATTGTGCTGGAATAATACCAAAAGTATTCATCCAACATCAGGTTACTTTGTTTATTCAGGTTCCCTTTTAAATGTCTCTTTTATTGCATTACAGAAATCTTTCAAGCCTAAATTGTTTCTTTGTCATTAACAGAAGGATTAAATCTTAAATCTGGCCTGAATATATTTTGAATGTATTTGTCGATTGTGAAAGTAGTTTTATAATTCTGTTTTTTTTATATATATATATATATATATATATATTTTGCATAGTACTATGTTGCACACCCATGGGTGGGACCAGAAGGGTAGTTATCATTGAGGACACTGAGGTCAGGTCGTCAGTATTTTTTTCTGGGATTTGGGGCTTTTTAGGAACCAAGAAGACGTGTACATTATATAAATAAAAACACTCATGATCCCGGTTCTTCTAAAATGCCGGGTACGGCACATGGCGGGACAAGACCTGCTTGGACTTGAAATCTACTTTTTCTAATGTAGGGTTAGGGTAACTAGGGTCCAAATGAAATAATGAGGAGTGTTTCAGTTCTTGGGAGGCATTTGGACAGAAGACAGAGGTGTGTATTTTTGACTGATTGTCTGAAATAATCTTATTGATTCAGTACATGGGAACATTCAGATTGTTTACCTGGCTTTTCAAGAGCTCTACAAGGCAGGCAAGAAAGCAGCTGAGGGCCTGTCGATCAATGTTCTTTGGTGTTTATTGTGGTGATGGTTAATAAAACCGCAGATCAAAACCTCTCTGCTGGCTAAGGACTTTTCTTCTTCTCCTCCACTGTTTCATGTTTTAGCATTGCTATTATTTGTCTCAGCGATAAAAAGTATGCAGGCAAGTGGAGGGTTTAAAAGTTTCCATAATTACTTACGGACACATTTGTCTCTGCTCTCGTAATAGCCTGGACAGCACTGGTACCTCTTACGGTAGTCTGTCTTCACCGCCTGCCTGTAGGCCGTCTTGTAGGTGATCCTAAAAGAAGAACACAGTCGAATAGGACGCTTTGACCCTCCACAGACAGGAACAGGAAGTCAGCCCCGACAGGAAATGAGTCATTGTGCTGTTGCTACCTGTGGCGCATGCACTTGTAGGAGGTCCGAGGGTCCGAGCAGGGCTCCTCCGTCACATGGTCGTAAGGATGTGAGTAGGACTCTTTCACTGAGGTGGTGAAGCTGAAAAGCAGAACATGAGACATACTGTAAATCATTTACAGTCAGAAGAAATGGAAATTGTATCCAGCTCCGTTTAAAACAAAATGTATCAGCCTAACTTTTGAACAAATACCATGTAATTTTCCCTGAAAAGGGGGGATTTTTAACCATGCTAGTTGTATAGTGGCTTTGGGGATGACAATATCCGTTGGCCGGGCCAACACTTTGGTCCAAACAACTATTAGAGTGACTGCCCAGTTTGTATACAGTCAGTCCTTGCAACAATTAATCGATTAATCATTTGATCATTGGAAAGCTAATATTATATCTATTTTCATTATTTACCCCATTTTTAAGCAAAAATGTGAAACATTGGCTGCTTCCAGCTTCACTGGATTTTGGTGAACTGTTGCAACAATTTGAAAGCTAAGGATTCATGTAAAGAGCTAAATATTTTGCTGGTTGGAAAATAGCAATGTCCACTAGCAGTTTTGAATTTTGATTTTGTTGGATGTGATAGTTTGCTAAGATAAGCAGGTAACCAATCTTAGATATCTATGCTGCAAACCAGTTAAACAAAATAGAAGTGGTAGAAGTGGCTCTAAGGTAAAAGATTGAGTTAGTTTTCTACCTCTGCAGAGCAACACAATGCTTTTTTCTTTTGTCATTTATGTGATGAATTAATGTCTTGACAAACCACTGATTGCTGAAGTAATCTTTCAGCAATACTTTATGACTGCAGCACTGTTTGAGAAAATATGTATAATTGGATACAACAACAGTGACATGTATTTGTTTGTCACAGTCAAACAGGCCTCACCTCTCCCACAGGCTGCACACATTGGGATCTCCTGGGTTCAGTGAGTAGCTCAGACCAATCAGGAAGCTCAAAAGCAGTAGGACAGTGGAGCTATGTAGAGTTGGCATGGTCCTGAGGGAAAAGAGGACAGACATTTACAGAGCGATGCAAAAACCCAAACATTTCAGCAAGGATGTCAACAGGACAAAACATATTTATTTTGTAATTAGGGGAAACAACAGTTGGCGGACAAAATAAAAGCAACACTTATACAATGCAAAGCAATCTGATTCTGCAACAAATACATTCATTTGTAATGTGTATTTACATTTTTATTTACTGAAACAAATTTGAGCAGCCATGAAACAGCAATATCTCTGTAGCACTCTGTGAGTCAAAAGTATAGTGGAAACACGGATGAATAAACAAAAAGCCCATTCCTCTCAACTAGAGATTTACAATCATGTTTTTGTTTTTCATTTACTATAATTAACTTTTCACAGCGTGGCAAAAAGAATGATTAATTGAAAGCTGGTGCCCGGTACCTATAAATTGCGGTTAAGATTTAGCCTCTGAAAGAGTTCATTACGCTCAGCAGAGGTGAGGCAAAGTGCCAGCCTTGGAGCGTACCGCTGTCGGCTCCCCGTCAAGCTCCTCACATCTCAACAGGGCATATAAAACACAGGCATCACGAGACAACCTGACAGCAGACAGGATAGATTAGGGCGTGAGAGTGAGAGCATAAGAAAGACAACGAGAGGGGGGGGGGGAGAATCAGGGTCAAGACATGTGACTCCACACTTCATCCAGACCCCTATCAATCAATGTGGCAGTGAGGCCTGCACACTCCTCTGCTGTCCCCTTCCACACTCCGGCAGCATCTGGATCCGATCAGTGCATCGACCCAAGAGAGCTCCTCAGCACGGGGACCCTGTTGGGCTCTCAGGGAGCAAAAGGGAGGCAGTTTTTTCTTCTCATAAATATTCCATGGAAATGAACAGAAGTTCAGCAGGCCAGTGGTGTGAGCCTTCTGGTACAAGCATCGTGGGAATGCAACGGCATTTCTAGAGAACGGGGACGTCATGTTGACATAGGATTATTCAGGCATGTTCCCCCTCTTGTGTTTTCAACAAGTCCCAACTGACAGAATTACAGTACCACGGCATCTCATGTCATGTACTCATGACCTTAAGGAGATTTCTTAGGGAGAGTGACATCGCAGTTAGCCAACAAGATCATCTTCATTAAAAAAACATCTCAGATCTATAGAGAAGAAATAACAAAAAAACTTGCGGTGTGTTAAAACTAAAACAAAGAATCAAGACATTTCACAGATAGTCCTTTGAAAATGATGTGATCACTATTACCTGGCTCTCGTCACATGGAGTTAAGTTTAGGCAACTAAAATCTGACCAAAATGTTACCTCAGAATTGGTCTAAGATTTCAGTCAAATAAGATCAACTCTAAACTAAATAAACAGTCTACAGTCATGCTAACAGCTCGGTGAGGCTGTACTCCACTGCTCTGAACTAAATAAATGCTACTGTACAGATTGTGTCTTTTGTAAATGTGCGTTGTTTATATAGCGCTTTTCTAGTCTTAACAACTACTCAAAGCGCTTTTACATTATACATTCACACACTGTGGCCAAGGCTGCCGTACAAGGTGCCACCTACTCATCAGATATACACTCACACACGCAGCACCGGGGGCAACTCAGGGTTCAGCGTATTGCCCAAAGACACTTCAACATGGGACTGCAGGGCCAGGGATTGAACCCCCAACCTTCCAATTGGCAGGCAACCGCTCCACCACTGAGCCACAGCTGCCTGAATTGTGAACTGTGAATTGTGTCACCTTTTACACAGGACTGTTGTCACACAAAAAGGGTGGTAGGGGTTGAGTTTAGTTGACTTACTGTGGTAAGATTTTGGTCAAGTAAGATGAACTCAAAAGTAAATCTGTAAGAAAACTATGTATAATTTAGAGCTTTGACCCTGGCTTTTGGCAGTTGTTTCCACTGCATTATTTCACTGTCAAACTACTTCCTAGCTCTGTCTTCTTCATGTCATCTATCTGTGGGGAGAAAACATATTTCTCTCACTTTTCATGCACATATTTGCATTTTTAGTCACACTGCTGTGGACATTTGGGGAAATTTCCCAAGATGAGGAAAAGATTTTCCTGTGGCTTGGTAAATAATGCATGCCTCTAATAGTGCCAAGATCAGTGGTTCAGTTCCCTTTAGAGCCAGTCATGTATGTTTAAAAAGTAAGTTCTGTATGGTGCTTTGCAGAAGAGCACATAACATCAGAATATGGATTATTTAATGTGTTTGTAGAAACAGTCCACCATAAACACCTCTGAAGTCAATTAGAAGTCATTTAACAGATTCAATTCTACATTAACTCTGTCCATTGGCTTGTTATCACTGCTGGAGATTTGGCGTGGTGAGGGCTGTGGCATAAATCTGTGAGTGCACAGATCTTCTGCTTATGATAAACTGCCTCTTACTGCTCTTCTACCCACCGTCAGGAGTTAATTCACTCGCTGGCACAAACGCTCACGCCTCTGAAATCTGTGCCACAAAAACAGAGTTTTATGAGAATAGGCATATGGCTTTTATTAAGAAGAGTCATCAACTTCACCAGCCACTTCATTGGACTGGGGGTAAATATTTTTCATTACCTTCTTTTCATTTTAATTGTGATTCATTAGAAAAAGCCTTCAAACCGCATGGGAATTCTTAAATACTGAGAAAGAGAGCTTAATGACTGCAGACAAAGTTGTTTTGAAGTCGAGCTCAGACGTCTGTTGCATTTCATGTTTGGGTTACCTACAGCGGGGAGGGGAAGGCAGGTAGACGTCTGGAGCTCCAGGTGGTTGTATCATCATCTGGAAACTAGACTCTTCGGGGAGGCTACAATGCTTTTTAGGGAAATAGAGGAGGGCAGGTACTCTATAACTTGAGTTTTACACAAAACCCCACCACAACTGGGGAGTGACCGATTCCTTCTTCCCCTTACCTCCTTTTCACGTAATAATCTTCTACTCCATTATATTCAACACTGAGCTATCATTATTTCCTTTGAGCTTTTTCCAAACTGCAGCTCTGAATCTTTTCATTTGGACAAGCTTGGCTACGCAACAGAAAACCATGTAGTAGCATTATGTATCGCAACAGTTTTTCCATTCAGTTTTGATGCGTTTAGTTAGCAGTTAACTGGCGATAATGTATGCACACCTCCACAGTTCACATCCACTGGTCAAAGAGGTAAAGTCTGGACCAAGAGCTGTGAAACACTACAGTAGTAAAGGTGGCTCCAACGTATTTTGTCATGTTTGCAATGAAAAAAAACAGACAAGTCATCCAGTGCAAAGAAACTTTCATGTGGCTCTATAAACAGATATAAATAAGGCAAAATGCCACACACACACACATAAGCATACGTGCATGTACACTTACACCACACATAACGTCCACATGTATGCACATGCACACTCCAACACACTACACAGTTCGTATTGCTTGTTAGTTTGATCATCTGCTTTTTATGTTCTGGAGACATTATACACACACACACATCAAATGAGTCCCATACGCTGACACAAGTTCAGAGAGAAAGTATTTTTAGGATCTGAGGACATTTTGCTAATTCACTGAGGTTCTCTTACTGACTCTTTCTGTCAATGCCCAAAACAGCGGCCCCTGCATACACACATCGTATTAACTGAGGAATGCTCAAGGGACCCACAATGCTCTTAACAGAACTGCCCAAGGGCTTCCATTGGACTGCATGTTTGCATTAATTTACAGCCACGACACGGGGGGGCAAGGGGGAGGCTGGGGGTGTGGCCTTAACTGCCACTTTGTTCGTTTGAAAGCCATGATGTCTCTCTCTCTCATGTGTAGGCAAAATTCTCTGGGCGAGCAAAACAGAGAAAGGGGAGGTAACCTTGTTATTTATGACATCATAAGGGGCAAAATTCCAGATCAGCCCATCTGAGAAAAGTTAGATGAGAGGATTGAAATCACTCTCGGCTGTCTGCCCATTAAATTTGTAGTTGGAACCAGGAGATGGTTAATTGAGCTTTAAGACTAGAAATGGTTGGGCGCCTGAATAGCTCACCTGGTAGAGCGTGCGCCCCATGGACGAAGGCTCAGTGTTTACCGTTGCAACCGCAGGTTCAGTTCCAACTGGGGGCCCTTTTCTGCATGTCATTCCCCCTCTTTCTGTTTCACATCACAATCTATCCTGTCTAATAAAAGGCCTAAAATTGCATGGCAATCCAGGTCATAGGAGTGGTGGATTTTTATTCTGGTCTAATTTGAAACGAAGCACGTGGCACCGATCAAACTGTTTGCGTCCCTGTTTCCTTTCTTTCTAACCTCTGATTTCTGTCTCTGTTTATTTTTGTGCAGTTGCAGTTCTAATTGAAGTAGAAAATATTAGTCACCAGCTGGAAGTTAAAGCCATGGGGGAAAAAAAAATAAAAGATGGAATGACACATTAGTTGGGGTGGAGTGAGAGAGAGCGAGAGAGCGAGAGAGAGAGAGCAAGAGAGACAGTCCTGCCAAAGTTCATTTTCATGTCAAGCTGCTCTGATGTCAGTCAGATACAGAATATCTCCATTTTCCATCCTCTTTTTCTCTTTTTATTTAAAGTGGTTTTTGGGCTTCTCTTGGCATTACCAACTCCAGCATGTTCTTCCAGAATTAATATATAATAATAAATAATAATCAAGGCTGAAGACCTTTCTTTTTGATGCTGCCTTTCTTTAAATGAATGCTCATTTCTTTAAATTTCTTATGCTGCACTGTAACTTTTATTCTTGTGTTTTATGTGTCCTAATGTTTCTATTTTGTTTTTAACTGTCTGTTCATGTGTTTTATTAGTTTTTAATGATTATGATTTTTAACTGTTTGTACTTGTGTTTTATCTGTTTAACTGATTTCGTGTAAAGCACTTTGAATTGCCCTGTTGCTGAAATGTGCTATACAAATAAAGCTGCCTTGCCTTGCCTTGCATAAACACTTAAAATGTCTTTATTCTGTGCACTATTTAAAACTCCAATCAACGTTAACAAGGCTACAAAATAAAGGCAACATGGTGAAACACTGTAGCTCTATGAGTTACGACACACAATCCTCCAGGTGCAGCGCATTCTTGTGTGGCTCGGAAGTGTGAATCAAACTAAAATTAATCAGTCTTGTTTCATACTTTCTTAGTAATAAGTCACTATATCAGCCCCAAATCTACTCTACAGATTAATGTCTGATGTTTAAAAAAAAGTTCATAATAAGGTCCCTAATAAAACAGGCTAAATTAATGATTATGTCTGCAAGGTTAGGAATAAGGAGTGGTTAAACTCTACTATAATGCCATTAAAACAATGAGAGATCAGAAATAAAGAATCATCTGCCCACCCAAAGTGAGATCTGTACAAAGTAATATCCTCCGATTAAGCTCCCTGAGACCAAATCAGAGTGAACAGAAGTATGTAGCTAACTGCAAGCCCTTTAAGGGGTCCTTGACATGGAAAAGTAAATAGGAATACAGTGCAAAATGTTGTGCATTATAAAACCTTGAGCAACTGACAAAGAAAGGAAGACCAAAGGACAAAAATCAACTCCAATGTTTCCTGGCAACAAGCTGGTCACACTGCACATGATTAAAGCATTGCTGTGCACCATTACACTTAAAAGTTGGCCTATAAAGTTGCGGTATGTATCATAGCCTTAAGGAGATTTAAATGATCACCCTCTGATTGTGATCATTACTTGTATCAAAAAATACCCTCCACAGGAGAGAAGAGCTAAAGGTTTGCGTCACAAATTTACAGTTCAGCTCTTAGAAAAACAAATCTATAAAACTGCTCGAGGGCAGAAACTGACAGAAACTGGAATATATTAGCCAGAGTGCTCCATGTGACACACCGACCGCAGTGCCCTCTCCCCTTCTCTCCCCCCCATCCCACCCTTATACTAAACCAGAGTTACTGTAAACTGGATATAAAACCCATAATCCTTTGCATCTGGGTTCTCATCTTGGTGCGCAGGACGGGTTCGGCTGCTAAACCGCAGTGAGGCTGGCACCCGCTCTCCAGTTGCTGCTATGCCTCATGTTGGGTGGGTGGCTGGTCTTGAAGAGGGGGTGGGGGTTGAACAGAGACCCTTAACAACACACTGGGGACTTGGAGAAACAATTACATGGCACACCCAAAAATGTAATGCGAGAACCCGTATAAAACGTCCAAAAACACACACACATGTTTCATGGTGTTCATCAGTTTTGCTACATTATTAACCTTTGAGCCAGAGAACATTCACAATGCCTACATCAACCCTCTGTTTACAGTAAAGACATCATATACGGTAAAAGGTAGTATTCTGCCACAAAAGCTGAACCCCCACACTGGAAAAAGCTTTTCAGTGGAAAACTCTTGGCAGCCCAAATGCAGTTGACGGTTCTCGGGGGAGTTGCGTGACAAAGGGATGATCTAGCGAGGGAGAGAGGAGGGGGAGGATTTGCACAGATCTTGGAAGTCTGAATTTTGCTGCGTGAGCTCTGCAGTGCTTGCTATCTGCAAGACTGAAGCAAGTGAAGTGGAAATTCTTGGCCTTTTGAACTTTAGGCAACAATACACACCTTTTTAAAGTCTGTTTCTTTTGTCTCCTTTTTCAGTCAGTTAAATTCTCTTAATTTGACCCTTCATTCTGCAACTGTATCTTATAATTATGTCAGCAGATCTGTCCTACAGTTTTGCTAGAGTTTCCAGTAATAACAAGGGAATAAATTAATTGGAACCTCCTCAACAAAGACTTCTTACCAACAGGCTCTTAAATACAACGACAGATGCATTGTGCAGCCTGCCAACATGTTGTTGGGTTTGAGTCCTTTTAAAACTGATAATTAAGGGAGCTGCAATGGAAAAACTAACAAAATCACCTCAAATCACCCCAAACCATCTCTAAAGCAACGTCAGGCCAGATTTCATTTGGCAAGATCAGGCTTTGTGGTCTGGGATCCTTTATTTAAGTGAGAAAAACAGGATGCAGTATGTGTCCCCATTGACTGGTCCCCTTTTTACTTTCAGTCAAATTTAGTTTCCAGGGGCAACCAAAGACAGGCAGCAGATCTGAGGTCAGTTGTCTGTCTTGAACATCACTTCACTTTAGTGTGCCTTTCATGTCACCTTGCAGCAGCCAAGAAAAACTAAACTTATTACATGCAATCTACATGTAAAATGTATACTTGTACACAAAACCCCAAAAAACTTTAACAGACCAAAGATTTTGAGGTAGGAGATAACAAATAAACTGAAAAATGAATTCTTACTACATAAACATGAGAGCAGAAGCCAATTTAAGATGATGGGATTTCAAGAGGATGCAATGTGCGATGACCACACCTTTTCCTGTAGTGTTAAATAGCTAGTACGATAAGCTAGTGTGTGTGTGTGTGTGTGTGTGTGTGTGTGTGTTGGAGAGTATCTTTATGAGTGAGGTCAGAAGGTACTTGAGCTCATGTGAAAGCCTCTTCCCCACAGTGATGGAGAACAGAGCCTGTGGATGGCAGTGGTTAAAGTGATAAGGTCACCATGGTAACGTTGTTGTTTTGGAGTGCATGAGGACATCGACATGGGTTGAGCAGTGGCCGGAGCGGATTTTCTATTGACTCCTATCTGCAACCAGTATGAACTGCAACAACATTATTAGAACTTGAACTGAAACAAAATTTGAAAACTTAATACTAAATACTTTTTAACTTTGGAACCAGCACTTTTACCGTCATAAATCCAGTATAAGACTAGAAAACCAATTTTTCTTCTGTGTTGGGTGTTAGTCTGGAAAATATCCTAGTAGGCCCATCAGTGATCTATGGGGAGGCGTTTGGACACCAAACAGTACTGTATTTTGTATTTCAGTTTGTGATGATCTATTGCAAATTCAGTATGACGTTGCAGATCTAAAATGATGCATGATTCCGCAGCTGAAGGACCAGCTTTTCACCCAACAAGTCCTCCAAATTACCTGACAAAATACAGTACATTTGTAATCTGTAATGGCCTTTTAAAGCAAAATATACAAGTGTTTTCAAAACCGTACAAGTCACGGCTAGAAAAATAAATCTGTTTTATGATAGTTAATTAAGATGTGGTATGGTTTAGGCATAAAAACAACTTGGTTAGGGAAACATTGTGATTTTGTTTCAAATTGCTACTGCGTTAAGGTTAGAGGTTCATGGTCATACTTTACAAAAAAAACAACAGTGGTCTCCTGTGGTCTGATGGATACCACTGATTCTGCCGTTTTATCTCTTTATTGAAAAAAACAGTTTTGGTTGATAATTTAGGGGAAATTTGACAATGTTTCCCAATCAGCAGTGGGATTTAATTACTTTCAAAAACTGAAGGAAAACCAAGGACAGCTCTGTGCCTGGCGTTACTTAATCAGGTGCAGAATGATCCCTTTTTTAAATAATCTGTCATTTACTTAGAGCTTGATCCAATCGCCTGCAGTCTACACTCACTCTACACACACTAATAAAAAACTGCAATCTTTGGGGACATTGATGAGAAAGCAAATAAATAATGCTTGTTTTCTTCACTCATGAAATGTTTACTTTGTGCAGATGTTTGTGTGTGATCTGATGTGGTTTACACTGAATGTTTTGTTGTTGACCTGGGCTGCTTGCCAGTTGTAGGCTTTTGCTCTCCCCGTTGCGTTACTTCAACACGTTTGAGGCTTGTGTGCTCTCCTACACAGACCCACAGTGCAAACTGCTGCCTGGTCCTCCACACTCCAGACCAAAACCACAGGCAGGATGACTGTGGCTTCAATGGTCAGAGAAAGCAACAGGTCCACAAAAACAAACTTAAACACTAAGTCACTGTAATAAATACAACAGTTCACCTCTATGGAGCAGAATAAACTAAAACACAGACTTGCACACCTTGGATTAAAATTATGTCTGGTCTCTTTATACAAGTGTTTTATCCAAACTTTAGTAACTGAAATGGTGGAAAACCCAAAATGGAGGCCCTGGCTGAGGTTTCAGAGGGACATGACCATACAGAGCCGTAATTATATGTGCTGTAATGCTCTGTGGATCACACTGGTGCAGAGACACATAGAGTCCTTGTAAAAAAAAACAGCCTTTTCCACAAACCGTGACCAGAAAACATAGCTTTGCATTGTAAACTCTCACAGTAAGAGCACAGGCGAAAAACCTCTAAGTAAGAAACATAAGTGTTTCAAAATTCACAAGGTTTTGTGTTAGTTATTTGTCACATGAACCATCTGCAGCCACAATGTGGCTTCATCACATAGTTTTAAACTTGTCACCTCTACTGTGACTAGCAGCACATTAGTTTTTAACACGGCAGCCTGTGTGACCCGTTGGTTAGACAAACTATGAAAAGTTAAATGGTTACACTCCAAGGTTACACTACAGATTCAGACTCAGAGATTCCTGCTGGTAAAGGTCTAGTGTGTAAGCTTCTGTCAGTCAGGTAGTTAAGATTCATCCTCTGTGCCCCTTGAATGTCTGTACAGAATTTCATGGCAACCTACCCAATAGTTGTTGAGATATTTCAGTCTGAGCCAAAGTGGTGTATCCACCTAACGGACATTGCCTTCCCCAGAGCCACTCTGCTAACATGGCTAAAACGTAAGAGCCAAGTTTTAATGAACTGCATGTATTCTTGAACAAAAACACAGTGAAGCCTTTACAGCACAAGAATTTCAAATGTTGCTGAATTGTGTTCTATTTGAAAAGATCTCTGCCATAATGATTCTATGAGCAGGATATTTTTAATGGCTGTGACGCTTGATTGATTCGTTGGAATGTCCTCTGTGCCATTGTTTCAGCATGTATCACAGACGCGTTGTTGATTCAGAGGCACACTTCCTTCTCATCTCTTCCTGTGCTTCACTGTCTAACTAATTCTCCGCTGCCATTCAGGAAGCGGTCTACTCTCTGCCTATGAATGTCTGTGTGAGTCAAGTTATCCACTTAAATTAACATTCAGTCATTGTATGACCTAAGGCGACGGTACTTTTCATCGGACTAAAAATACTGCTATGATGCTGTTCAATTACTTCCTAATTTCAAAAATAAAGTGAGTAGTAATGGTATTAAAAATATTCATGTCTGCTGTGCTGTGTTTTTATATGGCAGGGGAAAAGGCTTCCATTTATGGTGAATACTTTCATTATAAATTAATTAAGATTATTTTCTCGATTATTCAGTATATCATTTGTTCTATAAACATAATAAAATAGTGAAAAATCTGAAAAATATCCTATAGCCCATGGTAACGTCATCTTCTCTTGTTTTAATCGACCAACAATCCAAAACTTTAAAATATAACCTTTTTTTGGAATGTACAACCAAGAAAAGCAGCAAATTTCAGCACTTGACAACATGGAACTGTCAGATATTTGAAGCTTTTGCTTGAAAATTTACTTAAACAGTTAATCTGTCATCAAAATATTTTCAGACTTATTTTCTGTCAATTGACTAATCAATTATACAACAAAGTATCGCAGAATTCACCAAACTCAAAATGTTACGGTCTTTGTCTAAAAAGCAGGTGTTTATATATACATACATATATACAGTGAGGGAAAAAGTCTTTGATCCCCTGCGGATTTTGTACATTTTCCCACTGACAAAGAAATGATCAGTCTATAATTTTAATGGTAGATTTATTTGAACAGTGAGAGACAGAATAACAACAAGAAAATCCAGAAAAACGCATGTCAAAAATGTTATAAATTGATTTGCATTTAATAATGAGGGAAATATGTATTTGACCCCT
>NC_045738.1:16192123-16192549 GCF_008692095.1 Etheostoma spectabile | reverse complement strand
TGACTTAGTACTTGGTGGCAAAACACTTATTGGCAATCAGGTCAGACGTTTCTTGTAGTTGGCCACAAGGATGCACACATCTCAGGAGGGATTTTGTCCCACTCTTTGCAAATCTTCTCTAAGTCATTAAGGTTTCGAGGCTGACGTTTGGCAACTCAAACCTTCAGCCCCTCCACAGATTTTCTATGGTATTAAGGTCTGGAGACTGGCTAGGCCATGCCAGGACCCTAATGTGCTTCTTCTTGAGCCACTCCTTTGTTGCCTTGGCCGTGTGTTTTGGGTCACTGTCATGCTGGAATACCCTTCCACAACCCATTTTCAATGCTCCGGCTGGGGGAAGCAGGTTCTCACCCAAGATTTGATGGTACGTGGCCCCGTCCATCGTCCCTTTGATGTGGTGAAGTTGTCCTGTCCCCTTAGCAGAAA
>NC_045738.1:16191765-16192113 GCF_008692095.1 Etheostoma spectabile | reverse complement strand
AAGCATAATGTTTCCACCTCCATGTTTGAGGGTGGGGATGGTGTTCTTGGTGTCATAGGCAGCATTCCTCCTCCTCCAAACACGGCAAGTTGAGTTGATGCCAAAGAGCTCCATTTTGGACTCATCTGACCACGACACCTTTATCCAGTTGTCCTCTTAATCATTCAGATGTTCATTGGCAAACTTTATATGGGCATGTATATGTGCATGTATATGAGCTGTCTTGAGCAGGGGGACCTTGTAGGCGCTGCAGGACTTCAGTCCTTCGGGGCGTAGTGTGTTACCAATTGTTTTCTTGGTGACTATGCTTCCAGCTGCCTTGAGATTATTGACAAGATCCTCCCGTGT
>NC_045738.1:16191571-16191755 GCF_008692095.1 Etheostoma spectabile | reverse complement strand
TGATTCCTCACCGTTCTCATGATCATTGCAACTCCACAACGTGAGATCTTGCATTGAGCCCCAAGCCGAGGGAGATTGAGAGTTCTTTTGTGTTTCTTAAATTTGCGAATAATCGCACCGTTGTCACCTTCTCAACAAGCTGCTTGGCAATGGTCTTGTAGCCCATTCCAGACTTGTGTAGGTC
>NC_045738.1:16191426-16191561 GCF_008692095.1 Etheostoma spectabile | reverse complement strand
TCCCTGACATCCTTGGAGAGCTCTTTGGTCTTGGCCATGGTGGAGAATTTTGAATATGATTGATTGATTTCTTCTGTGGACAAGTGTATTTTATGCAGGTAACAAACTGAGATTAGGAGCACTCCCTTTAAGAGT
>NC_045738.1:16147202-16191416 GCF_008692095.1 Etheostoma spectabile | reverse complement strand
TCCTAATCTCAGCTCGTTACCTGTATAAAAGACACCTGGGAGCCAGATATCTTTCTGATTGAGAGGGGGTCAAACACTTATTTCCCTCATTGAAATACAAATCCATTTATATCATTTTTTACATGCATTTTTTGGATTTTTTTTTGTTGATATTCTGTCCCTCACTGCCCTTAAAATTATAGACTGATCATTTCTTTGTCAGTGGGCTAACGTACAAAATCAGCAGGGGATCAAATACTTGTTCCCTCACTGTACAGATTTTAAACTTACATTTCATCTTGTACCTACTGTGTGCTTTTGATTTGTTAATCTGGAAATTGTGAAAGTCTTTTGCTTCTTTACAAATGAAAATATTAAAAACTAAAACTAATTGCTTCTTCTTTGCAGTCAGTCAACACATCTAAACATTATTGTGTACCGTGCAGTAACAAACCTTAAAATACATAAAATTCTTTAACAGTTTGTATGAAACATGGTACATAGAACTGCAGCTGCACATTGACGTTTTCCTGAGGCTGTAGGCTATCTTTCAACATGTCAGTAACTTTTAATTACACCATTGACCCCTCTGATGTTTTGGTCCTAATTCCATTTACACATCAGAGCATGATCTTCATGCCGCTTTTTCCACCATGACAAGCTAATTTCTTTTAATAATAATGTGTCTCTCTTTACTAATATCCCATCAAAAACAAATTATTTCTGTCCTCCTCTTTCAGGGTCAAAAAGTTGTGGGAAACGCTGCTTTACAAAAGGATTTATAAGGCACTTTTGTCTCTGTGTCTTTAGTTGATCTTCCCATGATAAAACTATCCAAAGGCCAACACGTATTCATTCTTATTTTTTAGTACGCAGAGTTCCCTCAAAATATACAGAACAGGTCACAAGGTCGAGAGCCTTCAAAATCTTCAGAAGAGCTTAAATAAACAGAAACAACCTCCACTGAACTCTTGCAACAATCATGTTAGTGTCTCTGGGCAAAATTACTCTTTGTTAAGAGAAAATAGTAACTGTAGTAGGCGAGCAAACAAGCCAATATTGAATTGGGAGCGAGACTACATTTCTGTAGTCTTGGTTCTTTCTCTTGGACATGGATTGATCTGGGTCAGTATTGGGCTTTGCCTTGACTGTTTGCTCTCCGAATAGCAATAGCATATTGGGCCACTGCATTGGTATTTAATCTATTTTCTACCCATGAATGCAAACCTGCAGAAACCTCTGACGTTGTATACAGGTGACAGGCAGCTACATTAACAGCCTTGTTCAGGCTGAATAAACCCAAAAATCATTACTTTTTACTAATAAAAACTGTTCATGCTGTCTTGTTTTATCATTTGTCTGCTTCATTCAGAATAGCTGATGTTGACTAATTCTGGTTTTGTCTCAAATTGATCTCAAAACCGTCAGTATCTCTACTTGGACAAGGTTTAAAAGTTGACACGGTTACAGCTTGCACTGAATGTTTGTAGCTTAGCCAGGGGGAAACTAAATTATCATTGGCAGGGGAGTTTAGAGATAGAGTAGAAAAGAGTCTTGCGGTATTCTGTAGTTTTCTTACTGCCACCAAATCCTATGAAAAGACCAAAACTACCAAACTGATCCAACTAACAATGTAGTCAAAGCCTGATATATCTTATTCCTCTGTCCCATAGAGCTTCGTTGTTATTCAGAAATTATTAAATACACATCAGTCACACTTTTGCACTGGCTGACATATTCCTTTTTGATGATGAACATGGGCACTGTAGATTATTTACAATCAATTCCACATACACTATCCTGCTGCTGTAAATTCTCACTAGGCCACCAAATTTGTATTAATCCACAGCTGAAAGAAATCTAACACCGAGAAGTAAATAATTCTTTAGTCACATTATGATTCTATATTGACTGTCATTGGTGCAAAGACACATATATAATATTAATGGCTGCAGTGTGTCATATGCCAGGTGCACATCTGGATGTACTGTACTTCAAGAAACGTATGCAAAAATAAATCTGAATCTTCATCTTTGCCAAACTTCACAGCCTCTCTGTTGCAGGCTAGTTGATCTCCAGTGTGAACTTCTCCAATTGTTTGACTTATAGTTTCTTACAAGGGGAAACAGGCGATCAGACTGCAGCCACTGAAGGGAAACGATGAACCACTGCAAGCCGCCAAAACTGCCAAGTCATCACAAAACTCTGTATCGAACACTGACATAAACACAGATGTGTACACACAGACCTTGCCATGTACCTCAACACACAGGCATACAGCTCTCTTTTCTTTCCATTACGACCTTTGTTTTTGGCTGAAGGCCGTGCAAATTGCTTACTCTTGTGGTTCTGACCCTCATGGTGGGGGAGCTGCTGTCCAAACTCAGTGGGAGAGGTGTGAATCCAACCCCATCTGCTTTGGCAAAAACCCACCATGAGCACAGCAGCTGAATGTGTCTTCAGAACCCAATTATACACTTATTTTAATTCATTTATGCTGCTCTTAATATGAATCTTCTTTTCTGGATTAAACAAGGCCTACTGTATAAAAACAGTTCAGTGTTTTGTTGATATATGTTTTGTAAAATATGGGCTTCCTGGGGGGTCTATGGCGACTGACAACATTATGTTGATCCCTCTGAGTGTCTGCGGTGTCTGAATAATATCACGGGAAGCATCGTCCTTGACTGAAACACAAAGTTTAAGAACGACATATTTCATACTGCGGATAATGTTCCCATGCAACATCTTTAATGTCAGTCTTTGAGTCATGGTTGTATGAAAGAGAGAGAGAAAGAGCAATTTGCAGTAAGAGACTTTAACCACGCCGCATCTGGTTTTGATTACGACAACACTTCTAATGTGACTGGATGGCCGCTTCTCTCTCTCTCTCTCTTTCTCTCTCTCTCTTTCTCTCTCTCTCTCTCTCTCTCTCTCTCTCTGCAGCTGCTATGGTGCAGCAAGCTGGGAACCATTGGAGCTGGTGTGGTCATATTTTTTCTGTTGTTGTTGATTTTTTTTTTTCTGCCACTTGTTTGCAGGATCAACCCATAGTCCCATTTATTCTACAAGATTTTTTTTTAATAAAAAAATTGGTGATTTACCAAAGGCTCAAGTGTTGCTGCCCATAGGACATAGATACAGAGATTATGCAAGGAGAGTGGAAGCTTCACACTGGGAGACATGTGCATTTTCAATTAATGCCAGATGGTCAAGCGTCTGCCGTAACTGAGGTACCTAGATAACCAGGAAAGGCTTGGTCATACATTAACACAAGCAGCAGCAGAGTTTTCCAGAATAGTTATCAGTTGTTGTTTTTTTTTTAATCTATATTGGCTTTCCTTCTATATCTCTATTTCCAGGAAGTGCAGCCTGGGCCAGTAAATTCCTAAAAGTTAAACCCCATTGATTTACAGGCCTACCTCAGGCACATGGTGTGCTGCCTTTCTGGAGGACAAGGTGGACACCTGCAACTAATTAAAGTGATCATTTTAGAGGGTTTTATTTAGCCCCAAAAGCTCCTTCTCCCTCCCTCCCTCCCTCCCTCCCTCCCTCAATCCCTCTCTCCAGATGGGCCCCATTCTGCAAGCATCTGGAAGTTAAAGCCTTATTTTCTTCACTCAAAAACTTCAGCCACGTGTGCTACCCTGAAGGTGAACCCCTCAGAGATGTTCCTTTACTTAGTCTTATCCTCCATGCTTTTCCCAGCAGTGTCACTGGACTGAAACAGTTTCAAACCCCACAGGTGGTGCCATTAATTTACTATGTTGGAGCGCCTTGTGGCTTAAGAAAGATGAAAGTAAGGCACTGTAGAATGTGCTTTAGTTAACTGAAAGCCCTTGCATGGTCATCAGCATTGTGCAACACATTAGTCTCTAGGGGCTTTTTGGTATGACACCTGCATTTCTGTCTACCACAACAGGAAGACAGGGGGCAAAGAGGAGACAAGAGCCAGATACGAGCCACCACACAGGACATCCTGGGCAACACTGTGGGAGGGAGAGGGTCCTGGAGCCTGTCATCTTGTTTGGGAATGATGTTCCAACTCAAAGAAACCAAGTGGTGGGTAAACTCTTAACACTTTTCTCTTTCGTGATGCCCAGAGGCAAACAGAAGCAGCAGTAAACACAGCAGGTCTTCTGTGAGTCATGGAGGAGTATTTTGTTATGCCAGGGAGGCTTCTCCCAGTTTTTCAAAACGTTCTGCAAATTAGTTTCAACTTTTTACCAGTTAATGAGCAAATAAGCTATTTAGTTGTTAACACATTGCAAAAGCAAGTTGCCCTAGAGTATCCTGTCAGCACTTTATTAACAATGTCTTCGAAGATAACATGCTTTTCTCATTAGTTTTTAATTGACTACAACTCCCCAGTTCATTATCATCTGTCTCCAACTAATAATTTCATCTCTTCAGTTTCTTTTCAACAAAATCCGACCCTGTCCCCACAGTCCCTCAGGTCCATGCTCTTTATTCTGTCTTCAATCATCTTTGCAGCAGGCGGCACCAAGGGAATGAAAACTGGTACAAACAATAGGAAGCCGATCTAGGAAACATCTTGCATGTACATCCAGGTCTGCATCTCAACATTCTCTTCCGCTGACATGTAAACAGAAGAGAGTTGGGAATAAAATCAGGCGCGTAAAAGGAAAAGTCCTTGAACTATGCAATCAGAAACTGGCTCTACTACTCCCACCTTTTTCCAACACCAACCCTTTTTCTGGCTTCTGTGTCCATTTCTGACAAAGAATGCCTTTTTTTCCAAACAGAGCTTGTGTTTTTTTGAGTAATGGGTTTGCTGACAAATAGTGAAAATCTGTCATCCTGCCTTTCCTAAGCCTAAATTTGTCTTTCAGAAGTGGCCTGGAAAATGGAATAAAGAAACAACAACAACTCCTCTCATAAAATGCAAGATGGACTGCAAGAGTCATAGTTTAATGCAGCTGGTGGAGTGGATCTGGATATGAGCTCAAGAAAAACATCAAGAGTTCTAGCAGTTCGTGTTTGCCTGGTGCCAAGCATGACACAAAGGCCATTTGTTTTTCACATGCAGAGCTCACATCTTGGATGGTAGACTCATAATATTTCATCTCACAACAACATTCTCCGCTCCATCTACACAATGAGGTTTACTTAGGCAAGTATTAAACACAAACTAAAACCTAAACATAGCACTATTTTCATCACAGAGATAAACAGAAAGCGAGAAGTCTTCTGGGCCTTGAATTTGGTGCTGCCTTTCTTTTAATTCTACAGCTCAGGTTTCACTTGGTTCCAGTCATCTTGCATAGACACCACAGCGAGACACAGACACCAGAAAGCCAACAGAAAGCCCCTGAAATCTTAATGAACAATGTCTCCACTGCTGCTCCACCCACCAACCCAAACGCCACCCACCAACCACCAACATAAGCAACTTCAGGAAAGACCCTCACCACAGTACAAGTAGTCTGTGGTCACTTCATTAAGCCGCTGTTGGCTCCTCCCCCTGTTGCAGCCCAAACCCTCCAACCTCTGTTTTTTATGATTGGTTATTCGAGCCAGAGTCCAATGAAACTGTCCATGTTCCACGGCCAGAGCAGAGCGCGCGACCCAAAACCCCCGAGCTGGAGGGCTGCAGTCGAATCTGCTCCAAATTACTTGCACGGCTGCAAAGCACATGGGGTTGAAAGACTTACATTTGCCTTTAGGAATATTCATCTCGTGTCACCTTCTTTTGAATTCCCTGTGCTTGTCTTTTTCATCATGACTATTTCAGCATCAAAAATAGAAGCTGGGGGAGTAGACAAATTAACTTTCATGAGGAAAGCTTTGTCACTGATGTTTAAAAAGTGTGGGGTGCAAAAATTGAATTTCCAGTAACAGGCAACATTTTACACATAAAATAAAAGTCAGTGTTACAATCAACATGCAACAAAAAGAAAAAGAGTGCCACCCATTGCCACCCATTGCCACCCACAAGATTGACATGTAGAAACGCTACACCAATGATTATTTGGCACCAAAAGCCATCAAAACAAAAGGAAACAATATTAAAGATGTTGTTTACTGCTGTTGAGGAGGTGTAGCCTTTATAGGGGAACTCAGATACCAGTACAATCAGTTCCTATGCTGTTTCCCTCAATGTAGTATCTCTGGTTGCCATGGTTACACTGCGAGCTGCGGTGGCAATTTGGAAAAAACTTGAGTTGTGTTTAGCACTAAACAAAAAATACAACTGAGGCTGATGGGATTGTCATTCATTTTGCAGGTGTTTGGTCATTAACCAAAGTATTTAACACATTTTGACCTGATGATGGCGTAAGATGAAATGTTAGGAGATCACCAAAATTATTACTATTTATCCAGAGGGGAACATGGATGTGTGTACCAATTTCATGAAAATCCATCCAATTGTTGTTGAGATATGCCACTCAAAATCTTAAATGTATAACTTATTGTGGCAAGGAAAAATCATGAGGATTCATCCTCTAAGAACCATGAATGTTGGCACCAAATGTTCTGCCAAACCATGTTGTAGATGTTAAGATATTTCACTGGATTAGTGAAAACTTCGACCTGCAGCACTACATATATGAAATATACAATATAACAGATAGGAAAAGTCGGCGGAGCACCAAAGTCAGGGAGGCTTCATCCTCTGGAGACCATGAATGTTTGTGCAACAAGTCAAGATATTTCAGTCTGGACCAAAGTGGTGGACAGCCTCTCTCCATGCCAAGCTCTGCCAGAATTTAGCAGATTAAAACCATTTTAAAATATATAAAATAAAATACAATTCTATTGCAGAGTCCATGCTTCAAAGGATAACTCAACACTGTGATCTCACTTAAATAACAAACAAATGGTGTGTGGCCATCATGTATAAACTTGTCAAGAAAGATTTTGGCCTTCAAAGGACAACATGCAGAGACTGTGGGTACCCTGTGGTGTTACAATAAATTTTAAAAATGGCCAGGCACGCCAGAAGTAACAAAAGAAAGGTATTGCAATTGTATATACAAAGTGTATTGTATATTTGTTTAAGTTTTTTTTTTCTTTTTTTTTTTAATTGTTATTTATCATTTATTAATTAATTATTTAATTTTCCTCGGCATAAGGGGTTGTTGGGGTTGGAATGGGGTTAATAGAAGGGTGTCTTGTTACAAATGTCATTTTACTGTTGCACTGTACAATAACCTTCTCTAAAACAATAAAAATAATTTGAAAAAAAAAAAAAAAAAATGGCCAGGCACTAGGGGATCAAATTAACACTAATGCCTCTTACCTCAGTTCTACTTTTGTCTACTTCTATCTCATCTCTTTGTTTCTCTGGCCAGTGTCATCTCCAACCAAAACATATCCTATAGCTTGCCTGAGCCAGAGTCCTCCTCTGGACAAACAGACGGTAAGCGAGCCAGATCTCCAGCTGTCAGACTGGAAAAGGGTTAGTGGTGTGACCAGACCAAACAAAATGGGTCACCATTATACCACTGATAGCTGAAATGGTCTGGAGGAGGGCAGACACATTTTCAAGGGGAGATTCTATTTTCCACTAATGAGAATTTTATATAAATACAACGAAGAAAAACAATAGTTTTAGGGAGGCACAGTTGTGTCACTTCTCACATGCAGAATTCAACTCTTGAAACCAATACTGTGAATAATAGAACGGTGCTTTTAGGAATACTTGGACGAGGACAAAGGAAAGTTCAGTCTGCAGTCAGAGAGATTTCCTGGCGATTTTTGGTTGCCAGAACAGATGTCAGGTCAGGAGTCCAAACCAGGTGGCTGAGATTTATTCTGATTGTTAATCATATCTTGCCTTCCTCACAGATATTGTTATGCGTTAATTGGTGCCAGGTTGACAGTTAGTGTTAAAGTGCAAAAATGCTGAATTTACGGGGTGATTTTACAGGTCTACTGAGGAAAATAAATGAGGAGTTTGTTTCCAAAACAGTGTGCTTCAATGTGCAGCAGTTTATCATTTTATAGCTCTAAACTTACAGAGGATCAAGACTGTAAAAGTGTCAGTCAATTTGTCAACACGTGATTAGGAATAACCTGGTGATGTGCAGTAGTATGTGTTAAATGTGGTACTTCTATTCAATTTGGAAAAGGTCTTTTTACCCAAAACTCTGCAGACTGCATTGAAAAAATAAGCAGTCAAAATTAGTTCACAATCAGTTAATGAAAACATCTTTAGTTAATCATTTTCCCTTTTATAAATGGATCCTTTTCTATCAGAGTCTTGTACACAACCATATTATTATTATTATTATTATTATTATTTTCATGGGCATACTCATTCATATATGCACATGCATGAACGCATCAACAACCCACAGGAGCCTCTCATTTCTGCAGAGACAAAGAAAACTGTCTATCTCTCTCCGTCTGCTTCATCTGATTGACTTCACTGACAGGACATGAAAGTTGAGTCACACCATCACACACAGGATGTCACACAGTTGTTTAGGCTGCAGCCACCTCGCCGCCACGTTTCATTGCTTGAGTCTCAGCTCCTCTGTGACCCAAACACAGACCAAGATATGACTCCAGAACTTTGATTAGGACTTAACGACTTAATAAAAATCAAATGCAACAGAAGAGAAAGAGGGAGGAGGAGGAGGATGTGGGCAGTGAGGAAAGAGCAGACCTACTCCCAGCAGCTTCCTCTGCAATGAATCGATAGAGGAGACATGCCAGAGGAGCACAGAATTTTCTGACTCACACTCTCTTGATAGTAGCTGGAGACGTTTTCAAAGCAGAACCGGAGATGCCAAAAATCTCAGTCAGCCAGGAAAAGTACAGCAAGTGCACAAAGCGGTGATACAATGCCAGCAGTTCACTTGAACAAGTGTTTTTATTCACTTCTGATCAGAGTCAGGTGTTATGTCTTTGTTTGCTGAATAATGATGTTGCACAGAAAGATGGTTTTATAGTGTGTTTCTTCACCCAGTGTATAAGAAGCAACAAAACACCCAACTGTGTTCAGAAATCTAAAATTGGTGTAAAATGGTAATGAATATGATCTACACACTTTCACAGCCAGTGGTGGAAGGTACATTTACTCGAGTACTGCACCTAACTTTGAGGTACTTGTACTTTGTACGATTTTAGATTTTTAGATGCTTAACATTTGCTCCATTACAAATGGGCTATTCTGCAAAAAGAGTACTTTTATTATTAATACTTGAAAGGACATTGTACTGATAATAGATATGTACTTTTACCAAAGTAATCCTACTGCAATAGAAAACACTCTATTATAAGTAACAGTGCATTCAAAATTAGCTTTACTGTAAGTAAAATTGTCTAAGTGTAATTAGCAAAATGTAGGCTATTTAAATGATCAAAAGCAGGATACTCATTATTCAGAAAAATGACCCCTGTGAGTACCATATTAGATTATTATTACTGAAACATTGATGTGTATGTAGCATTTGACTATTGTAGTTTAGGTAGGGCTCATTTAACTACTTTCTAACAGTGCATCATATTTCATAAGCTCATCGTATTTCCCTCTGAACTGTAGTAAACTACAGTAGAAGAATAAAGTAACTTTCCAAAAAAAAGGCTACAATAAAAAAGACAAAAGAAGTGTAGTCTTCCTATAGACCCTAAACATTTTAGATGGATGGATGCCAGATAAATTTGCTCAGATGTGCTAGATGCTATACACCTCTCAGAAAATAAAGTCCATCGTAGAGGAAAACATCATTCATAAAGGAACTATACACTCACAGTACATTACTACACTTCCACTTTAAGTCCTTATAGGTTGAGTTTAGGATTCTGGTACATTCTGCACTATTTTCCATAACAGCGCAACGTTCCCATACAGTAACGGGGTGCAACATTTTGTCACATTTGTACAGTAGGCGAAAATGTATCAGTTGAGTCTATTAACCGGTAACATTTAACATCATAAACTAATTGTCATACAAATCTTTGGCTTTCAAATAAACCGTCAAAGTCTCCGGGACTCCGATGCCGTTTTGTTCGGTTTAGTTCATTGACAGTTTTGTACTCACCTTGCCCTCCGGCCAAGAACTCCCGGATAATCTGTCGCTTCAATATCGCAGCTCGAAACCAGCTCCCATGGACGAAATTGAGATTGAAAAAAAAATATGCGTTTGTTTTCAACGGCTCATCCACTTAGAAAAGTCTTCAAGCGGTGCAAACATTTAGAAGAGTGTAAAGAGAGAAAAAGAGACCAGTCGCATCCAGCGGGGGAGGGTCCTGAAGTGCAGCCAAAGAAACTGTGACAGAGAGGCGACGGAGGGGAGGGGGGTGGGGGTGGGGAAGATGGATGGATGGATGGATGGGTTAGAGAGGACATTTGGGAAGGTCAAGAGGGAGATTGAGAGAGTTGTTTTTTATCTTTAGGAGGCCTGCTGCAGACCTTGGTGTTTAAATGTGAGGATACCCTAAAAATACTGGTTCGGGTTACCAACCCACATTCACGGTTTTTGGGCTTGGGTTGTTTTCTAATGCTGGAGGAATAATGACCCAAATATTAGCTGACCTAGTTGACCCCATGCACAGGTGGCTCGTTTGTTTTAACCACCACTGGCTTTTTAATGTGTCACATATAAGAAAGGCTTAAAATACATGTAATAATTGGTGGCAATCTTAAGGTAAAATGTATAAAATGCTTGTTTTGACTAAACAGAACACTAAAATGTTCATAAAATGAAAAAGAAAATGTTTAACTGATACCTCAACAGAAATGTTAATATTACGGTTACTGGGACAAAAATAATCACACATTGGTATGCTGAATAGCACAATGGAAATGAACAACACAAAAACTGGGTCAAAATGTTTTTGGGTGAGATTAGCGTCCCAGTGGTTTTTATGCTCATGGGTACTGGTCAAACTTTACCCAGTGGGTTGGTCGTGTTGGCACAAATTAGGTTACACTTAACCCATCATCACAATTAACAATGTTGAACAGTATAGAGACAAAACAAAAACCATAACAATTTAAAATGGAAAACAAAAAACACAAATTACTGAATATTAAAACATCAGAAACATTCTTCACAAGTCATCACCGTAAAGGAACAATGAAAATATACACTGCAAAATCTGCCTGCCTCTAAGTCATTTAAAATTCCTTTAAATGCATCCAGAGAGATCAGCTCCAAGAGATTCAGGTAATGTTGCAACTGATTCCAAGCACAGGAAGCAACATAGGTTACTAAGACGCCCTCTTCCCCAATTCAGCCCTGACTTTAGGGACAGATAGTAGGAACAAGTCCTGGCAGTGCAGACAATCACTTCCCATACTTTTTTGAAGCATGTAGATCCTTACGTAAGATGGAAGCAGACCAAGTATAGCCTGATTGTTGAAAATCTAATTTGTAAACCATTGGCACTAATCTGCTGCAACTGTATAACAGCGTACACTCTTCTCGGAAGGTTTTCCACAAGATGTCGGAATCCTGGCTGCAGAGACTTGATCCCATTCAGCCACAAGAGCGTTTTGATGTTATGCCACTGATGTTGGGTGATAAGGCCTGGCTTAGCCTCAGCGTTCCAGTTCATCCCAAAGGTGTCAGATGGTTGAGGCTGTGCTCTGTGCAGGTTAGTCTATAGATTTTATTTGTAAAGACATTTCCTCATGGACCTGGATTTATTTTATTTATTCATGGGGGTGCATGTTGTCATGTTAAATCAGGAGAGGGTCATGTTGCCAAGTACACTATTGTCTCAAATGCTGTGGAATGATGGGGTTTTTACCTAAATTGGAATATAAGGGGGTCTAGCCCAGAACAGCATGTGAACAGGAGTGTGTTGGCCATAGTTTTTCTCTTTCCTTTTCTGTCTAGCACACTCTTCCTCTCACACACATACTTTATTGAGCTATTTAGCTGTGGAATAAACTCTTTTGAGATAACTGTCAGTCAGCTTTTTGCAGACCAGACAGCAGTATGAGGGCTTCCTCACAAACAGTAGGATAACCAGCCAGTCCCCCTAACCCCTGCTGAGTGCTGACACAGATAAACAACGCATGGGATGGAGGCCTGGTGGAACAAACATCCTCACTGCACGGAAACCAAGAACGGGGAAATGAAATTGTTTCCTGTTTTCCTGAGATTTTGAATCTCTTTTTCAAGGAAGACCTGGCCAAGACAAGCAGATTTATGTAAAAAGGATAAGCAGATACGATAACCAAATAATAATGTAACAAGGAGTTATTGGGAGAGCATGCTGACAGACTACAAGGTTGAAAACTTAATCTGAACCAGGCTATATCTTAAACAGGACTCTCATGAAGAAAGATCTGAATCCTCTTAGATATTTGTTGAATAATGCATCTATCAGATATGTTGTGATCAGAGGGGAGTGCAGCCAGTGTCCGTTTTGCTTCTGCATATAGTAAATCCAACTGGGATGGTATTTAGATTATCACTGGACTATTCAATATATTTTATTTTTTCTAGCGTGAAACACTGCCATCTACTGCCATCCTGGTGTTTTATGTCTACTATAGTATAACATCTGATCCATTATAAGATACTGACAGACAGGATGAAATACGAGGATTTTTCCAACCTTAAAGGTAGAAGGGAAAAAAGATTTCAAAGAGTTAAAAGAAAATTTACAATTACACAAGTATTTACTCTAGTCCTGTATACATACAGTTTTTAAGCAGCTTTTTTTGTATAGCACAAAAAAAGAAGAAAAAAGAAGCCATGGTGACGTGTATCCGGTGTCATGTCAGCCTGCTACCGAAACCTCATGGCTAGCGACCAATACATCCATGCTAGCGACGGCTAACACGGTTAAATGCGTTTTTATTTTCCGTTTAGTTTTAGTGATGCAGTTTCAATAAAACAAGACATTCCAGAGGTATGTTGTGTTTTAAACGATAGCAGACAAAAAGCTGTTAAGTGACTTGTAATGTTGCATGTTGAGGTGTTAGTTAGTTAGTTTTTAGCTATTAGCATCAACTCGGCTCTGTCAGAGAAGACAAACCCGAGACAGTTCAAATATGGTTTACCTAGTGACAAGAAATGCTAATTTGCTGTATGCAAGTGCAGTACAATTTGTAAGTAAAACTTCGACTAATATGGGTTAATAGAGAGAAGCGTGTCTAACGAAGTTGTAATATTTCTGTTAAGAAAATGAGGCGTAACGTTAATGACAACAGTGTATTAAAACTGTTAAACTAAACTGCAGAATAAAATATTAGTATCGTTACTCACAACCCACACACCTCTGGGGCATTACATTACCCTTTACACATTACTAATACCACACTGTGAAAATACTCCACTCCAAAAGTCTTGCATTTAAAAGTATACAGTAAGTATTATCAGCTAAATGTGCCTTAGTATGGAAAGTAGTTATTATCTAGTAGTAGTAATTATACGTTAAAAGTATTCATTGAGCTGGAATGTGGTCTCACTACTTGAAAGTGTACAAACTGTGGAGTGTGTTTTGGCTGAATGTGCATTTGGACGTTATGTGTGTGGTATAAGTTTATATGCACGTATGCCTGTGTGGTATTTTGCCACACACAGGCAATTGTGTTATGTTGGTTTATAGAGCCACTTGAAAGTTTCGTTGCACTGGATGAGATTGTCAGGTTTCCCCCCCCCCCTTACAAACAAGACAAAAAATATGTTGAAGCAACCTGTACTGTTGTGGTGTTTCACAGATCACGGTCCAGACTTTATCTCTTTGACCAGTGGATGTGAGCTGTGGAGGTGCACATACAGATGGCAGGCGCTGTACCAGAGAAAAGTCGTGCCTTGAAGTTCGCAGAGCAGCAACTCCTGCGTCATGGCTGGGAACACGGTAAGATACGCTGATGTCTTTTCTGCAACATTTCAACTGCTGCAGTGTGTCAGACTCGAGCGCACATTTCTTATCCAATCCACTCTGTCCTCAGGTAAAGGACTGGGGCGAGGGGAGAACGGCATATCAGAAGCTATCAAGGTCAAAGTGAAATGTGGCAAAGGAGGGGTGAGTGACATTTGGATTTATGCAGCATTTTCTCTCATCACATATATCATCACTGGTGTGGTCTAAATCTAAAGTTGTTGTTTGTAGACTCACATGTTGCTCTTCACCACCAGGTTGGTCATAAGGAAGGGGAGCAGTTCACCTTTCACTGGTGGGATCATGTCTTTAATAAGGCTTCTTCAGGTCTTCAGGTGGAATCCGATCAGGTAAGTCTTACCTTCAGATAGCTGAACACACTTTTTTTTTATGGAAACGGGATGACTAATTTCAGAAGGAGGACATTATCACTTGTTGTTTTTAGCTCATTTATAAGTCAAGCATTTGCAAAGAAGACCCGCTGATTCATGACTGACTCACTGGGAACACGTCACACTCAGTGATTCACCTCCTTCACTTGTGAATGTAGCTGTATTTAGTTACTTTGTTGGAACAATATTCTTCGGAGCAGTTTGGTGGCTAAAAGCAGTACCTTTAAAGCATATATGAAAGCCATGTTTAGGTATGTATAGTTCAAGAACTAAAGTTCAAATTTCCAGTTATTGTTGTATCCACAACAAATACATAGAAGCATTCAGGCTCCCTCCAACAATGCTCAAACAAATATGTTTAAAAACAAAATAATGCAAGTAAAAAAAAGACAATGTAAGGCATAAAATGGTGCAAAAGTTAAAATATAGGGATACAATCAGGGTTCTGATACACAATTGGCTGGTAGATTTGCTTAAATACAATGTTTTTTTGTTGAGTGGCTGGTGGCTTTGAACATTCACTACTGCTGGCTGTTGAGCAAAAAAGTTAATTTTGAACCCTGGATACGATATAACCTATATTTATAGATATTATGATATAGATAGATAGATATATATATCACATAAATTCACTAAAGTAAAATTAGTGACAATAGTGATGTCTGATGGCCTGCGGGATGAAGCTGTCCCTGAGCCTGGCGGTACGTGACCGTCTGCCAGAAGGCAGCAGGCAGAACAATTGTGGCTGGTGATTGGGGTCCCTGATAAACTTGTTGGCCCTTTTCTGCACTGGGTGTGGACTAGAGGTTAGTAGTTACCTCTTGAACTAACTTCTTCTTAGTCAAAAACAGATTTTTCCAACAGCATTTCTTCAGCAGCTGATTACATTGATTACTTCATCCTCTCCTGTCAATGAGTGAAATCAGCTGTTTAGTATTTGACAGAAAGTTTCATGTTTTCTCTGTGATCCAGAACGGTATTCAATTGAAGAAGACGATGGAGAAAGATGAAGACGAAGGAATGATCTCTAATAAAAAGCCACGGAAAGCCACTCTGGCTAAAGCCAAACTTTATGGCTGCTTTGTCAAGGTAATGTATTTGTTTCTAAATTATTGAGTAATTGATCAATGGATATTTGACACTGGAGGCCTAGGGCACAGAGGAATAAGCCACACAGGTAATGCCTATGATTCGTTTATTGCTGAATTCGGTCTTATAGTTGGATTTGTTGACAAGATTAATTCCTTTTTAATAATTCAGATAAAGGGCTACAAACTTGGTGCTAGACAATACATGTACACGTGACACATTTCAGTACATTCATGGTATTTTCAGATATGAACGATTCTGGTCGGAACTGACAATAACTGTCACTGTTTCTATTTCCACGTTCCACGCTTAGTCAGCCACACTGCTGTCTGGTCAGGAGCAGCCAGAGCTAAAGTCCTCAAGCTCAGATGACAGCAGTGGCTCAGAGGAGGAGGACCAGAAATTGGATCTCTCCAGCACCACAAAGTGAGAATTTCATCTAATACAGCATTTGTTCAAATTGCTTAGGTATTGTTTTCTGAAATGCTGCATAGTAAGTATTTTGTCAATATCAACATGAACATAACTACTCTCATTCTGGATGTATTATTCTCTGTGTAATTTCTCTATAATTAGATATTAATTATTATGTTATTTTTCTGCAAAATCACTTAACTCTGTCTTTAACCGAAGTCATTCATTAATTCTCGACAGGCTTTCAGATGCTGATCTAATGAAGGCTTGTGGAGGACGCACAGCACACAAGTAAGTTAATTCATGAAATTCTAAACAGAATTAAGTATTTTCTAATATTTCAGAATATGTGAAGTTAATAATAAAAAAAGGATCTAATTTCTGATGCAATTCTGTTGTTTCTGTAGGGGAGCCCGCCACGGGTTGACCATGAGTGCCAAGTTAGCCAGGCTAGAGCAGCAGGAGGCCGAGTTCATGGCTAAGTATGGCAAGAAAAGCCAACCAGTAAGTGCTCCAACACTTGGTGTTACGCTAGCTTCAACGACCTCCCCGTCAACTGACCAGAGAGCTGAGAGGCAGGAGGAGACGGTTGAGGACTCTCAGAAGAAAAAGATGAAAAAGAAGAGATCTAAGAGTGTTCATGAGCAAAATGGTGATGAAGGGTCTGAAAGGCCTGGATCAGATGTTAAACCCCACAAAAAGAAGGAAAAGAAAGCCAGTGAGGACACTGAGGGAATTACTGATGCAGTTTCAACTGAAGGGGATTTGGTCTGTGTTGAAAACAAGGAAGCAGACAATTCCCATAAAACAAAGAGGAAACATAAAAAGAAGAAAAATAATGCAGAGCAGAACAAAGAAGAACGAACACCTTCGCCAGAGAGCAAGAGTCCGGAGGAGACTGCTGAGCTGCACACTGACACAAAAGTGAAGAAAAATAAGAAGAAATCCTCCAAACACCGCAGTGAACCTGCTGAGGAAGAGGAGAGTTATGTCACAGAATCCAGCCAATCGGAGTTGGTCCAGGACTGTGTTCCAAAAACCAAAAAGAAAAAAGCTGCAGTTACATTGGAGGAATCAGAGGTTCCAGAGGAGGAATCAACTGTAAAGCAGAAACGGAAGAAGTGTAAAAAGGACAAACCATCTGTCGAAGACAATACAAACGAGGAGGCACTTCCCCCAAAGAAGAAGAAAAAGAAGATGTCCAAAGAGTAGTTTTTTATATATTAAATTATAAATGCTTCAGACATTGATAACCAGATTAGTTTTGGCTGATTGCGGAAAGTATCATTCTCTAAAATCAGCTCTTGTGAGTTATGCGCCAAACATAGACTTAGAGGTTCTGCTCTCTGATTTGACAGATCTGTAAATGAATTGATAGAATTAATTAGTGATTCAGACCAGTAACAGGGTTATTCCTTGCCTGCAGCACTTGTCTCTTCTGCCTGTTAAACAACCTCACTAGTATGCGATCATACAGGTTTTTTAATCATTCTTATCTGAGCGGTTATATTTATGATAACCTGCTGCAGAAGTGACTGAGGAAATTAGGTCTGGTTAATTATTTGCTGGTGATGCAGATTTTTTTGATTGTCAACAATGTACAACAACAAGAAATGTGTTCATTTGAATCAGTCAATGGACCATTTATCTAATTATTAGACTACTTCTCTAAATGGAGGCCTAGTCCACACAAATACAAGCATTTTTGAAAAGGGGATTTTCCCTCCTTTGCTTTAAAAAAAAATTCCATTTACACATGTACTGTTTAGACAAATCTCCGTCCCCATGAAAACACAAGAACGCAATTGAAGCGCTGTCAAGCCAACAGTCGACGATATAACCAAGACCTTCGAGGAAGAAGACTTGCGAGTGTCTCTTCCATGACCTGAGATGTTGCGGTTTTGGATTACAGTACAATGAAACAGTAACTGTACATTTATGTGTACACATATAAAAAGTCCTGCTAGTAATCCTGTTATAACACTATTCTGGCCCCGTTGCAAGAAATGTTGCTTTATTTGTGACGCCTCGCAAAGGAGAAAACATGGCACTCTGATGTTACAAGCCCATAAACTCAGTTTCCCCCATCTACACAACACTGAAACAGTGTTTCTAAAAGGCTTCACCCAAAAGCTGAGTTCACAGTGACCTACAACGGCGTTTGGACGAAAAGCCAAAACGCAAAACCAACGTTTTTAAAAAATACCTGTATAATGTGGACTAGACCTGAGATGACAGTGTTGAAATTTGTAGGACGGGACATGTCAAATAGCCTCTGACCATTTAATGTATAAAAAAAGAAGCATTTTAGCGGACAATATGGAATTTAAAGAATTTAGTCTTATACACAATGAATGACATGAAATTCTGACCTTTTTATAAGCAAATTAAATTATGTGACGCTAAACTACACTTGTGTGATTGTGTGTACAGATATTAGGGACTGAAATTCCCATGTTAATATACAAAATGCAAAACTGCTAATTTTTTAGTGTTGGTTTAGTTTTTCAGAATCTGACTCTTATACCCCCCCCCCCCCCCAAAAAAAAATTGTGGCAGTTTCACATTTAAAATATAAGTGATTACCTCAGATCCTCTTCTGCTTTTTTAGTTTTTCCCCCCTCAAACAATAGCTTTGAACTTCCTAAAAACCTGAGTTACACCTGATAACATAACCTATAGAAGTGGAGAAATCATGGAGTTTGAGACAGGAAGGACACAAGGTCATGTCCAACAGTTTGTCTCAATAGCTTACAAAATGTGACTGTTCTTTGTAACAGAGTACATTTACTCAAGTACTGTATAATTTTGGGATACTTAAACTTAAGTATTTCTATTTTCTACTACTTTATACTTCTAACACTGCAGTTCAGAGGGAAATATTATATATTTAATGAAATATATATATACTTTGCAGATTCAGTTAATACAAAATACTAGCAACAAATGATCTATATACATTAAGGTGTAGTATTAGAGGTCAAGATAAAATACGACTATTGACTCAATAAAGACATTATTGCATCAAGAATTATAATACAATAATGTTTATGTTTGGCACTTACAGCACAATATTTTGATGTTAGTACTTTTAAACTTTTACTTAAATACAATTTTGAATGCAGGACATCTACTTGTAACTGAGTATTTCTATTTTTTTTTTTAACTGGTATTACTATTTTTACTTTACTAAGTCTGAGTTCTTCCACCACTGCCTATTTAATTCTCATATAACGATCCTTATGAAGCCGAATAAATAACTCCCTGTATTGCTTTTTCCTTCAACAGCAAAACATTTTTATTTATATAACACAATTAATGCCATAAATGCAGCTGAAAGGGTTTTACAGAAAATAAGACGGGACAAAAATAAAAAGTATAATAAAGTAATGATTCTAAAGGTAGTAATCATTACAAGAGAATGAGATATAAATGAACATGTCCGATAGATATATATGTGTACTGTATATACAGTTTTTAAATGTATATATGTGTATGTATATATATACATACACACACGTACACAGTATGTGAATTAAACTGTGAAACCACAGAAGTAGTGACAAAACAAACAAATACACAATTTACATTATATTGATATAAAACACGAGACTAACAGGTGAAATAAAAGGTGAAGGAACTAAAGAAACCTTGAGTCAAATAGGAACTTCTTTTGCACAACATATTTGACACATTGGTCTTCATGTAACACATATAAGACTTATGTTCCTTTAAGTCAATGACACTACATTGAAAAACATTAATATTTGGATATGATGTACACTGTATCTTTCCAGGATAGGTCACTGATATCTACCCTAATTCAAAGATGTTCACATTGATAGATACTTATGGTCTCCTTATGTTGTGGATCCTGATCTCCAGCAGAAATCGGTTGCATTTATAGGGTGTAGGCTGCTCATGTGAAACTAGATTTTCTTTTAGACATTTCACACCTCCAGTCAACATAGATATATGTTCAAAAAGACATCTGACACTAAAAAATAGCAAATAAATTTTAAACAATACTATTTAACACCTCCTCGACCCCCTGCAGTTTGCATACAGAGCCAACAGGGGGGTGCAGGATGCTACCGTAACTCTGCTTAACCTCATATACAAGCATTTAGAGGGTAACAAAAACCATGTCAGACTGCTGTTTGTGGATTTCTCGTCTGCCTTCAACACCATCCAGCCCCATTTGTTGGTGCAGAAGCTCATAGAACATTTTGGGTTGGACTACAATCTGGTGGGCTGGATTTTGGACTTCCTCACTAACAGGACACAGAGAGTGAGAGTTAATGGACATCTTTCTGGAATATCTGTGACATCAACCGGCTCCCCTCAAGGCTGTGTTCTCTCTCCTCTTTTATATATTATGTACACTAATGACTGCCGCAGTGAGCTGACCAATAACTATGTCGTAAAGTTTGCTGACGATACAGTCATAGTAAGTTTAATGGACAACACTGAAACATCTCACGGCCCTGTAGTGCCCTATTTTTTAAATTGGTGCAAAGAAGCCTTTTTGGATTTAAATGTTACAAAGACAAAGGACATGTGCATTGATTTTAGACGTCACCATCCAACTCCGGAAAAGACGACTATAGAGGGAATGGAAGTTGAAATTGTTGACTCATACAAGTATCTGGGAATCATGATTGATAACAAGTTGACCTTTGAACTAAATACAGACATGATAAGTAAGAAAAGTCAGCAGCGTCTCTTCTGTCTGAGAAAGCTAGCTCAGTTTCAAGTGGATAGATCCTTGATGACATTGTTTTATAAATCTTTTATTGAGTCTGTATTTACCTTTTCATGTATTTGCTGGTATGCTTCTCTGAATTTAAAAATGAAAAACAAAATGGCAACGGTAATTAAAGTTAGTAGCAAAATTATTGGGAGGCAGCAGATGACACCTACTGATCTGTATACTAGACATGTACTTAAAAAGGCAGAATCCATCATGTCCGATAGTTCTCACCCCCTAAATGCAGAATTTAATTTGCTGCCCTCCGGTTCCCGTTTCAGTCAGCTACCAGCCAAAACAAATAGGTACAAACTCTCCTTCGTTCCCTCTGCCATCTCTCTGCTTAACTCTGGGAGGACTAGGTAATGTCGGCACATATGGTACACTGGGGTTTAAACTTTTATGTTGTGGCATTTACTTATTTATTTTCTCTATTTGGTATATACTGTATTTTAAATGATGTTGTTGTCTTTGTTGTCATGTGTCAGTTTCTTGCTACTGCAGCAAATGAATCGCCCCTTGGGGACAAATAAAGGTTTTGATTGATTGATTGATTGATTAAACAATAGTACAGATAGACACAAATATGGACACAATTATGAACACGACATCATCCTCAGGCTTATTCAGGATTTAAATATGTAATACAATTTTATTTTTATTTTTTTTGAAAATTGGTGATACAGTTTTGGAATGTAGTTTAGCGTGCAACAAGAGTAGCAAGAATACATACAAAAAAAACTTAGCACTAACTAATTAGACTTTATCAGAGCGTCTCTCTCACAGATGAACCTGTTTTGCATTATACAGTCTGCTGGGTCCCAGCTGTGTGAAGGAGTCTTCCCCGGGATTACCAGTGCACACTGACCAGTGTCACCAAATTTCTCCGTCAACCAGTACCTTCAAAAACACAACATGAATGTCAGTAGGCCTACTTCTAATAATATTACTAATTTTGCTATTACAACACAACAAATTAAAGGGGTGATAGAATGCAAAACCGATTTTACCCTGTCATATGTGAATACCGACAGTTTGGTGGGTAAATAGGACATACCAAAGAAGCTTTAAATCCCATTGACATGCCTTTCTCTGAAAATCCCACATTTTGAATCTGCCGCTGAAAACGGGCGAATCTCAACAAAGCCAAAAGATGACGTCAGGATCTCAGAACCATTAGCTTTGTCACGCCCATTACCATTAAGGAGAACGGTCCAGCCCCAAACATTACCACAGGCCACTGACCTGAGACCAGTCCTAATGGAGCTAGCGTTAGCTCAGTTAGATGTCCGACTGAGAACGCTGCTTGTGTACTCTGACGGGATTTACTAAGAAGAAAGTTTGGAATATTTCCCAGGATAATGACAATGAACCAGGGTCGTAAATGCAGAGTTCAGGCTGTACAAGGAACGGTGACACTTCTCATAGCCTTCCCAAGGAAGCAACCACTTGACGGGCTCGGCTGCTGTTTATAAGGAGATCCCAGGGAACGTTTTCACCAAAGACAGTTTCAAAATTTGGACAATTTAAAGCAGGATTTGATAGCTGCTGTTGCGTTCCGACTGTCTGGTCATCCCAACCACAAGCTGTAAGTAGGATTTGTCATTAACAGTACATTGGCAATGCTAAGGTATCCTGTACTAGCATAGGCTGAATGTCTGTGATAACTGTAATGGCAAAGGGGCTAACGTTTCATTTCCTAACTGCCATTCGAATAAATACCCCGTGTTGTCATGTAGCTCCATCTATAGTTCACCATGCATGTTTGTCCACTTTGTCAGGTTCATTTTTATTGTATTTCAGCAAGAAAGCTAACTGCAGCTGAGTAGAATCATGATCGTTTGGTTGCTAGCTAGCGCTAAGCTGTAACGTTACTCAGCTAGCTAGCTAGCTCTGTTATCCCGTTTGCTTCGACAACAGAACTGGAAACGTTATCATTTCATATGATATCTAGTCAATCTCGTGAAAACAGTGTGTATATAGACTGCAATGTATTGATTTGCAGTTTTTTTTATTTCAGAGCAACGCTATGTCACAAGGACAAGACGCGAAAGATGCAGCTTGCCATACAGATGCTCCGAGTGTGTCATCTCGGGGGACACAACTGTCTCATAAGACATCAAGACCGCACATATCATACAAGGTAACCTTTCTAATTATTCTTACAAACCAGACGTCTTATAGTGTTTGTGTAGCATTGTGACTGGGTAGCATTTAGCAGAGCAGTGTTATCTCATGTTATCATGATGAGTGAGTGACTTTTATCAAATATGTGAGCCATTACCAACACATTAGTGAATTATTTAAAGTAGGAATAGAACTATTCATCTGGATTATCACTGATTGGTCTGATCTCAATCAATTGCATTTCCTTTTGTGGGGGGGGGGGCTGGTGAAAATAATTTGGACAATAGGCAGGAATGTGTTGTATACAACAGGTAGACTGAATGCTAGATTGTGTGTGTGACGATGCCTTTTGCAGGTATGTACACGCCCTATGAACTTTGTCATTCAACAAAACAAGTCTTTAGAAAAGGCAAATGTGAATGGGGGACAAATTGTCTGCAGAAACTGGTTTTGTTCAGTGAAGGAGTGAGACACAAACATGGTCTAGAGACATCAAGCCTAATGGCCGGCCATATAAATGTAAATCATTTCAGATTTAAGCTGCTCCCACTGTAAGACACTTGTAACAACACTGGTTAGAGTCCTGCTTTGGCACAGCTTAGAGGTTTAGCAACTGCTTTTGCTATGAGTCAACTGGAGTATTTTGCTTGGTGTGTGTAAAAGGTAATACAGTTATGTTACAATATTTATGTTTTTGTTTGATTGTATCTTGCAGCCACAACGGAAGACAGCCAAGGGGAAACTAATGTACAGACGTCTGTTCCCAAAGGCCAACAGGGGAGGTTACACCGTCAAAGAAGTGAAGACAGAGACAAAAGTTTGTAAGTTTAAATATTTTTTTTATTACAAATGTTGAGTTATAAAAGTTATAAACTGTGTGATGCAGTCAGGATGGGATTAATATGCATATGTCTCTGAAGAAGGCAGGATGGCCATTTGTTCCTCACCTCCCTTCCCCCCTGTTTCTCTGACTGTAAAGTATTGATCTGGTCAGTCTGGTTCAACATATGGAAAGGGGCTTCCTGCTATGCAACAGAAGTCTCCAGTCTGTCTCTGTCCCCTGGGGTCTGGTCTAGGCTAAAACAACACAATGTTGATTGGAATATGTTGATGTCAGAGTTTCACATTTACACGACAACACATTTGCCCTGCAACCAAAAGCGACCCCCCAAGGTGCCGACCATCATTGGTCAGCAATGATGCACTCAACTGCTGTCATGACAAAAACTGACCAATGAGAAAGGATTTGAATGCACCATGGGAAAAAAGAAACGCCCCCGGTGCAGCGCATAAAAAGTGTGAACTAAGAAGTTTCAGGACTGCTTCCATGTGACTCCGTCAGGAGGAGCGTGGATCAGCTCGCTGTCAGCTGCAGTGTTATTGTGTTTTGTCTCTGATTGTCTTTGTCATCATCTTTCATCACTGCTGTTGCATTAAACCTTCACCAATTTCCAATTTACCCCCAGCCTCCTTTCTCCAGAGATCCAAACGATGCGATGTAAGTTATGAATTACTAACACAACAAAAAAATACTAAATTGCATCTTATCGGCACTCAAAATAACTTTTCACACACTGCAAACAACAAATCGAATGTGCAATGATATAGGTGCTAAAAAGACTTTTCACACACAACAGGCTAGTCTAGACCTGATGCGAATGGTGTTTGAGGAGATACATCCACGACCCCCTTCTACTGGAAGCAGTCCTGTGCCCAGGACCTGTGTGCTCAGCTCGACAGGCACCCAACCCGACATAATGCCCTGAAACATCCAGAAACTCCCTCCACGCTGCACGACAAGAGGGGTCACGGCACGGACACTTTACCAAGAAACCCAGCACCAGCTCACAAAATCCTATAAGCCTGTGTCTGCATTGCCACAAAGAGAACAGGGTGTAGTGGACAATCACATTTTTAGATTTAAGAGGAATGATGATTGTTTTGAAACAAAATAAAGTAATTTTGTTGTCTTGATAATACTGTGTTTTTGTAATAATGCTGAATCAATAATCAATGCGTATTGTTATAAACATTTTATTTAGATACTTGAACTGCTAACAGTGGTATCAAATTTGCTTCACCTTTCCATCATGATTCTCAAATGGCCATGGTAACTCTGTAAATATTCATTGCATTTTGCAAAGAATATATATTGAGGCACGGATGAAGGCCAGGAGAGTGAGCCATACAGGTTATCTCCTCAGGAATCTAGGTCATTCTTATTCTCGACCTGTAAAAACAAACATAATGAGCCTGTTGTATTTCATAATGTTGAATGAGCAGAAAGCATAAAGTAGCTTGAGTTAATGTACTCTAGTTTTTTTAACTAGGTATTTATTGGCAACATATTTTTCTCTCTCTGGGGCATGTGTGCACAGTTTCCACAAGAAAACACTGCCCAGGTAAGAACTACATTAGATACTACATGTTAAGAAGGTAAATATCATAGTCAGATGACTAATCTGCATGATAGTAGTTCAAGATAGCTTAGAGTAGCATACAAACTGAACAGAAAAAAGGCTCCGTCCAGCTAAATGGACGTCCTGTTGTAAGATAACATTACTTCTGGGTGGTAAAGAATGTACGTAACTCATAATCACAAATCAATCACTATTCAGCAGGAGAGTATACGGTAACAAATGTTACAATGTGACTAAGAGACTTTCGTTGAGAGCAGTTCTATGAACTGGCCACTAACTTTTCTGCCAACTGGACATCTTGACTGAAATTGCGAGGGTACAAGTTGTAAAATATTTGTCCATGTGCAAATTAATAAGTTATGTTGCTTACAATACTAAAAACAAGGCTAATACAAAGTTATTCTTAGGCTACAACACTGAAGTGGGAGTATTACACTAGTGTGACAACAAACCTCTAATGTTGAAAAAGCAAGTAAATGCTAAATGACAAAACTTACCAGTCTGAAGAAGTCATTTCCAATTTACTGGCAGGTTGCTCCTCGATGTCAGATCCTTCCTCTGATTCAGGCTCAAACAGATACGGTAACCATGCTATCGCCACCTTGGATGTTTTAGTCATGTTTGTGTGCCGCAGCAAAGCTCGTTGCACACCAACCAATCAGCGCGCAGCTTATTTAAATATTCATGAGCAGACCATATAAGGCAGAAAAGCTCTCGTTTCAAGCCAGGTCAATTTAGCAGGGTGGTGTGAGGGCCAAAAGAACAGCTAAAACAACATTTTTAGCCCAACAAATGTTACATACCCTATCAGGAGACCTCAAAGAACAGCGTGATATACTCTATACAACCATTCTATCACCCCTTTAAGTCTGACGAATAACAAAAAATATCCAGATATTGAATTGGATTATCAAATTTGGATTTAATTTGGAGTATTTTAAGGACTTCTTGTTATTTCTGAAAGAATCAATCTAAAAAAAAAGTGTTGGAAAAGTAGTAATGTTCACAGACTCTGTACAAGTAAAAGTCTTGTACTTGTGAATACTTGTCAAAATGTACTTAACGTATCAAAAGGGCTTTTAGTCATTTAAAATGTCCCCTGTCAGAGAATGATATGCTATAAAGTGGATTATGAGTATAACTCATGCATAAACATTTAGCATTTCAATGATGCAGCTGGTTGAGGTTGAGCTAAGTTTAACTGCCTAACATTGAGTCTCATCTTTAGCAATGTATCATATCTCACAAGATGATTTTCTGTAAATCTTTCTGCAAAATAAGCAGTAAATACAGCTGTCAGGTAAATGTAGTGGAGGAAAAAAACACATTTCCATATGAAATGTAGTTGAGTAGAAGTAGAAAGTCGCGGAATTTTTTTAAAGGGTCTGTACATGAAATACTCTAATAATAAAAACAGTGGGCTGGCTACGCTCCAAATGGCTCTCACACACTATTCTTCAATACATGAAATACCTGCGTTTTTTCACGGCCACACAAAAATGCAGGTATTTCTCAATTCTCTGCTTAGGACGCCTTTACACCACAGTATCTTTGCATAGCAAATATTTGCTGCTTCTATATTAATGTTCAGAATATTGAGTACAGCCTTTAAAAGAAAATTTGAGCCAGACTAGATGACTAGCTGTTGACCTCTGTTTCAGTCTGACCTCAGTCTTTGTAAATTCACACAGATAAAGTAAATACATGACCATGCTTCTTCTTTTTTAGCAACTTCTTATATACACAGTCCCATAGGTTGTATGAGGTTTGCTGCCTTGCTTAAAGGGCACTTTGTGTTTTTAAACAGCTTTTCATATATTCCAAGTTTCTAAAAACAGCTGGAACTGGGTTCTTCTATTTTCATTTATTGCAAAAAAGGCTTTCTTACCCTAGAGTGTCATTACGTCCATCAACCCAGACCCAGTTTTGGTGTTGGATTTCATACAACCCGAGCCAGTATCCATGAAATGTGTCGTAATAGTACTTGGTGTGATTACTTATGAATTCCTGTAAGTTGTACAGTTACAGATCATCAAAAACATGCACACTTTCACACTTCTAGGCATAGATTCTGATCAGACATTGATAATATTTTCTATTGTACTTTGGAAAGTAAAGGCTGTAATTTGGCTGAAATTGTTATAGATCCTGTGCACTCTGAATTTCCATGTTATCTCTATAGCTGAATCAAAACCCAAATAAAACCTCTGTGACTTTATGGGGTTTGAGTTCACCTGTTCATGCAGACTGTCAATAACAACCAGATCTGCGGCTGTGGTTTTGCAATACGTTCGGCTTTCTTGCCATGTCTTCCAAGGACTGTCTTCGCTGTAAAACAGGTAGCACTTTTCCTGGAACAAATGCCAGTGTGTCTGGCACGGCTGACACTCTGCATTTATGAACAAAAGAAGAGAAATGGAATGAAATTAGAATCTGTAATTTTAAAGACACAAATATAGTTTGATGATAGGTTTAAGATCCCAATGACAGAACAGCCAACTTTTGCACTTATTTATTTTAGGTAATTTTGGATGCTAATGTTCCATCAAAATTCAAAGTAGTTTAGCTAATGTTCTGAAAAGTAAAGTGAAAAAGATGCTCACAGAAAAAAAAACAGCTGGGAAGGAGAAACGGTCACATCCTCTTTGCCTCAAAACAACAAGAATTCATGGGCAATGTTTTTTAGCCATGTTAGCAGCATGGCTATAGTAATTGCAATGTCAGTCTTAAATACTGAAAAATGTATAGACTATTCACTGGATTGCCTTGACATTTGGTACAGATGTCCATGGTGCCCAGAAAATGAACCCGTCTGACTTTGATTTCCTGACTTTTCCTCTAGCGCCACCAGCAGGTAAAAGTTTGAATTTATCCAGAGTAATATTTCAATTTCAATCAATAGCAAATGCGTCACAGTGAATTTTTACTTTGAAACCTTTTTTTAGCCAGAAGCGAAACTCTTTTACCATTTTTTCCGATAAGCTATCATTCTTCCGATCTGCAGTTAGGATTAGAATATTCCGTTGCCATAACAAACACCATTGTGACTGTTCCCTAGCAGATAGCAGTTTAACTGACTGTCCCTCGATTTTTGTGCATTAAGAACAAGACATGCCATGTGGCCAACATAGCAAGACACACTTACTTTTATCTGGGCAGAAGTCATTTACTGGAAAGGTGTTAAATGTCAGGATGACTTCCAGTGTCCAGTTGAGATTATCTCTGACTCTTGTGAGCTCCTCTGTCTCTCGCTCTAAGATGCTCCTCTCCGTGATCAGCAGCTGATTTTCTGCTGTGAGGTTGCTGAGGTTTGCTTTCTGTTGGTTTATTACCACACTGACTATGTTGAGAAGGAGAAGGTGGCAGCACATCAGTCAGTCAATCAATCAGTGGATGCTGTGTATTCAGAGACGCCTTTTTCAATGGTCCTGACCTTTTTTTTTTTTTTTTTTTTAGAATTATTTCTCTTACCCAACGTTGCCTTCCATATTTTATAGCCCTTTAATGTCAAACTTGATCATTAAATAGATCAAACCAACCAGTCAAAACAGAAATAAAAAATAAAATACAGCCCGACTCCTAACTGGCAGCAGGCACAATTCAAAAGAGCTGAACTCACAAAACATCCCAAACTGATTCTGTTGGTCTAACTGTGATGAAAGCTGCTATAATTGTTCATTGCACGTTCCTTAGTGTGTTGACATGAAACTCACTGTAAATGATGGCACTGATTGCAGCCAACAGGAGGACACAAAGTATCCCCAAACACACCACCAACACACAAAAGTGAGAGCGTGCAGCTGCTTCACCATCTGCTTGTAATGAGAAAGCTCAGATTCAAATCACAGTTGTAATTATAATTGAGTCATTCATTATCAACGTTATCATGGTCACATGAAAAATGTAATGACATTTTGCACTGGAATACACTATGTTGTAAAGTTTCAATTTGTACTTTCTTTAATCCTTTAATGATTTCTGATTCTCTTCACACAGATCTCTTTATTTTTCACACAACCATCCCCAGTGGGGAAGATCTTTTACTTAAGTAAAAGTAGCAGTACCACAGTACACTGAACATATTAATGGAATTAATAATGTTCTTTAGCAGTTTTTAGGAAAAATGTTGGCAGCTAGAAAAATGTAATATGCAAGCTAATCCAAGCAGATTTAGATTTCTGTCATCATAAAGTGTCAATTGTACTTTTTCCATAAGTAAAGCATAATGTGTCTCTTATGTTTCATAGTTTAACTGATAGAATGAAAATAAGACAGTCAACAGATGTTTTAACTTACTTGGTACGGACGTGGCAGCCCCTTTAGGTTTTACTTCGGAATAAATGGTTGAGTCCTGTTTGTCTTCTGGTTGATAGACATAACAACATCAGTAAATTATAAGAGATAACTGCTGCATGAAGTACCCGTTTTCCATTTATTTAATTCACTTTTCAAACTCTATTCTGCAAATGGTGTGATGCAGACAGTGATCAAGTTCAAATGCAGTTACTTAACCTTAAATTATTTCTGGTTATTTTCACTTAATTACTTCTCTTTACATTTCACACATCCCCAGTGGTGGAAGAAGTACTAACATCTTTTACTTAAGTAGAAGTATCAGTACCACAGTAGATACACTGATACAAGTAAAGGTCCGGCAGTCAAAATTGTACCTAAGTAAAAGTACAAACAAAATATACTTGTGATGTGGAAAAAGTGGTCTTATGTATATTCTGGCTGGGGAGTCCTGCAAAGGATTAAAAAACAAAACAAAAAAACAACAAATTTTCTGTGACTACAAGGGTCACCGATGTAATTCTTTCACACAAAGCAACTTAGAAAGATGTTAAAAAGTCTCAAATATGTACAGTATAATAAAAAGCAAGAATCACATACCGTTTGGAGCTGCACCACCATTTTTAAAATACAGTGTAGCATAATTGATTTCTTCCTCCATCTTTAAAAGTAATTGATCACCATAAGTGCTTTGGTGCAGAGAATGAGGGAGTGAGTGTGAGACTGAACAACATTTTGCTAGAGCTACCACATAGAGAACAAACAAGGGGTTCCTCTTCCACAATCCTATGTAAATTGCAGCCTCTTAGATTACATTATGACATGTTTACCAGACAACATAAAAACAGTGATGCTGGAGCTGCAATGTGACTTGACCATTGATTACACAAGCTCCCTGTATTGTGTGTTCTCGGAAGTATGCAAGCTTCTGTAACAAGCAAATGTACACACTGTTGTGATAGAAGAAGTTGACACATTTTAGCATTATCTAAAACTGAACTTTTAACCTTTTAACCTGTCATATTCATTTCTGGTGGGTTAACTCCCATTTTGATTTCTTAACTGACAATCAATGTTTGTAATTCACTTCATTGGTAACATTGAAACTGAATCAGTATCTCCCACCATGCTTCTAAAGGATAAGACCGGCAATATTCTATATTTGTAGTATTGTCATGTCAAATCCCAAAAGACTGAAACCTACAGTTCATTAGTCTGACTTTTCTCCCCTGTCTGTGGCACTCAGACACAAGCCTATGTGTTTCTACTGAAATCCTTCCCCGTTTTTTAAATGAGTCAGATATATAATTCAATCTTTTTAAAGGCGCCGTAATTTCACACAACAGCTTGGCACGCTAGATTTTAACAAACATGTACTCACGCGTTTGTAGAGGACTATTTTCAGTGGTGGATTAATACACATTCGGTGCTCTCAAGAGTATTTATGACAGAAAGATGATATGGTATTAATTCAAAATAAACTACAGTGACCATATTTCCAGTAATGAAAGAAAATGTCTCCTATTGCAGCGGTGTGGCTCTTTCATGTGTTTTTAATAGTTTTAATATCAATAGAAGTCTGTCACAGTGGAATTTGATATTGTTTTGATCTATTTATGAGATTTATTAAAAAACAACAAAAATAAGTATTTTTAGGAAATGTTGGTAATTTACACTCAGTGGCCACATTTTCAGGCACACATATAATTTCTATTGCAATCCAATATAACAGATCAGCCATAAATTCTATATGAGGGGAGCGGAATATTAGAAACACCTCGATGTAAAGCAGTCCTCCAATAACTATGACCTCAAGGTTCAAACATAAAATTTAATTTGCACCTGAATGACAGTTCACTCTGAACATTACAATCTCTGCAAAGGTAGGATTTATAACAGAGCTGTTGTACTGGATTGCATTGGGCTATGCAGGTGATCACTTAGTGTATGTGTCCAAGGAATAGAAACAAATTTAAGAGCACAAAGTAGATGGGTGATGGATAGTCTTGATTCTTATCTCTTGAGTACATTCTAGCCTGCTATATACTGGATAGCTCCTAGGTACTGTAAGTACCCTGCAACATTCTTTTAAATGGATACTTGCATTAAATTAGAAAAGGACAACAAATGTGCTTTACTATTTATTTATTTATTTATTTATTTATTTTTTAAAACAAGAACAATATATATCAGGAATAATGCAGCTGATTCCTAATCAGGTTTGATCAAAGCTCGTGTTTCACAGATCCAGCGGTTCCTCATGTCACAGCTTGATTTGTGCCAGTTGGCCAGAGGATCTGCTCGTGGCAGACTTAGAGCACATGATAGTTTGTAACCAGGTTCTTGTGTTTTCCAGTACCTGTTGAAAAAAAGAAATTCACATAATATCAATCTATGTTTTTGCTAAACGTTTTAGGAAATACACTTATTCCCTTTCTAGCAGAAAGTCAGAGGAGAAGATTGATGCTACGATCATATCTGTCCATTAAATATGAGGCTTAGTTTAGCACAAAGACAGGAAAGGGGGAAAAAGCTCAGCTCTGTCCAAAGGTAACGCAATCTGTCTTCAAGCACCTCTGTTTCCAGTCTTAATGCTAAGCTAAGCTAACTGCTTGTGGCTATGGCTTCATATTTTTCTTACAGAAACAAGTGATGTCAGTCTTCTCATCTAACTCCCAGCATAAAAACAAATAAGCTCATTTTCCCAAAATGTCAACATGTTCCTTTAATGCTAAATCTACTGCACACTGTTTTTTATTTGTGCCAATACGTTTGTAGTATCCTCCCTCTTTGCTTCCTGTGGCAACGTTTTTGGTCTTTGGTGGTACTGATGGAGATGAACATATGGAAAGTGACTACTCCATCTACTTTTCACTCATCTGCCCCTTTAAAAAACAGGATGATTTTTTTTTTACTAAATTTGCCCTGTCCATCAAACTAAGAGGCTGTACTTTCTTTATTTATTAATGTGTCAACTTCTTCTTTTGCAAGAATGTGTACATTTCCCCTTTACAGAAGCAGACGTACTTCCGAGAACATGCAATGCAGAGAGCTTGTGTAATCAATGGCCAGCAGAACCAGCATCACTGTGCCAACAACTGATGTAAACACGTCATAATGCAAAACCTAGCGGCCGAACAGTGTTGGAGAAGAAGAAGTTTGTTCTGGTAAGACTTTTAAGAGAATTGGCCCTGTCCATCATCTCTACAACCCAGTGACACAAAGTGTAAAATCCGGCATTTTCAGCTAGTTTGTTTAGAGTAGTGATTAAGTATGTGACGGTATTACGGCGGTGATAATTCAAGGAGGGTGAAATAGCATATGTGGCAACGTTTGAGTGATAGTGTTTTGTGCTTACATCAGAGTGAAGTTGCTTCCATCTACCCACACCCACGTGTCCATCCTGCTCAAGCCGATCCAATAACCATGCAATGCAGTGTTGTAGTACTGTGTGTGGTTGTTGATGAATTCCTAAATTTGTAATACAGGTGTTAATTGAGAAAAATGTATCTTTGTCTCTGCTATAATGCAATAATAACACGTTCTATCCAAAAAGATTTAATACAATGTGCCTCACAGAGATGAAAGACACATGAAAAGACAGATTCAGACAGATAAATAGGAATATTTAAAACAGCAGAATGGATTAGAGACATAAAAGAGATTTTATAAATGAATAATTTAAGTAGCTGTGGAGATTAGGTGTGAATTTCTGTGATTCTACTGCACAGTATAATGCAAAACATTCTATTTAGACAATTATAATGAATGGATTAACTCTAAATATTTAAACAATCTTTTGTGTCTGTTTCATGACTTCACACTTCTGGACACCATGCAATTTATCTCTGCATATGACAATAGAGATGAAGATGCTCTCTAGCTTAGTTTGGACAATATATTACAAATGAAGTCAAATTAAATCAGTCTTGCCTGTTCCTCCTGGCTTTCAATCACCACCAGATCTGCTTGCATATGTATGCATATGTCCCTGCTTTGGTGCCAACCCTTCCAATCGCTCCAATAATCAGATGTTGAAAACAAGTAACAGTTTGTCTGAAACAGCACCCAGCCTTCCAGACAAGGTTTACACACTGTTTAACAAGAATGAGACAACAAAATACATTTTAATTTTCTATAAAACAGGTAATTCCGCCTAAATTAAAAACATTTATTGTCATGAAGTCAGAACTCTGAAGTCTGTAAGATGAATCACAACGTAAAACTAAATCCAAAAGCTATAAAAGTGAAATGACTACAAAAAAATAAGTGGTTCAGTAGACCGACACAAAACCCACACAGAGCCCTAAGGTAAAAGAAAAAAGGCAGTGGTGGAAGTATTCAGAGCCTTTAAATACAGGGAAAGTACTAATACCACAAACAAAAAAATATTCCACTACAAGTGCATATAAAAACCTTACTTAGGTAATAGTATATAAGTGTTAGCAGCAACGTGTACTGAGTATTGATTGTGCAGTTAAATGTTCTCCGTCAGTTTTTGACATTTTAGCTGATGTTTCTGGATTAACATTACTGCTGCATTAATATCTATGTTGCATTTCACTGCTGTAAATGTTTAAGGTTGTGCAAATTTTGACTGTTTTTGTCATACTGTTGGGCGGTTTAATCTACAGCAATGCATCATATTCTATAAAATCACCATATGTTTGTAGCATTTATTCCTGTGAGAACCACGTATCTCTAAAAAGTCAATTTTTCTCCATCAATTGAATGAACACTTTATTAGCCTTAAATTGAACAGATGAATTCAATGTCAACACATCTGGAGATACATGGTTTTCTCTGGACAGGAAGGGGATAAACAATTGTAATCTGAAAAGTAACTAAAGCTGTCAGACAAATGTAGTGGAGTAAAAAGTAAAGATACAAATACCCTGAATGTGTACTTAAGTACAGAACTTGAGTAAATGTAATGAATTCACTGAAAAAAGGTACACCATGTTTTCACCTTTCTGTGGGCAGTGGGCATTCACCGGGAAGTTCTGATATTCCATGATCACTCCGACGGTCCATTTGAGTCTGTCTCTCTCTCTGGTCAGCTCTTCTGTCTGTCTCTCTAAGTCAGTCTTTTCTGTCCACAGCTGCCAAGTCTGAGCCGTTAAGTTGATGTTTTCTCTGTGCTGCTCTGACATGACTGTGTTGACTGCAGTCAGGGAAGAATCCGTTACTGTTGCACTCATGTGTGAGAGTTAATTTTACACTGCATTGAAAGTCTTTGAAAACCAGTAGAAAGACTTACAGTGGATACTGACTGTGATGACAGCCGACACCAAGATGACACAAATAATCCCCAAACCTGCTGCCAGCAGATGAAGCAGAGTGCACAGTGGAGCTTTCTTTACATTGTCTACCAACAAAAACAACCAATCAATTCATTAGATAATTTATAGCAATAATAATAATGATAATGTAGTTATCATGTTTCATCTTTTTCAATCATGGTAAACCATAAATAACCTGAGTTGGCAGGCTTTGAATCCAATGCCTTCCCCTCCCATGTCTTCACCTCATCATAGATGATTTCCAGGTCTTTTGGTTTCTCTGCAAAAAAACAAAAGGAAAATTAAAACCTTTAGTTCTGTGTTTTGTAGTATAATTTTACAAACATGTCTACCAAACAAATTCACTTGAGTGTAGTAGAAGTTTAAAGTAGCAAGAGATAGAAAAACTCAAATTCTCGAGTAGCTCAAATCTGTACATACAGTACAAGAGTCAATCTACCTTCCGCCACTGGCAGCAACTCTGCAGTTCAGCAGACATAATAAACCATCAACGTTCAACCCCAACAGAACACATGACTCACCACGTGTGAAAATACCATTTGTCTTGAAAGTTACTGCTACATAGTTCAGTTCCTCCTCCATTATGTTATCAGAATCACCAGTGGATTCACGTTATCTCAAAGACAAAAGACAACTCTCACTCAACCTCAGAGGTTTAAATGCTGCTACTTGTGGGTGCAGTTTGGTGTGGTTTCAGAGGCAGAGGAACAACTGTGAGAGATTACACAACCTGCACTTCTTTTTGGCAAGATGTTGTAAGAATGACAAAGTGGTGGTTTTTGAGGTTGGATGTTTTTTTGACAGGAACAAATTTCAGCATACACTGAGCAAAGGCCATCACCGGCCTTATTATTAAGACCAGTTGGCGGTAAAATCATGTCTTCACCAGGTGGTTATTTCAAAGGCTGCTTTTGATTTAGATACATTTGTTTGCCTCTTAGTATGTTGAAACATTTCCTTTATCAAAGTAGACATTATTTAGAGGGTGTTTTGGTTCAAATGTAGACAACAGACTGTCATTTCTGTGTCTACATGTTGTTCCTGAGGTGATTTGTCACAAAGGATGACCTGTCTGTTATCCTTTTTGTTTTATATGTGAAGTACAATACTCTTACTTATTGAAATCTTGAACCATGAACTTTTTTTTGTTTTGTTTTAAAAATATGAAAGAAACCACAACCTACTACATTAGTCCCAACATTGAGTAATATGAGGGTTTCCTCATTAATGCAAGTCACTTGCTGTCCTCTGCTGACTCGTGATCGCTCTGGACTTGGGTTTCCAAATGCTATTTTATTATAATTTAATCTTTTATCTGAAGGTCAAAAGCAAAAGATTAGTGAAGATGATCTCACTGAAAGAGATGATGGACTGAAAGACATGACATGCTATATTAGTATGATTCATACATCAATGGACAGATTTGACCTTTTTTGAGCTACTAAAATGTAACACTGTTTGTCCAGTAGATGGCGATCTAAATCTCTATTTACATACAGTATGCTTCCACTTAGTTAACCCTTGTGTTGTCTTCTGGTTAACCATGAACTTGTCCTTCCAGGCCAAAATTGAAAATTAACTTTTTTTTGTGCTTTTCCAAGACGTTTTTTTCTGATTTATTTATCACTTTTTCCATGGTTTTGGTGTTTTATAAAAAAAAACCTGAGTTGGTTTAATGATATATTTTACACTTATTCTTGGAATTCATGGTCAACAAAGCTAATTTATATCAAATTATACATAAGTTGTTTGTTAAAAAGGCAGAAATTCTGAATTATTTTGACTAATAGTTAAGATCAGAGGATGTTGAGTGGATCACAGAGTGGTACATGTCAAAGTTGAGTCCGGATATTGTTTTGAAACCATTAAAAAAACAGAATTCAAATGCTATAAGATTAATTAGAACACCCCAAAAATTCAATGAAAGTAATTTGGTAGAAAGAAATCCATATTTCCGAAATAAAACATTGTGAAAGGGGTCAATTTGACCCGAGGACAACACAAGGGTCAATTCCGTACGGTACTAAAACCAATGCAGTCTAATACAACTGTCCTGCAATAAATCCAGCATTCATGAAGGTTTCAACTAGAGAAGTGTTGATTCAACTTAACGATGATTTTGGAGTATGCAGTTTTGTGGTGTTGATGAATTGTATTGTCTTACACTAACAGATATTTCTAATATTGTGTCCACCCCAGGCTAAATGACAGAAACACGTCTCTCTATTGGGCTGTTATCATCTCAAAAGCAAAACAGCTTTTTTTGTCTTTTATTTTTTAATACAATACCACAATACACTCTAACATATCAGGGTGTAGCTAGATGAAAATATAAATCAAAACAGAAAGTCTTATTAATACACTAAATAACAAGACATTTGTGTAAACAATTGTAATTCATAATTAAAATAGAAATAGACAGGTTAAATGTTGGGCAAATGGCCCAGTTATCAGCACACTATTAATAGCAAAACACAAATTAGGCTATAGGTTGTTGCACACGACACATTTCAGCTAATGATGTTTTAACTCAAACGTCAGATTATCTGTTTCCCCATTTCAACTTTACAAATTAAAGTTCAGGTGAAATGTTGCGTCTGTAGTGTCCATTTGTAGCCACAAGGTGGAACTAGAGAGTTCATCCGCAATGCTTCAAGTGAGGTAAACACACACACTTTGTGCTGCATTTCAACGAGAATGTGAACAATTGCTACTCAGTTGTGTTGTGAAATGATGAAATATCCAATTAAAAATATATTTAGGTTATAAAACATGAGAAGTGCGCAGGATCAACATGAGGAAGAGATCTGCAGTTACCGTCTACCTACAGTGACGCAGTGATGTGGGTTTATTATTATCTGATAAGAGAAAAGTAGGCTAATTATCTGCATGTATACGTGGCTCATTTCATTCGTAATAAAGACACCTGACCATAAAAAAGAAAGCTACTGATCTGCGTGAAGACGTAACTCATTTGTTATGAAAACAACCGACCAATCAGCGAGCAGGATCTGTTCAGGAAACTCTGCTTGGTTTCCACCTGCAGAAAGGAAGCCACACGGAGCCGGAGAGCCGAGACGGACCCAGTCTCATCTAAAGGCTGTCTAAAGGAGGACCGTAGCGGCGAGCGACGATGGTTTGCGGCGGATTCATTTGCACCAAGAACGCACTCTGCGCTCTCAATATAGTCTATGTTGTAAGTATGACTTTATTGCTGTTGTACCGATGGGAATCATCCGAAATACCTGCTTTAAAAAGGCTATACGTGTCTGCTTTCATCGTGACTTGTGCTGTGTACCCGAAATGAGATGAAAATGTTTGTTTTGTGAGCCGCGTTCCTTGTTGTGGAAACAGGTGGTAACTGATTAGGCTCAGGTCATGCCATGGCCAGGGTTGGTGTTGGTGTTGGTGGCTTTACTCAGAGATAAGAAAGTTGCCTGCCAGGGGAACATCCCCTACATAAATCCAGAACAGCAAACTGAACAATTTCAGACCTTTTCAACTGAAGTGAAAAACTTCTAATAGATCCATGAAGCACCTCCTGTAATCAAAATGCACAACATAGCGCCCATCTCTTAATTATTTTATTATATACCGGTTAGTCATTTATTGTAGGCCTATTTCTAATTATGTAGGCCTACTTTACTTACAATCAGTCTGGAGTTGCTGTATGTGCAGATGCTTGTCTGTCATCCCCTGTTCTGCAAACTTCAGTTGAGTATATCAAATAAAAATCCAACTTTTTGGTATTTGTATTTATTTCATTCGTAATTATTTATATTCATATTTATAAAGATTATTTTACAAAAGCTAAATGTTGGATTAGTCTGGACAGCAGCTGGTACACAGCCCTTCCTGACACACTGTTGCTTGTTAATGGAGTAGAGACTTCCTTAGAACGATGATTGTACTTCCTTCTTATCTCATGCAAACATTTTCTTCCTCCTCAGTTGGTGGGTCTGCTGCTAATCGGAGTGGCAAGCTGGGGGAAATGGTTTGACTTGGTCTCCAGCATCAGGGTGGTGGCAGGGGTCATCGGCGTGGGCATCTTCCTGTTTGTGGTTGCCGTTATGGGGCTGTGGGGCGCCCTGAAGCACCACCAGGTCCTGCTCTTCTTCGTATCCTTTGGTTTGTTTGGAGGAGCACAGGGGCCTCCCACCTTCTCATAGTAGTTTTATGAAAAGTAAATAACACCACGGCTCTTAGAGGATTTTATTCCTCTGTTAATGGTTCTTGTGAAGGAGCAACACAGTTACATTTTATGTTTTTGTGATTTTTCTAATCTGATGTAAACTTCCTTAACCTGCTCCAGTACATGATAATCCTGTTCATAGTGTTTGTTTTACAGTTTTCTGTGTCCTGTGCTTGTCTGGCGCTGAATAAAGACCAACAGGTATGATCATTTTGTCTGCACCCATTTCAATAATGGTTATTTAGCCGAAATACTAGTTTAACCTCAGATAAACATGAATACTCTCACATCTGTTTAACCATCCTAACGGTGTAGATTTTTACACGCTACAATATTTGCAAAATAAATAAATATAGACACAACCAGGCTGCGTGGTTTTCATTTACAGAACCACCTGCTGGAGGTTGGATGGAACAAATCCGAGGCCACTCAAACGGACCTTGAGAAAACACTTAACTGTTGTGGCTTCCTTTCTGTTCCAGTCAATGGCAGCTCATGTGAAGCTGTAAGTTAATATAGTTTTCTCTTTCCTCTTTGAGATGCATCTTGATTTACATCATCCTGCCTTTGTTAAATTTTTAATTTTTATTTTCTCCCTTCCTTCCACTAGAGATGCTTTCACAACCCTACAGTGACTTGTGACTTGTGCTCAGACATCATCCAGCGGTACGCTGGAGATGTGCTGAGGTTTGTTGGTGGTATCGGACTCTTCTTCAGCTTTACAGAGGTCAGTAAAATATCGTCAGAGCAACCAAGAATTTAGTGGGTGCTGATGTAGACACTTAGACAGATGAAGTTTATTGTAAATTTAGAAAAACTTGATACGTTATGCTCATTTCTTTCCTTTCAGATCCTCGGAGTTTGGCTCGCCCACAGATACAGAAATATCAAAGATCCTCGAACAAATCCTGGAGCCTTCCTATAACCACTCACAATTAAATAAACCCAAAACATTGCACTGCTGTATAATTGTTTTTCCCTGTTTCTGTAAATCAAATTTCCATTTGTAAGATTTAAAGTGAGACTTCCACTTTTGCTGTAGCTGCAACATGAGTGACAATGAAAGGATAATGATGGCAGTGTAACAGTAACGCAAGCTTAGGAAAAACCATAGAGTCTTTAGCTCCACAGCATCTCTCCAAGGATTGCTCACAGCTAACATTAGCCACTGGTATTGGCTGATCAAGTAAGGCTTCAACTGCAAAACCTCAGTGTGTTGAACTGGGCAAAGTTGGGTTTTATTGCTAATCAATTCAACAATTTGCTTTAATTGCTGCTAATTTACCTTCATTGAAATGATACAAGTTTTGGTGCTGTGAATATTGTCTTTCTTTTAAAGCAGTAGTTTAACATTTAGGGAAATCTGCATTTTCACTCTCTTGCTGAGAGTCAGAGGAGATGTTTGATACCATGGGCATGTCTGAAATGTCAATATGAAGTTACAGCTAGCCTATGGTTAGCTTTGCATTTCAACTGGAAACTGGGATAAATGGCTTGACTGGCTCTGTCCAAAGGTAACAACATCCACTTGATGGCACCTCTGAAGCTCACTAATTAACATGATATTATTCCTTATAGTGAAAACTGATAACATGTATGGACTCTTTCATTCTAATCTGTCTCAAAGCGATAGATGATAACAGCAGCTGTGTATGTCACCATACACACACCTTATGCAAATAAACTGCAAGTTAGCACTGTGACGGCTGGGCAAACACACGGCGTGTTTTGCAGACAGTGGATTTGGGTGTAGGGTGTCCTTAACAGCAGGAAAAGATCAAATTAAAGTCACAACTGTTGCTGTAACCCTGTTATGAAACCAGGTGTGTTTTGGTTTTTATGTATTTAATGCTTATTTTCTTGTTTAAAACATCTGAACATTATGAATTCATACTTATGGTTGTGTTGAATGATTGAAACTTATGTTTCATAATATTAAAAGTAAAACATGTATGCAAAATGTATCTTATGCTTTGCTTGTCAGATTTAGTGCTGATAGAGAGCCATGTTTTCACTGAGGTGTGGGCAACTTGGTGCCACATGACTCACTCATATTCCTCCGCCCGAACAGGATGCCAACCAGGAACTGCACTCTTTACACTTCCTCTGAACGTCATAACCGACCCCTCAGGCAGTCCAACCTGTTCAACAAGGTGACTGGGAACTGGGTCATTGTGTGTACACCATATAATTAACTGCATTCTGTTGTTTTATTTTTATATATATATATATATATATATATATATATATATATATATATATAATTCTTTCTGTAAATTGATCACTCTGTACTATCCTAGCATGCATTGGCAGGGTAGAGCAAATTGCACTGACCTAAGACACTAATAAAATATTTTAAATGCTTATGTGTCTCTGGTTGAAGCCGAGATTGTCCGTACGTTAATTTATCTTGAGTAAACACTTTTTTTCCTCTTACTTATGCCTATCAAAGATCAGGAGTTGCCAACTGGACAGTAACACGTCTGCTTTAAGTTGACCATTGTATGTATGCCTTACAATCATTAACCATAATGTAGGCTCAATACCCTTGTATCAAATCACTAAGGAGAACATTCTTACAACAAATGGCAAAAGTAGAATACGTTTATATGGTTTTGCTTTGAAACTCCCAAAACCTTCCCACAGAGCAGTATGTGTATGTCATGGTCCACTCCTATGAATTAATACGTCACGGTTTGTCCGTGAATGAGGCTGCCCTGAGAGTGAACAGCAGCCTCACAGCTGTGGCATTTCAGAGGCGGCTGAGCTGTTGAGAGGACAGGACTGCTTTTACCGAACCAGAACTTGTCCAAATATATACACCGTTCAGAAAACACATTGGCAAACTAATGTTAGTTGAGAGTGTCGCTGTGCTGTGATTAAAATAAAAACGTAACAGTATTAATGTAAATATTAAAGATTAGAAGAAGAGTAGCCCATTTTGAATGATTGCTCTTATTCTTTTTTTTGTGCTCAAATTTTTTATTTTATTTATTTATGTATTTAGAAATACCATTGCTCTTATTCTTATAATAATATTTTACAATGGCTTTGGCCCAACTCTTTTAAAGCGTAGAGATCACCGAATCAATGCAACACATTTTGTTTTTCTTTTACTTTAACAGTTCTGCTGAGTAGTAGTGCAACATTGTTAAATGTTCATTTTTAGCTGCCATTCATCTCAAATTAAGGCAATAGTATAAAGGGGTAAAAGAACATTTTTCACTATTGATTTAGTGTCTGTTATAGATGATGACGGGCATTTTGTCTGAAGAGTTTTGAAATTCAAAAGTAAGCCAAAATATTTGTTAAAAATAAAAACTGTAAACCTAGCACAATTCTAGGCAAGAAAAGCTTTGAAGTACTTCCAGGGTCAAAGGTCATTAGGGAAGCAGCATGGAGAAAGCACATGGTGGGTGAACAAGGTTTGTTTGTAAATCATGAAATGAATGATTGAAACTGGTGATTAAGACATTTAACACAAATGAGGCAGTTTCATTTTGACATGCCCCTGTTGACCCTTACAGCTGTTATTTTAGTATTTGATGCAGCAGGAGCAACAATTAATATTGTCATTAAATAAGCACATGTGGATAAAGAGGTTAAAGCTGGTTGTTAATATGTAAAACATAGAATTTGACAGGGTGTTTTCTCAACTAGAAATGCTCCTTAAGTCAACTGAAGTTTCATTCCCCATGTCTTCTATCTCCCTCTGTCCATTGGTGAAAGCATTTCTGTGTTGCATTAAACATATTTGTCTCTTTGCCATGTTTGCTTTGAAAATGCAGCAATCTCTTGTTAGAACACTCCAAATGTTGCCTCTCAGCTGAAACCTTCAAAGCATGCAATGTAACTGTATGAAAGGTTATAAATCTGCTTTTCTTCTAAAGGCTGTTTTGGGATAGTGTCTGAAGCATGTCCAGCTTTTATCAAATTGTCACCTCATTTGTCTGCTGAGACCTTTACTGGCTTGGACAGAATTATATTTATGTAACTTTTCTGATTTTGAAGACAACACTGTACATCATGTTGGTTAAAACTTCTACAGAGCTCTTGATTTTTTTTTTTATATACAGCAAGTCTGTCTCTGTTCAAGCTGTCTGACATTGGCAGCTTGGCTATTTTGCAAAGAGACAGTTTTCCCTCTTAAAATCTCAGACAACTGTTTGACACATGGTGGACTGATCCTGCGTTTCCATTTTTCAAACTTTCAGCACCAAATGAGTCCTCTGAGTAGATGAGATGTTTCTTTCTGAAAGAATGAGGTAGCATGACGATCAAGGTTGGTCAACATGAACTCATCAGCTCCAAAGAACTGGAGACTTTGCCCCACAATGAGCACGTAAATAACTAACATTCTTGTATGTAATAATACTAAACTTAAGTCATAGTATAGTATGTCATAAAAAGTCTTAAAAAGTCATAAAAAGTAATAGTTTAGTATAATAAAAAAGTCATAGTATACAGTAGTATGTCAGGAAAAAGTCATAAAAAATCAAAGTAGCCTATAGCATATCATACAAAGTCATAGTATAATATGTCATAAAATTTGAAAGTCATGATATAGTGTGTCATAAAAAGTCAGTTTGTTCTTAAAAAGCAATAGTATAGTATGTCATAAAATGTGATAAAAGTCATAGTATGGTTTGTCATTAAAAAGTCGTAGTATATTATGTGATAAACAGTCATAGTATAGTATGTCATAAAAAGTCATAGTATAGTATGTCCAAGATTTAGAGAAATGGCAGACCTAAAGTGCAGACGACAGTGTTGAGTTCAATGATTTAATAAATAAAAAAGTCAGCAGGCCAAAAAAGTTCCCAAAAAATTTAGAGAAATCAAAAAGACCATGAATCAAAATAAACTTGAACACCGAGACAAAGGGCTTAGACAGACATACACAAACACAATGCTCTGACAATAGACAAAGACAACACAGAGACTAAATACACAAAGTAATGAGGGAAACAAGGGACAGATGACACGAGGGCTCAGGAACAGGAGAAACACATCAGGGTGGGGCAGACAATCACAACGGCGGGATAACACAAGGCAGGAAGTAAAACAAGACATGACATGAGAGAAAACAGACTACAAAATAAAACGGGAAACATTAACAGAAAATTACAACCATGACAATAGTATAGTTTGTCATGAAAAAGTCGTAGTATATTATGTGATAAACAGTCATAGTATAGTATGTCATAAAAAGTCATAGTATAGTATGTCCAAAAAATGTCATAATATAGTATGTCCAAAAAAGTCATAGTATAGCATGTCCAAAAACGTTATAGTATAGTATGTCATTAAAATTAGATGAAAAAGTCATAGTATAGTATGTCCAAAAATGTCATAGTATAGTATGTCATAAAAATGAGATACAAATGTCATAGTATAGTATGTCCAAAAGGTCGTAGCATAGTATGTCATGAAAAGTCAT
>NC_045738.1:16146220-16147182 GCF_008692095.1 Etheostoma spectabile | reverse complement strand
GTCATAGTATAGTATGTCCAAAAGGTCGTAGCATAGTATGTCATGAAAAGTCATAGTAAAGTATGTTATAAAAATGGGATGAAAAAGTCATTGTAAACTATTTCCAAAAATGTCATAGTAAAGTATGTCATGAAAAGTCATAGTATAGTATGTCCAAAAAAGTCACAGTATAGTATGTCCAAAAAAGTCAGAGTATTCATAAAAACTCATAAGGTCATAAAAAGTCACAGTACAGTATGTCATAAAAATTAGATAAAAAAGTCATGGTATAGTGTGTCATAAAAAGTCATAGTATAGTATGTCCAAAAATGTCATAGTATAGTATATCCAAAAAGTTATGGTATAGTGTGTCATAAAAATGAGATAAAAAAGTCATAGTGTAGTATGTCCAAAAAGTCATAGTATAGTATGTCCAAAAAGGTCATAGTTTAGTATGTTCAAAAAAGTCATAGTGTGGTATGTCCAAAAATGAGACAAAAAAGTCATAGTGTGGTATGTCCAAAAATGAGACAAAAAAGTCATAGTATAGTATGTCCAAAAACGTCAGAGTATTCATAAAAACTCATATGTCATAAAAAGTCACAGTATAGTATGTCATAAAAATGAGATAAAAAAGTCATGGTATAGTATGTCCAAAAAAGTCATAGTATAGTATGTTATAAAAAATTATAGTATAGTATGTCAAAAAAAGTCATAGTATAGTATGTCAAAAATGAGATACAAAAGTTATAGTATAGTATGTAATAAAAAGTCATAGTATAGTATGTCCAAAAATGTCATGGTATAGTATGTCATAAAAAGTCATAGTATAGTACGTCATAAAAATGAGATAAAAAGTCATAGTAAGTAAGTAAATAAGTAAGTAAACTTTATTTATTTAGCACCTTTCACAGACAAGAAGGGTCACAAAGTGCTTTACAGTAAAAACAAATAAGACAGCAACAGATAAATTACTAAGCCAT
>NC_045738.1:16145630-16146210 GCF_008692095.1 Etheostoma spectabile | reverse complement strand
AAAAGCTTGTCTAAAAAGATGTGTCTTGAGGTGTTTTTTTAAAATTTCCACAGAATCCAACGCTCTCAAGGCTAAAGGGAGTGAGTTCCAGAGCCTATGAGCCACCACAGAAAAAGCTCAATGACCTCTGGTTTTAAAACTTGTTCTGGGGACAGTTAGAAGGTCTTGGTCTGAAGACCTCAGAGGACGACCAGGCGTGGGGCGTGTAATAGATCCTGGATGTAAGCCATGCAAGGCTCTCTAAGTGGTGATTAAAATTTTAAAATGCACTCTTAAACCTACTGGAAGCCAATGAAGACTATAGTATGTCCAAAAATGTCATGGTGTAGACTGTCCAAAAAAGTCATAGTATATCTGAAGAAGTCATACAAATGTCATTAGATATCATAAAAGTGTCATAAAGTCATAGTTTGTTATGAAAAAGTCATAAAAAGTCAAACTATGTCATAAAATGTCATGAAAAAGTCATAGTATAGTATATCATAAAAAGCCATGTAATTGTATGTCATAAAAAGTCAGATAATATATATATATATACACTACCGTTCAAAAGTTTGGGGTCACGTTGAAATGTCCTTAT
>NC_045738.1:16088179-16145605 GCF_008692095.1 Etheostoma spectabile | reverse complement strand
GCGAGGGAGTACGCGGAGGATCCGTCCCAATCGAATGTCTTGGGGCAGGGTCGGGAGACAAGGCCAGGATAGGACGAGCACAACCAGTCAGATCTGGGTCTGCAAGTGATCTCACAATTTGTCTTAGACAATACCATAGCGCATGCAGATCCCAGTGTGATGAACAGCAACTCACAATCATACATATAGCCAATTCAGCTCCTTTGCCTGAACTAAATCCTAACAAACATATATTGTAGAAGAGATCCCGTCTGGTTAGTTTTTAATAATAGTTTTTAGATGCGCTAGTGTTGTCTAATCTTAACATGACCGTTAAAAGGTTAGTAAGCTGTTAAGTGTTCCAAAGTTGCCATACTTAAGTGCTGCTATTCTTTTTGGGTTTAGATGTCGTTCAGCAGAATGTCTGGTATGGGAAGAATGCCAGGAATTGCCAAGTCACAATCCAGCACTGGAGGAAGATGCCTGCTGTTACAAGCAAATACACTCCCACATAACATTACCCTTGTGTTTTGTTGATTTTACTTTGCTTATTCAGAGGCAATGGTTCTGGAATTTGCACATTTTGGACCAACCTGCAGAGTGGCCAAGGCTTGAGGCTGGGTGCTGGGCTTAGAAACCTGCTGAGGGATCTCAAGTGATTCTCCACCTGGATGGAGGTAGATTTCATCAGTACTCCAGAACTGGCCTGCATTAATTCGTTATAAAATCGCGATCTCGATTCACCCTAGTTTCACCGATTTAATTTTTTAATCTATTTGTGTTTTTAGATGCTTTGATTCCTTATGTTTTTACGAGCCCAATGCATCAGACACTACTAACGTTTTCTGTGACGTTGTTAATCACATAAACTTATAACATAGGTTTGAAAGACTCCCCAACGCGCTGCAATGGACTCTCCTCTTCTCTTCATTGGAACGTCTATGTTTACAGCTTGTTGGTGATGCACAATGTTCTATAGGTCCAAAAAGGCCAAGCCCCCTTTCCGCCGAAACCAGAACTACACCCCGGTAACTTACGAAAATACAAAATAACATAAAACAATAAAAAATCAAAACTATATTAACTCTGTTGTGTACTCGCCAATTAGTTTTTAGTCATGGTCAAAAAAAATCTGGGCATAAATTGTCATAACAATTCTCAAGCAAATAATTGGATTCATATATTTCCCTCATTGTGCAGTTGCGTACTTCAAACGCAAAGCCCAGAGAATATCCACCCGTAGTAACATTGCGCCTGCTGTTCTTGTGTCTTTTTCACAGGTCGGCCGCGTGCACTGCCCCCCAAACAAGGCAACTTCTGCTGCGTGGCTCCCTCCGCCTCCTCCTCCTTCGCTACTACTTCCACTTCCCTGCTCCCTCTGCCCAGCCCATGGGACACCTCCCCCCTCCACACCGTCCCCCACCTGCACCCACCTCTTCACACAATCTGAGGACCAGCCCCCAACCTGGACCCAAGTGAGACATGCCCAATCTTTTTGGCTCATATTGTTTCGTATGCCGACAAACTTCTGAGACAGCACATTTGAAATGAACAGATGATTTTTAGCATAAATAAATACAAGTCATTCCTGAACTTTGCAAACATAAGCATTTCACTTTATGCTGTAAATTGATCTGATATATATTAATTCAATATACATTTGCATGGCTGTATTTCGTGTATTCACTGATTGACCACTGCCTAGCTTTGTTTTTTGTTTATTTGTAATCAGCTCTACCTTTCCTTGCCCTAGTCACCCCAGTCCCAGCTGAGTGTGCAAGATGTTATCTGAGCTGCGGAGGTGGGGAGATACTGCAGCCCTTCATTCGAAGCTCACACCATCCTGGAGACAGCCACCACAGTCAGAATAACAATATACAGTCGATTCAACTGCACAATAATATTACCGATGGTCTTAGAATATTCTGAACAATGCTTTTTATTAGGATGCCAGATTCATATAAACATTTCCAAATCATGTCTTAATTGTTAAATTCATAAGGTTTCAGGGGCAGCCATACTTTTAATATTGCCATTATTTTTGTGAATCAATGGGATTATTCAAAATGCAGTAATTTGACCACTTGCTAACTAATTTAATTTCATACGTTTCCGTCTAAACTTAGAATGGTCTTTGCTTAAGGGGTGGTGGAATAGATCACGCATTAGCAAGATTTTGAATTTTGGAAGGAAAAGTTCAACATTCTTTTACAGGACAATAACTTTCTTGATTCTTTGTTGTGGCCGTGGCAACTGGGTCAGACCAAGACATATTCTGTAAAACCCCTTGTTAACAGCCAATAATTGTTTTCAACTCAGTTTTTTGTTTGTTTGACTTGTATTAAAGTGAAATATATGTCTATCGTGAGCTTATAGAAGTGCTTGTAGGTGAATGTTGTTTTCATTGGTCAGCCGGCTATAGCTCTTTCTTTCTGTTTCCATCTTTGTGTCTAAGCTAGATTAGCCAGCTGCTGGTGGTAGCTTCATATTTACCATACAGACCTTGAGTGGTAACATTGTCTCATCTTACTCTCAAAAAAAAAACAAATTGTGACCTTTTGCCCTTGTCTTTAACATGCATTATGTAGTTATTTGTTAATTTAAGAAGTTTCCCAAAATGGTTCTTTTCTTCTGCCTTAGAGAGAGAGGAAACCAGCTTAGTACTCTTGTCCTGACGTTTGATTGTCTCGCTTCTCCTGGGTAACGCCCTTGGGCCCTCAGTGACCTCGATTAAACCCAGAGCCCTGCTCCCCGCCACCTGCACGTGGTGCGGTCCGTTTTCTCCACTATACCAACCCAGTCACTCTGCCTGGAGCTGTGCACCACCACATCCCAGTTCAAGTAAGTTCATTTGTGAGCATAGTTTAGTTGTTAATTTGTTAGTTGTTAATGTGGACCTTTAATGTCATTAGAATGACTGTGCTGTGTTTCTTTTCACCGACAGATGAACCTGGGTGCTGCGGCTAACGGCACGAGGGACAAGCCCCGCCTACCCAGCAGCTAGCCAATTCGGCAGGCAGGTCAGGACAGACCTCACCCCCACAGAATTCCCTTCCATCAGCAGCTGGACCGGGACAGCTGGCCCCCTGTCATCAGGATCACCACCAGCAGTCCCGTTGGTCATGATGCGAATGAACACGATGGTGTGTTGTCCCCTACCCGCCACTGATTGAATGCTTCACTACTGACAGCTGTTTGTGGTGTCATCGCTTGGCAGCAGTGTGTTGGCGTTACATGATCGCATATACCACACACTACATCCTTCATGCACTGCTACAATCAGATTGATCTGAGAGTGGAACTTTGATGTTATCTGATTTACAGGCTCAAATTTCAGAAGATAGTTTTGGTTAAATGATGGCTCTGTTATTGCAAAATACTTCGTAATGAGGGATATGGCAGACAGTTACTTTAGTATTGTATAGGGATTCAGACTATTTTTGTGTTTTTATGTGTAGTGCAGGACCAGGTGCAACCCTGCTGGGCTGGACAGCAATGCCTGGACAACCAGGTAAAGGCCATTCATAGTACATTTGGCATGCTACATTTTTAAATACACAGTCTAGTCATGTAAAACCCTTTCAATTCAATAAAATACTGTAGTGAGGGTTGGGATCAGAAAATAAGCCTTTTTGTAACTCTTGAAAATCATTTCTGTGATAACAAAAGTTATGCTAGTCTCATGGTCTCTGTTTCCTCCCCTTCAGGTGCCCTACCCCTGACTTTAGCTGGAATCTCATGCAACAGATCAGCCAATATGCTGCTGCCGTAGCTACTAGCGCCGCCACCGCCACCGCTACTGGGACAACCAGTCCCACCCCAGCCCACCCCTCCTGGCTACAGCTCCACAGCCAATTCCTCAACTACACCAACAGGTCCCCAACACCCCACCACCACCCTACTGCTCCCCCACCTCCACCCCATACTGGCCCCCACGCCCCAGGCAGGTCTTGTTCACCCGACCCCCCTTTGCACCCAACTTGCCCCCTCCAGCCGTCGGTACTCGGGGAACCACCATCAATGTGAGGCTGCCATGCCCGGCCAGCAGCCAGACAGGTGGTGATAATGTTTTGTGATTTGATCCCTGTTTTGAAGCTGACTATTAACATTTGAATTAATTGCAAAGTCTTGCTCCACAGCTTTCAACCCTGCTGCTCTCAACCAGATTATTAGTGGACTGGTGGACAGCTTTGCTTCCTGGACAAATGGGTAAGCATTTTTCAGTTGTTGATTTAGATCTAGCTTCATTAGCAGCATATTTGTAATTATGTAGTATATGAAAAATTGGTCAAAATTCTTTATATCATGATACTTCAATCTGTTTTTTACATCTGTCAAACAGTCACATCCTCCTCATCCACTCCACATCCTCCTCTTCCTCCTTTTCCTCCTCCTCTCAAACCTCCTCAGCCTCCTCCTCATTTTCTTTCTCTCCCAATTCGGGTCCAACTCCCCGCCTACCGCAAACACTACTAGTCCACCGAGCCAATCCGAGCCAACACTGCGACCCCCATCCCAGGGATGCCCCCAGACCTCGCCAGCTCCTGGGTTCTCTCCTAGGGTAGCAGGTGGTGCCGGTCGGTCCCTTTAGCCCCTTCAATTACTGTCACCACATCTGGTGTCCCAGCCTTATCCAGGGAGTGAGTGAATTCATGCAGCAGTCATGTTGAATGTTTGACTTGAGTGCACTTCATACCTTTGCACCTTAATTTGCAAATCATTCTGTAGTCCTATATTACTTGCACCCAGATCATGCGAAAGGAACGCATCACTAAAAAAAAAAGTCATATAATTTAATTCTTGGAATCGTGTTAATAGATTTTATTTATTTTTTTTTAGAAGTGTGTTCAAATGGAGCCAGATAGAATAATGATATATAAAAGTATTCATTTACAACAGAATGCACAAATCAAAATTTATTGTGGAGACATTGCAATCTTAAAATGTCTCACAAATCAGCAGTCATTGCTAATATATATCACCTGAATCAGAGAATCAAGTTGTTGTCACGTTGTTTTTTATGTAGGTTATTTGTCTTAAGGCTTCAGCACTTTTTGAAAACTTTCAACTACCAAAGGCTGGCATCAAATGCTTTATCAGATTTCCGCTCCTTAACTTATTCTTTTTGATTGAAAAAAATTCCAGACGTATTTAGTAAGTTCTTATGAAACTGCTTTTATTTGGACAGCTTTTCATATTCAATGTTAAACGCTCGATGTGACTTTTGTTAAAAGGAAAAAAGGGTTATTATATATTAATAATCATTGTGTTGGCACTATAAAAACACAAACACATTTAAACGAACCCCCCTAATCATTAGTGAGTTTTCTTGTTTTATCCATATTTCTTTCCATTTAAGAAATCACTGCATTCAATTATCAAATAATGTTAACAAATCCTCACTCCTAGTTTTCATTTCATTCTAGGCCCAACCCATCTTCTCTCCACCACAACCTCCCTCTGCCTACTCGCTCCTGCTGCAGGCCCCACCCCATGCCAAATCCTCCTGCTGGAGCTGGAGCCGAAGCCCTCCACCCGAGCTGTTCACAGCATTGTCCGTGGTGTGCTGAGCACCATGATGGCTCTCGGGCCAGCACAAATGACACAGAGAGCTTGCTCATTTATGCAGAGGCTGCTCAGGCAACCAACATCTTATCCGTCCTGATGATCCTACTGGTAAACCATCAAGTATATGATGCTGTAGGGCAGGGCATTATAGAGAAACAATATTATATTCTTAACCAAAACCTTGATTTCGATATTGCGACAATATTTGTATGGTTCTATTGGTGCTGTAACAAGATGTTATTTACACATGATATTTTTTGAAAATATTCTCCAGAATGATTTAATACTTAGTGGGTTGAGGTAAAGTAATAAAACACTAAGGGTAATTTCAAAGACTGTAAAACTGTAAAACACCAGAAAACAACACTTATATACATATTATGATATATCCTAAATGTAAGACGACATCTAGTCTCATATCGCAATATATTTCCCAGTCCTATGATGCTGTCAATACAGCAACTGACCAAGAAGCATATCAAAAAAGTCTGATCTGATAGTTCACCCCACTTCATTATGTAACTTCATGTAATACTTTTTTACTGTGTTCTAAGGTTTTTTTGGAGAGCTACTGATGTTGGTGTGCCAGACATTCACCTGTCAGACCTGGTGATGCTGCTCATGCCGCACCAGCCCCTTGGCCGCATCCAGCCTCAACTATCCCGATTTCTTCACCCAAGTAACCTCAATGGCAGAGAGCCAACGCATGAAAACATTGCTGTCATACTACCCACCAGTTGGAGAATTGTTTTTTCCTTTACATTGTTCTTGTTTATTTTAAATCTCTTGTACTCGAGCATAGTTAAAAGTAGATAAGAGATCATTACTTTTAAATTGGTCCCATGTTTAACGTTGGTCTTTTTTATCTGTTGTGTAACTGACTTCTGATCTATGTGCTTCTTTTCTGTTTTTTCCTCATGTCCTCTGTTTCCATCCCCCAGCTGCGGCTGACAGCCTTGTCAATGAGGCGAGGAGTATATCAGTGAGAGCTTTGTAAGGCTCAAGGTCCACTTCTCTTCTTGTATCGCTATAATACAACAGTATGTGATTTAAATAAGAGCTGTTCGATTGGCATTTTTAAGTTAAATCAGTTCACTTTTAGACTGTGGAAAGCCTATTCCTTTGTGAAGTACTGAGAAGCCACTAGCTAATGAAGTAATTTAATACTAAGACATGTTTTATGAAATAAACATGTTTAGTTTAAGTATGATTTACCTAACTGTTGCCGCCTTTTGTATTTTGTAAATGTATTGATGACACCTCTTTATAACTCCACAGATGAGTCTTCAGTCACCGTGTTGGGGGTTTTGATTCACTCAGACCAACATGTCCTTTTTCAGACAGCAGCTGATGCACATTGCCACACACATTCTGCGTTGCAGGGTAAACTTTAAGAGAACAGTATAAATCAATTGGTCTCTGTGATGGTTTATGTGTGGATGTTTGGGTTCCAGTTTAGCCTCTATTTGTGTTAAGAAGTAGTTTGCAACACTGGAGGTAATTACATTTGATTATCAGGAATACCGCTATGAGGTGAAGAAGTAACTTAAAAAAAAACAATTCAACTATCTTTGTAGAACTTGTAGCTTGTATTTTTTGCTAATTCGTATTTTCAATATTTTTTCATCCAGATAACTCATTTGGGCCCCAGCTGCTACAGATGCAACCAGGCATGTTTGAGTGTTCTTGCCCTCAACCTGCACTGCCTGAGAGAGACCAGAGAGCCTTACCACAGTCATCAACCACCAATGTTAGTATACAGATTCTCACTAACCGCTCACCGCTCACTGTTTGTTTCAGGTCTGCTCTCTATTCACTAGGTAGTATATCCAATGAAACTGAATTTGGCATGTTTGGGCAAGGATATCAAGTTTAGTGCTTTGTGCAATGCAAACTCATGTTAACTTGCATAGGCATTGATGCCTATGCCAGCGTTCTAAAACATAAAGCCTCAAAGAACTAGAAGCCAAACAAGTCTTAGCACGCATTATTGAGCAGTCAAAGCCACTTGTATATGATAGGAAAACAATCCCAACATTTCTTCTGACTAACTTGCAAACAGCTAGTGAAGCTTCGTTTTGGGCACAAAGCTATTTGCCTAAACAACACCATTAATTTGGTTTACTGCAGTATACTGCCTTATCTCATAGCTACTTACTGTTCTGTTTATTTCTCCTTTCCCTCATTTAATTTTTTGTGTATAAAAAGAAATCCACTCACCATTTTACAACCAGTCAGAACTAGTGAATTATTAGTTGTTCAAACCCACTTACAGATGCTCAAGATTTCAAAAGTGTCATAAATAATTAAAGTTAACTTTATTATTTCAGTAAAGATGGCCTAAAATAACACAATGGCAAAATTACAAAAAAGATTGCAGCAGTGACTGTATCATTTAAATGTTTTTGTGAGATGAGACAAAACCAACAAAAGCTACTAAATGTCTTAACAATCTAAAGCAAGGAACGTTTCTATACCTCTTAATATTATGCCATCTAGTACAAAAGCACCACTATGACCTCAAAGCTAAATATAACTGAATTAACACCACTGTAGGAATCACAAAGCAACTTCCTGGCAGAACACTTTATGGCAGATCAGTTGAATTGGATTGTACTAGACTACCTATAAGACCACTGCATCTATGAACTGTATATAATATGCCATTTACCGCAGCTTGAAGTGCTTGGAAAGCACCTTGAAAGTGTTTGCAAAGTGCTTAAATGTGACTTTGGAAAAGGTCTAGGGACCTGAATACAGAAGAAACAGCTGTTGTACTGTAAAAAACTTGATGTTCTCATGTTCCAGGAGGATGTCCATGACTCAGCCCACGCCACTGGTCAACTGGTGACCAGCATGATGACGATGAGGCTGCGTGATTCTGGAGCACATCCCCATCACACAAGAGCAGATCCAGAACTACATAGTTCACACACAGGTACGTATCAGCGACATGCCTTGTTTAAACTTTTACGTCCGTATCTATGACTTCTACCAAGAATATGGATGGACCTGTGCTTTTAGATGATTGCCTCTCAGTTATACTTAAGAATTTTTAAATTTAGTTTGTTTTCCCTATTTGTGTTTTCAACCTAGTTTCAGTTTTATTGTCGAATTTTAGAATTGAATCAGTTTTCTACAGAAAAAATGCACATGTTACATGCTGAGAAAGAAGTCCCTCGTATCTGATGGCTGTTACATATCCTGTTACTTGGACGCATGTCTGAAATGGCTAATAAATATTAAATGCACCCTTTCACAGAGAGATCAGTCTTCTGCAACTGGCACACAAGAGCCTGAACGAGCACAAAGTGCAACGGTAAGCATGATGTATCTTAATGTCCTTTATAAATTAACTCAGTTTGAAATTTTAGTACTGCTCTGCCTTTTAGTTCCCTCATTTCATTGTTCTTCACTTCCAAAATTGGGGACACCCTCTCACCAGCTGCAGCCACCACAGCAGAGGACCATGTCGGTCACACACATGAGGGCGCCATCACGGAAACAAGGGTGTTGCCAGGAAGCTGGGAGCCTCGAGGACGGCACCATTAGGTGGCGACATGCAGCAGCAGGAGCAGAGGGAGGGAGTGACAGTCTCCTCGAGAGTCAGAGGCCGGGCGGCTGCTGTTCCACCTGTAAGAGCCCACTCAGTTTTTTTAATGTTTACTGTCTAATTTCATGACTAAAAATTCTCTTTTTGTATGTCCTCATTACTGAAGGTTTGTGGTTGTTGCAGTGGGTCCATACTGAACGTCAAATCCCCACCTAACATAATTCCAGTGTGGTAGAGAAAATGACTACAGTCATTGTTCTGTGCAAACAGCCATTTTAATCAATCCAATCAAGTGGATTTGTTTGAAGTTTGTCTTGTTTCCCTGTTAAGCTGATGCAATGGTGAACAGTACTTTGAGTGCTTTTGAGTATTATCTTAGACAAACTTGAAAATATAACTTTCCTTGACTCCAGATAGACTCCAATCTCTCTTCTCTATTTATTGACTGTATGTGTTGTAGGAATGGGTGCCCATCATCAGATGTGATATGATGACCCAAAGGAATGAGGCTCAGCCCCCGCTGTCTGACGCTTATTTCAAGGCATGCCAGCTAAACGCAGGAAGGTAATTGGATCAGTTGAACTTTACTCATTATGTACATTAGTACTGTCCTTGCCTTCTTAAGGTGTGTGGGTGTGTGTGTGGTGTGGGTGTGTGTTGTGTGTGTGTTGTGTGTGTGTGTGGGGTGTGTGTGTGTGTGTGTGTGTGTGTGTGTGTGTGTGTGTGTGTTGTGTGGGTGTGTGTGTGTGGTGTGTGTGTGTGTGTGTGTGGTGTGTGTGTGGTGTGGTGGTGGTGTGTGTGTGTGTGTGTGTGTGTGTGTGTGTGTGTGTGTGTGTGTGTTTTAGACAGGACTGGGTAGTGGAAGCCTCCTCTCCCTCTCTGATGCGGTGAGTCAAGCGGCCAGACGCGGGTGTGAAGCCCATCACTTCTGCTGAGCGGTTACAAGACGATCTAGAGACCCAGAGCTAAAGGAAGCCTATGCAGAAACAGGTAAGTCTTGCATGTACAATCACGCAGGGCACACTGACAGCGGTACAAGATTACACCGGATAGTCCAGCAGTGTAACCTTGTGCGTTAAAAGATGTAATAATGTTAAAAACCAATTGGTTAAAAATAAGTCGTATTTACAATTTATCTGAACGAAGTGTTAAAAAAAGGACGATGATGACCTTTTAAACTACTCTGAGAATACTAAATACTATTTTCTTTTCATACAAGTAGATGAGATAATAGATCTGAAACATTAGTTAATTGATTGTTGATTGACAAACAATACAGCAGCTTATTTGATATACATTTTCAAACAACATCTGCAGTTTCTTGGCATAATTGTTTATGACTTTTTGTGTGTATGTGTTACTATGACTATAAATGTTCTTTAATGGCATATTTGTTTTTTAAATTATTTTTGACAAACTATATATATATATTACATTTTTTGGCATCATATGAGTAACACCTTTTGACATGTCATTTTCTATGGCATACTTTATAATACCTTTTTCCTCAGGTTAAAGCGACATCAAGAAACGAGTGGAGGAAGACCCGAATTCAACTCTCAGCAGTTCCCCAACGCACACAGAGCCTTTTCATCAGACTCATAATTATTCAACTGATAAGAGAACTGTAACGCTCTCGCCGTTTTCATCTTTAATTCTTGGATCTTCATTCAACTACACTCGATACCGCTTTACCCCCCCCCCCCCCCCCACCGGTCTGTATGCCTTTCTAAGCAGTTAGCAGCTCTCCTGCTAATTGCCTCATGCTAATGTGACTCTTTCCTCCCGATGCCTATTATTTCTTGGTTCAGTTTGGTCCAACTCTCGCTGAAAGAACGTTCCCTATGAAAAGAAGTTTGACTAAATCAGGACATTTTACTTTTTCTTTGGATATATGTGTATTCTGTACGTTTTATTTGCCCTCATATCCTTGTGTTTGTTTTGTTAATATGGAGTCTAATTGTCATCATTTAGTAAACCTTACCTTCATGTCAACACTCAAGCTCAAGTATCTTTCATGTTAGAAACGTGCTGTTTGTACATGAATGTACAGTAAGCTTAATAAAATCCTTGATACAATAAAGACTCCTCATTTTGCTTTGAGAAGTGATGGAAAAAGAGAGCTACTAATCAACCACATTAGCTTATCTCACTCAAAAGTCAGTGGTGGAAGAATTACTCAGTTTACTAAGTAGACGCATAACTGTCAAAGTAAAATACTTATGCAGAATGGCCCATTTCAGAATAATATCTTTTACTGGAAAACTCATACATTCATGTGTTATCACTTTAATGTTGTAGCTGGTAAATGTGGGACTAATTCTAGTACACTGCTGATATTTTAATATGTATGAATTGTTGATACTATTTTTTGTATTAGTAATCTGAACCTCAAAGTAATTAAATATACCAATGTGTATTCGAGTAAAAAGTACAATATTTCCCTCAAATGTGTGGATAAGTATAAAGTAACAAAGTGTACCCTCAATTGTACTAAGAAAATGTACTTAAATACTTTCCACTGCTGCAAAAATGCCATGTAAAAGCTCGTTGATTTAATTTGCCAATAAAACACAGGATATGGGCACTATGTACATTGTGATGAAAAATAATTGTGCTTACATAGTGTCTCCACCAGAGAGCACTACTGATTGATATTACACTTTATTAAAAACAAGTTTTGTTAAAATGACTTTTTAATAACTTATTGGGACTTTTATGACATACTTACTATGACTTGATGTTCTATACTATGACTATTTATCACTTTTATGACATAGTACTAAAACCTTTGTAGGATTTTTATGACATACTTTATATATATATAGATATATATATATATATATATATATGACAACACTACCTCAAAATTTGGGTCACTTACAAATTTCTATTCCACTCCATTATAACATAATACCAGCTGTCTGAGTGGGGGGCTGATCTTTAATACAATATCTACATTACGCCATTACAGCAACCATTCCTCCAATCATCCAAGCACATTCTGTTTACTAATCTGATATCATTTAAAAAACATTGGAGAACGCTTTTGCAATTTTGTAAGCACATAATGTAATCTGAAAACTGCTGCCCTGGTTAAAAAAACAATGCAACTGATCTCAGCTGGTATTCTGTCTATAATGGCGTGCAATGGAAATTTCTAAGTGACCCCAAACTTCTGACCGGTTGTGTGTGTACACACACACACACACACACACACAAAGTTTGGTCACCCAAACAATTTTGTGTTTTCCGGAAAATCACACTTTTCACCACCAATACGTTGGGAAATGAATAGAAATAGATCAGGACATTGACAAGGTTAGAAATAATGATTTGTATTTGAAATAAGATTTTTTTTTTACATCAAACTTTGCTTTCGTCAAAATCCTCCATTTGCAGCATTACACATTGCAGACCTTTGGCTTCTAGCTGTTAATTTGTTGAGGTAATCTGGAGAAATTGCACCCCACGCTTCCAGAAGCAGCTCCCACAAGTTGGATTGGTTGGATGGGCACTTCTTGCTACCTACGGTCAAGCTGCTCCCACAACACTCAATGGGGTTCAGATCTGGTGACGCGCTGGCCACTCCATTACCGATAGAAACCAGCTCCTGCTTCTGCTCTAAATAGTTCTTGCACAATTTGGAGGTGTGTTAGGGTCCTGTCCTGTTGTAGGATGAAATTGGCTCCATCAAGCGCTGTCCACGGGTATGTATGGCGTGGCAAAATGGATGATAGCCTTCCTTATTCAGATCCCTTTTACCTGTACAAATCTCCCACCTTACCACACCAAAGCAACCCCAGACCATCCTATTACCTCCACCATGCTTCAGATGCGTCAGGCATTCTTCCACAGTCTTTTCATTGTTCTGCGTCCCACAAACGTTCTTCTTTGTGATCCAAACACCAAACTTGGATTCATCCGTCCACAACATTTTTTTCCAGTCTTCCTCTGTCCAATGTCTGTGTTTCTTTTGCCCATCTTAATCTTTTTCTTTTATTGGCCAGTCTCAGATATGGCTTTTTCTTTGCCACTCTGCCCTGAAGCCCAGAATCCCGCAGCCGCCTCTTCACTGTAGATGTTGACACTGGTTTGTTTTTGGTACTATTTAATGAAGATGCCAGTTGGGGACCTGTGAGGCGTCTGTTTCTCAACAAGAGACTCTAATGTACTTATCTTCTTGCTCAGTTGTGCAACGCGGCCTCCCACTTCTTTTTCTACTCTGGTTAGAGCCTGTTGTGCTGTCCCCTGAAGGGAGTAGTACACACCGTTGTAGGAATCTTCAATTTCTTAGCAATGTCTCGCATGGAAAGCCTTCATTTCTAGGACAAGAAATAGACTGTCGATTTCAGATGAAAGTTTTCTTTTCTGGCATTTTGAGTGTTTAATTGACCCCACAAATGTGATGCTCCAGAAACTCAATCTGCTCAAAGGAAGTCAATTTTGTATTTTCTGTAACAACCTAAACTGTTTTCAGATGTGTGAACATGATTGCACAGGGTTTTCTAATCATCAATTAGCCTTCCTCTATACACCTATGTAGATATTGCACCAAAAACCAGACATTTGCAGCTAGAATAGTCATTTACCACATTACAGCTGTATAGAGTGTATTTCTTCAAGTTAAGACTAGTTTAAAGTTATCTTCATTAAAAGTACAGTGCTTTTCCTTCAAAAATAAGTACATAGAAAACCCTTGTGCAATCATGTTCACACATCTGAAAACAGTTTAGGTTGTTACAGAAAATACAAAATTGACCTTCCTTTGAGCAGATTGAGTTTCTGGAGCATCACATTTGTGGGGTCAATTAAACACTCAAATGGCCAGAAAAGAAAACTTTCATCTGAACCTCGACAGTCTATTCTTGTCCTTAGAAATGAAGGCTATTCCATGCGAGACATTGCTAGAAATTGAGATTTCCTACAACGGTGTGTACACTCCCTTCAGGGGACAGCACAAACAGGCTCTAACCAGAGTAAAAAGAAGTGGGAGGCCGCGTTGCCACACTAGCAAGAAGATAAGTACATTAGAGTCTCAGTTTGAGAAACGAGCACCTCACAGTCCCAACTGGCATCTTCATTAAATAGTACCCACAAAACACCAGTGTCAACATCACAGTGAAGAGGCGGCTGCGGGATTCTGGGCTCAGGAGAGTGGCAAAGAAAAAGCCATATCTGAACTGGCCAATAAAAGAAAAGATTAAGATGGGCAAAAGAACACAGACATTGGACAGAGGAAGACTGGAAAAAATGTTGTGGACGGATGAATCCAAGTTTGGGTGTTTTGGATCACAAAGAAGAACGTTTTTGGGACGCAGAACAAATGAAAAGATGCTGGAAGATGCCTGACGCCATCTGTTAAGCATGGTGGAGGTATAGGATGGTCTGGGGTTGCTTGGTGCTGGTAAGGTGGGAGATTTGTACAGGTAAAAGGATTCTGAATAAGGAAGGCTATCACTCCATTTTGCCACGCCATACCATACCCGTGGACAGCGCTTGATTGGAGCCAATTTCATCCTACAACAGGACAAGGACCCTAAACACACCTCCAAATTGTGCAAGAACTATTTAGAGCAGAAGCAGGCAGCTGGTATTCTATCGTAATGGAGTGGCCAGCGCAGTCACCAGATCTGAACCCCATTGACTGTTGTGGGAGCAGCTTGACCGTATGGTACGCAAGAAGTCCCCTCACACCAACCAATCCAACTTGTGGGAGCTGCTTCTGGAACGTGGGGTGCATTTCTCCAGTTACCTCAACAAATTAACATAGAATGCCAAAGGTCTGCATGCTGTTTTGCTGCAAATGGAGGATTCTTTGACGAAAGCAAGTTTGATTAAAAAAAAAATCTTATTTCAAATACAAATCATTATTTCTAACCTTGTCAATTTCCTGACTCTATTTTCTATTCATTTCCCAACGTATGGGTGTGAAATAGTGTGACTTTCCAGGAAAACCAAAATTGTTTGGATTACCCCAAACTTTGTGTGTGTGTGTGTGTGTGTGTGTACACACACAACCGGTCAGAAGTTTGGGGTCACTTAGAAATTTCCATTGCACGCCATTATAGACAGAATACCAGCTGAGATCAGTTGCATTGTTTTTTTAACCAGGGCAGCAGTTTTCAGATTACATTATGTGCTTACAAAATTGCAAAAGCGTTCTCCAATGTTTTTTAAAATGATATCAGATTAGTAAACAGAATGTGCCTTTGGATGATTGGAGGAATGGTTGCTGATAATGGCTAATGTAGATATTGTATTAAAGATCAGCCCCCCACTCAGATCAGCTGGTATTATGTCTATAATGGAGTGGAATAGAAATTTGTAAGTGACCCCAAATTTTTGACCGGTAGTGTACATATATATATATATATATATATATATATATATAAAGTATGTCATAAAAAATCCTACAAAGGTTTTAGTACTATGTCATAAAATGTGATAAATAGTCATAGTATAGAACATCAAGTCATAGTACAGTATGTCATAAAAAGTCCCAATAAGTTATTAAAAAGTCATTTTTAACAAAACATTTGGTTAATAAAGTTGTAATATCAACTCAGTAGTGCTCTCTGGTGGAGACACTATGTAAGCACAATTATTTTTTCATCACAATTGTACATAGTGCCCATATCCTGTGTTTTATTGGCAAATTAAATCAACAGAGCTTTTACATGGCATTTTTGCAGCAGTGGAAAGTATTTAAGTACATTTTCTTAAGTACAATTGAGGTACACTTTGTTACTTTATACTTATCCACACATTTGAGGGAAATATTGTACTTTTTACTCGAATACACATTTGGTATATTTAATTACTTTGCAGGTTCAGATTACTAATACAAAATAGTATCAACATATTCATACATATTAAAATATCCAGCAGTGTACTAGAATTAGTCCCACATTTACCAGCTACAACATTAAAGTGATAACACATGAATGTATGAAGTTATTCCAGTAAAAGATATTATTCTGAAATGGGCCATTCTGCATAAGTAATTTTACTTTGACAGTTATGCGTCTACTTTAGTAAACTGAGTAATTCTTCCACCACTGCACTTTTGAGCTGAGATAAGCTAATGTCGGTTGATTATAGTTTCTCTTTTTCCCATCACTTCTCAAAGCAAAATGAGGAGTCTTTATTGTATCAAGGATTTTATTAAGCTTACTGTACATTCATGTACCAAACAGCACGTTTCTAACATGAAAGTATACTTGAGCTTGAGTGTTGACATGAAGGTAAGGTTTACTAAATGATGACAATTCAGACTCCATATTAACAAAACAAACACAAGGATATGAGGGCAAATAAAACGTACAGATATACACATATATCCAAAGAAAAAGTAAAATGTCCTGATTTAGTCAAACTTCTTTTCATAGGGAACGTTCTTTCAGCGAGAGTTGGACCAAACTGAACCAAGAAATAAATAGGCACTGGGAAAAGGAGTCACATTAGCATGAGGCAATTAGCCAGGAGAGCTGCTAACTGCTTAGAAAGGCATACAGACAGGTGGGGGGGGGGGGGGGGGGGGGGGGGGGGTAAAGCGGTATCGAGTGTAGTTGAATGAAGATCCAAGAATTAAAGATGAAAACGGCGAGAGCGTTACAGTTCTCTTATCAGTTGAACTTAATTATGAGTCTGATGAAAAGGCTCTGTGTGCGTTGGGGAACTGCTGAGAGTTGAATTCCGGGTCTTCCCTCACTCGTTTCTTGATGTCTGCTTTAACCTGAGGAAAAAGGTATTATTAAAGTATGCCATAGAAAATGACATGTCAAAAGTGTTACTACATATGATGCCATAAAAATGTAATATATATATAGTGTGTCAAAAAATAATTTAAAAAACAAATATGCCATTAAAAGAACATTTATTAGTCATAGTAACACATACACACAAAAAAGTCATAAATCAATTATGCCAAGAACTGCAGATGTTGTTTGAAAATGTATATCAAAATAAGCTGCTGATATTGTTTGTCAATCAACAATCAATTAACTAATGTTTCAGATCTATTATCTCATCTACTTGTATGAAAAGAAAATAGTATTTTAGTATTCTCAGAGTAGTTTAAAAGGTCATCATCGTCCTTTTTTTAAACACTTCGTTCAGATAAATTTGTAAATACAGACTTATTTTTAACCAATTGGGTTTTTAACATTCTATTACCATCTTTTAACGCACAAGGTTACACTGCTGGACATATCCGGTGTAATCTTGTACCGCTGTCAGTGTGTCCCTGCTGTGATTGTACATGCAAGACTTCATTACCTGTTCTGCATAGGCTTCCTTTAGCTCCTGGGTCTCTAGATCGTCTTGTAACCGCTCAGCAGAAGTGATGGGCTTCACACCCGCTGTCCTGGCCGCTTGACTCACCGCATCAGAGAGGGAGAGGAGGCTTCCACTACCCAGTCCTGTCTAACACACACACACACACACACACACACACACACACAACACACACACACACACACACACACACCACACACACACACACACACACACACACCACACACACACACACACACCCCACACACACACACACACACACACACACACACACACACACACACACACACACCTTAAAGAAGGCAAGGACAAGTACTAATTGTACATAATGAGTAAAGTTACAACTGATCCAATTACCTTCCTGCGTTTAGCTGGCATGCCTTGCAAATAAGCGTCAGACAGCGGGGGCTGAGCCTTCATCTTCCTTTGGGTCATCATATCACATCTGATGATGGGCACCCATTCCTACAACACATACAGTCAATAAATAGAGAAGAGAGATTGGAGTCTATCTTGGAGTCAAGGAAAGTTACATATTTTCAAGTTTGTCTTAAGATTAATACTCAAAAGCACTCAAAGTACTGTTCCACCATTGCATCAGCTTAACAGGGAAACAAGACAAACTTCAAACAAATACCCACTTGATTGGATTGATTAAAATGGCTGTTTGCACAGAACAATGACTGTAGTCATTTTCTCTATCCTACACTGGAATTATGTTAGGTGGGGATCTTGACGTTCAGTATGGACCCAACTGCAACAACCACAAACCTTCAGTAATGAGGACACTACAAAAAGAGAATTTTTTAGTCATGAAATTAGACAGCTAAACATTAAAACAAACTGAGTGGGCTCTTACAGGTGGAACAGCAGCCGCCCAGGCCTCTGACTCTCGAGGAGACTCGTCACTCCCTCCCTCTGCTCCTGCTGCTGCCATGTCGCCACCTAATGGTGCCGCTCCTCCCGAGGCTCCCAGGTCTCCTGGCAACACCCTTGTTTCCCGTGATGGCGCCCTCATGTTGTGTGACACCGACATGGCCTCCTCTGCTGTGGTGGCTGCAGCTGGTGAGAGGGTGTCCCCAATCTTTGGAAGTGAAGAACAATGAAATGAGGGAACTAAAAGGCAGAGCAGTACCTAAAATTTCAAACTGAGTTAATTTATAAAGGACATTAAAGATACATCATGCTTACCGTTGCACTTTGTGCTCGTTCAGGCTCTTGTGTGCCAGTTGCAGAAGACTGATCTCTCTGTGAAAGGGTGTCATTTAATATTTATTAGCCATTTCAGACATGCTGTCCAAAGTAACAGGATATGTAACAGCCATCAGATACGAGGGACTTCTTTCTCAGCATGTAACATGTGCATTTTTTCTGTAGAAAACTGATTTCAATTCTAAAATTCAGACAATAAAACTGAAACCTACGGTTAAGAAAACACAAATTAGGGAAAACAAACTAAATTTAAAAATTCTTAAGTATAACTGAGAGGCTAATTCATCTAAAAGCCAACGTGTGTCCATCCATATTCTTGGTAGAAGTCATAGATACGGAGCTAAAAGTTTAAACAAGGCATGTCGCTGATACGTTACCTGTGTGTGAACTATGTAGTTCTGGATCTGCTCTTGTGTGATGGGGATGTGCTCCAGAATCACCTGCAGCCTCATCGTCATCATGCTGGTCATCCAGTTGACCAGGCTGGGGCTGATGTCACTGGACATCCTCCGCTGGAACATGAGAACATTCAAGTTTTTTTTACAAGTACAACAGCTGTTTCTTCTGTATTCAGTGTCCCTAGACCTTTTCCAAAGTCACATTTAAGCACTTTGCAAACACTTTCAAGGTGCCTTTCCAAGCACCTTCAAGCTGCGGTAAATGGCATATTTATATACAGTTCATAGATGCAGTGGTCACTTTATTAGGTAGTCTAGTACAATCCAATTCAACTGATCTGCCATAAAGTGTTCTGCCAGGAAGTTTGCTTTTGTGATTCCTACAGTGGTGTTAATTCAGTTATATTTTTAGCTTTGAGGTCATAGTGGTGCTTTTGTACTAGATGGCATAATATTAAGAGGTATAGAAACGTTCCTTGCTTTAGATTGTTAAGACATTTAGTAGCTTTTGTCTGGTTTTGTCTCATCTCACAAAAACATTTAAATGATACAGTCACTGCTGCAATCTTTTTTTGTAATTTTGCCATTGTGTTATTTTTAGGCCATCTTTACTGATAATAATAAAGTTAACTTTAATTATTTATGACACTTTTGAAATCTTGAGCATCTGTAAGTGGGTTTGAACAACTAATAATTCACTAGTTCTGACTGGTTGTAAAATGGTGAGTGGATTTCTTTTTATACACATAAAAATTAAATGCAGGGAAAGGAGAAATAAACAGCAACAGTAAGTAGCTATGAGATAAAGGCAGTATACTGCAGTAAACCAAATTAATTGTGTTGTTTTTAGGCAAAATAGCTTTGTGCCCAAAACGAAGCTTCACTAGCTGTTTGCAAGTTAGTCAGAAGAAATGATTGGGATTGTTTTCCTATCATATACAATGTTGGCCTTTGACTGCTCAATAATGCCGTGACTAAGACCTTGTTTGGCTTCTAGTTCTTTGAGGCTTTATGTTTTAGAACGCTGGCATAAGGCATCAATGCCTATTGCAAGTTAACATGAGTTTGCATTTGCACAAAGCACTAAACTTGATATCCTTTGCCCAAACATGCCAAATTCAGTTTCATCTGGATTATACTACCTAGTGAATAGAGAGCAGACCTGAAACAAACAGTGAGCGTGTTAGTGAGACATTGTATACTAACTATTCGGTGGTTGATGACTGTGGTAAGGGCTCTCTGGTCTCCTCTCAGGCAGTGCAGGTTGAGGGCAAGACACTCAAACAATGCCTGGTTGCACATCTGTAGCAGCTGGGGCCCAAATGAGTTATCTGGATGAGAAAAATATTGAAAATTACGAATTAGCAAAAAATACAATGCTACAAGTTCTACAAAGATAGTTGAAATTGTTTTTTTTAAGTTACTTCTTCACCTCATAGCGGTATTCCTGATAATCCAAATGTAATTACCTCCAGTGTTGCAAACTACTTCTTAACACAAATAGAGGCTAAACTGGAACCCAAACATCCACACATAAACCATCACAGAGACCAATTGATTTATACTGTTCTTCTTAAAGTTTACCCGTGCAACGCAGAATGTGTGTGGCAATGTGCATCAGCTGCTGTCTGAAAAAGGACATGTTGGTCTGAGTGACATCAACACCCTCCAACACGGTGACTGAAGACTCCATCTGTTGGAGTTTAATAAAGAGGTGTCATCAATACATTTACAAAATACAAAAGGCGGCAACAGTTAGGTAAATCATACTTAAACTAAACATGTTTCATTTCATAAAACATGTCTTAGTATTAAATTACTTTCACTTAGCTAGTGGCTTCTCAGTACTTCAAACAAAGGAATAGGCTTTCCACAGTCTAAAAGTGAACTGATTTAACTTAAAAAATGCCAATCGAACAGCTCTTTATTTAAATCACATACTGTTGTATTATAAGCGATACAAGAAGAGAAGTGGACCTTGAGCACTTACAAAGCTCTCACTGATATACTCCTCCAGTTCATTGACAAGGCTGTCAGCCGCAGCCTGGGGGATGGAAACAGAGGACATGAGGAAAAAACAGAAAATGACAGCACATAGTCAGAAGTCAGTTACACAACAGAATAAAAAAGACCAACCGTTAAACATGGGACCAATTATAAAAAGTAAATGATCTCTTATCTACTTTTAACTATGCTCGAGTATCAAGAGATTTAAAATAAACAAGAACAATGTAAAGGAAAAACAATTCTCCAACTGGTGGGTAGTACTGACAGCAATGTTTTCATCGGTTGGCTCTCTGCCATTGAGGTAGTTCTGGGTGAAGAACTGGGATAGTTGAGGCTGGATGCGGCCAAGGGGCTGGTGCTGGCCATGAAGCAGCATCACCAGGTCTGACATGGTGAATGTCTGGCACACCAACATCAGTAGCTCTCCAAAAAAACCTTAGAATCACAGTAAAAAAGTATTACATGAAGTTACATAATGAAGTGGGGTGAACTCATCAGATCAGACTTTTTCCTGATATGCTTCTTGGTCAGTTGCTGTATTGACAGCATCATAGGACTGGGAAATATATTGCGATATGAGACTAGATGTCGTCTTACATTTAGGATATATCATAATATCGTAATATAAGTGTTGTCTTTTCCTGGTTTTACAGTTTTTACATGTCATTTTCTGAACTTACCTTCTAGCTGTTTTATTATTTACCTCAACCCACTAAGTAATTAAATCATTTCTGGAGAATATTTATCAAAAATCTCATTGTGTAAATAACATCTTGTTACAGCACCAATAGTCAACCATACAATATTGTCGCAATATCGACATCAAGGTATTTGGTCAAGAATATAATATTTGATTTTCTCTATAATGCCCTGCCCTACAGCATCATATACTTGATGGTTTACCAGTAGGATCCTCAGGACTGATGAAGATGTTGGTTGCCTGAGACAGCCTCTGCATAAACTGAGCAATGCTCTCTGTGTCATTCTGTGCCTGGCCCAGAGAGCCCATCATGGTGCTCAGCACACCACGGACAATGCCTGTGAACAGCTCCGGGTTGAGGGCTTCGGCTCCAGCTCCAGCAGGAGGATTTGGCATGGGGTTGGGCCCTGCAGCAGGAGCAGGAGTAGCGCCAGAGGGAGGTTGTGGTGGAGAGAAGATGGGTTGGGCCTAGAAATGAAATGAAAACTAGGAGTGAGGATTTGTTAACATTACTTTGCTATAATTGAAATGCAGTGATTTCTTTAAATGGAAAGCACCATATGGATAAAACAAGAAACTCACTAATGATTAGGGCTGGGTTTCGTTTAAAATGTTTGTGTTTTTACTAGTGCCAACACAATGATTATTAATATATAATAACCCTTTTTTTCCTTTTAACAAAAGTCACATCGAGCGTTTAACATTGAATATGAAAAGCTGTCCAAATAAAAGCAGTTTCATAAGAACTTACTAAAATACTGTCTGGAATTTTTTTCAATCAAAAAGAATAAGTTAAGGAGCGGAAATCTGATAAAGCATTTGATGCCAGCCTTTGGTAGTTGAAAGATTTTCAAAAGATGCTGAAGCCTTAAGACAAAATAACCTACATAAAAAACAACGTTGACAACAACTTGATTCTCTGATTTCAGGTGATATATATTAGCAATGACTGCTGATTTGTGAGACATTTTAAGATTGCAATGTCTCCAACTAAATTTTGAATATTGTGCATTCTACTGTTATTGTGAAATGAAATACTTTTATTTATATCATTATTCTATCTGGCTCCATTTGAACACACTTCTAAAAAAAAATTAAAATAAAATCTATTAACACGATTTCCAAGAATTAAAATTTAATATGACTTTTTTTTTTAGTGATGCGTTCCTTTCGCATGATCTGGGTGCAAGTAATATAGGACTACAGAATGATTTGCAAATTAAGGTGCAAAGTGTATGAAGTGCACTCAAGTCAAACATTCAATCACTGACCTGCTGCATGAATTCACTCACTCCCTGGATGAAGGCTGGGACACCAGATGTGGTGACAGTAATTGAAGGGGCCCCTAAAGGGACCGCACCGGCACCACCTGCTACCCCTAGGAGAGAACCCAGGAGCTGGCTGAGGTCTGGGGGCATCCCCTGGGATGGGGGCTCCGCAGTGTTGGCCTCGGATTGGCTCGGTGGACTAGTAGTGTTTGCGGTAGGCGGAGGAGTTGGACCCGAATTGGAGAAAGAAAATGAGGAGGAGGCTGAGGAGGTTTGAGAGGAGGAGGAAAAGGAGGAAGAGGAGGATGTGGATGTGGATGAGGAGGATGTGACTGTTTGACCAGCTGTAAAAAACAGATTGAAGTATCACTGATATAAAGCAATTTTTGACCAATTTTTCTATACATACATAATTACAATAATATGCTGCTAATGAAGTCCAGATCTAAATTCAACAACTGAAAATGCTTACCCATTTGTCCAGGAAGCAAAAGCTGTCCAACCAGTCCACTAATCATCTGGTTGAGAGCAGCAGGGTTGAAAGCCTGTGGAGCAAGACTTTGCAATTAATCTCAAATGTTAATAGTCAGCTTCAAAAACAGGGATCAAATCACAAAACATTATCCCCACCTGTCCTGGCTGCTGGCCGGGCATGGCAGCCCTCACATTGATGGTGGTTCCCCGAGTACCGAAGGCTGGAGGGGGCAAGTTGGGTGCAAAGGGGGGTCGGGTGAACACGACCCTTGCCTGGGGCTGGGGGCCAGTATGGGGTGGAGGTGGGGGAGCAGTAGGGGTGGTGGTGGGTGTGTTGGGACCTGTGGTGGTAGTTGAGGAATTGGCTGTGGAGCTGTAGCCAGGAGGGGTGGGCTGGGGTGGGACTGGTTGTCCAGTAGCGGTGGCGGTGGCGGCGCTAGTAGCTACGGCAGCAGCATATTGGCTGATCTGTTGCATGAGATTCCGCATAAAGTCAGGGGGTAGGGCACCTGAAGGGGGAAACAGAGACCAATGAGACTAGCATGACATACTTTTGTTATCAGCAGAAAATGATTTTCAAGAGTTACAAAAAGGCTTATTTTCTGATCCCAACCACTATACAGTATTTTATTGAATTGAAAGGGGTTTTACATGACTAGACTGTGTTATATAAAATGTAGCATGCCAAATGTACTATGAATTGGCCTTTACCTGGTTGTCCAGGCATTTGCTGTCCAGCTCCAGCAGGGTTTGCACCTGGTCCTGCACATACACATAAAAACACAAAAATAGTCTGAACTCCCTATACAATACTAAAGTAACTGTCTGCCAGTATCCCTCTATTACAGAAGTATTTTTGCAATAACAGAGCCATCATTTAACAAAACTATCTTCTGAAATTTGAGCCTGTAAATCAGATAACATCAAAGTTCCACTCTTCAGATCACTCTGATTGTAGCAGTGCATGAAGGATGTAGTAGTGTGGTATATGCGATCATGTAACGCAACACACTGCTGCCAAGCGATATGACACACAAACAGCTGTAACGTAGTGAAGCATTCAATCAGTGGCGGGTAGGGGACAACACACCATCCGTGTTCATCTGCATCATGACCACCGGGACTGCCTGGTGGCTGATCCTGATGACACGGGGGCCAGCCTGTCCCGGTCCAGCCTGCTGATTGGAAGGGGAATTCTGTGGGGGTGAGGTCTGTCCCTGACCTGCCTGCTCGAATTGGCTAGCTGACTGGGTAGGCGGGGCTTGTCCCTCAGTGCCGTTAGCCGCAGCACCCAGGTTCATCTGTCGGTGAAAAGAAACAAGCACAGTCATTCTAATGACATTAAAGGCTCACATTAACAACTAACAAATTAACAACTAAACTATGCTCACAAATGAACTTACTTGAACTGGGATGTGGTGGTGCACAGCTCCAGGCAGAGTGACTGGGTTGGTATAGTGGGAAAACGGCCGCACCACGTGCAGGTGGCGGGGAGCAGGGCTCATGAGGTTTAATCGCAGGTCACTGAGGGCCACAAGGGCGTTACCCAGGAGACGGAGACACTCAAACGTCAGGACAAGAGTACGCTGGTCTTCCTCTCTCTCCTAAGGCAGAAAAGAAACCATTTTGGGCAACTTCTTAAATTAACAAATAACTACATAATGCATGTTAAAGACACAGGGCAAAAAGGTTCAACATTTTGTTTTTTTTGCTGAGAGTAAGATGAGACAATTGTTACCACTCAAGTGTCTGTATGGTAAATATGAAGCTACCACCAGCAGCTGGCTAACTTAGCTTAGCACAAAGAATGGAAACAGAAAGAAAGAGCTAGCCTGGCTCTGACCAATGAAAACAACATTCACCTACAAGCACTTCTAAAGCTCACGATAGACATATATTTCACTTTAATAAAAATCAAACAAAACAAAAACTGAAGTTTGAAAACAATTATTGGCTGTTTAACAAGGGGTTTCTACAGAATATGTCTTGGTCATGACCAGTTGCCAGGCCACAACAAAAGAATCAAGAAAGTTATTGTCCTGTAAAAGAATGTTGAACTTTTCCTTCCAAAATCTCAAAATCTTGCTAATTGCTGATCTATTCCACACCTCCTCTTAAGACAAAGACCATTCTAATGTTTAGACGGAAACGTATGAAATAAATTAGTTAGCAAGTGGTCAATTACTGCATTTTGAATAATCCCATTGATTCAAAAATAATGGCAATATTAAAAGTTATGGCTGCCCCTGAACCCTTATGAATTTAACAATTTAAGACATGATATTGGAAATGTTTATGAATCCTGGCATCCTAATAAAAAGCATTGTTTCAGAAATATTCTAAGACCATCGGTTAATTATTATTTGGCAGTTTGAATCGTACTGTATTATTGTTGTATTCTGCTGTGGTGGCTGTCTCCAGGATGGTGTGAGCTCTCTGAATGAAGGGCTGCAGTCTCTCCTCCACCCTCCGCAGCTCAGATAACATCTCTGCCAACTCAGCTGGGCTGGGGTGACTAGGGCAAGAAAGGTAGAGCTGATTACAACTAAACAAAACACAAAGCTAGGCAGTGGTCAATTCAGTGATACAAGAAATACAGCACGACTATGTATATTGAATTTAATAATATATCAGATCAATTTACAGCATAAAGTGAAATGCTTTATGTTTGCAAAGTTCAGGAATGATCTGTATTTATTTTATGCTAAAAAATTTCATGTTCATTTCAAATGTGCCTGTCTCAGAAGTTTGTGGCATAAGAAACAATATGAGCAACAAAGAAAGAGGATGTCTCACTTGGGTCCAGGTTGGGGTGCTGGTCCCTCAGATTGTGCTGAAGAGGTGGGTGCAGGTGGGGGAGTTGTTGGAGGTGGGGAGGTGTCCATGGGCTGGGCAGAGGGAGAGGGAGTGGAAGTAGTAGATGAAGATGAGGGAGGAGGGGGAGCAGCAGCAGAAGTTGCCTCTGTTTGGGTGGCAGTGTCACTCGGCCGGCCCTGAAAAAGACACAAGACAGCAGGCGAATTAGTTAATACGGTGGATATTTCTCTGGAGCTTTGCGTTTGAAGTACGCCTGCACAATTGAGGGAAATATATGAATCCCAATTATTTTGCTTAGAATTGATATGACAATTCTATGCCACGATTTTTTTTTGACCATGACTAAAAACTAATTGGCAGTACCAAACCAGAGTTAATATAGTTTTGCATTTTTTATTAGTTTTTATTTTTATTTTGTATTTTCGTAACGTTACCGGGGTTAGCTTCTGTTTCGGGGAAAGGGGGCTTGGCTTTTTTGGCACCTATAGCACATTGTGCATCACCACAAGCCTGTAAACATAGACGCTTCAATGAAGAGAAGGGAGAGCATTGCAGCGCTTGGGAGTGCTTTAAAACCTATTTTATACAGTTTATGTGTAAAACTCACAGAAGAAAGTAGTAGTGTCTGATGCATTTGGCTCGTAAAAAATTAAATGAGAATCAAAGTCATCAAAAAACAAATATATTAAAAAATTAAATCGTGAACAGGGTGAATCGAGATCGCGATTTTATAACGATTAATCATGCAGGCCCAGTCTGGAGTAATGTGAACTCTACCTCCATCCTGTGGATGACATCATTGATGTCCCTCAGCAGGTTCTCAGCCAGCACCAGCCTCAGCCTTGGCCCACTCTGCACTGGTTGGTCCATATCAATGTGCACATTCACAGAACCATTGCTCTGAAATAAGAAAGGTAAAAATCAACAAAACACAAGGTAATGTTATGTGGGATTGTATGCTGTCAGCAGGCATCTTACTCCAGTGCTGGTTGTGACTCTGGCATTCCTGGCATTCTCTCCCATACCAGACATCATCTGCTGAACCGACATCTAAACAAAAAGAATAACAGCACTTAAGTATGGCACCTTTGGAAACACTTAACATGCTATACTAACCTTTTAACGGTCATAGTTAAGATTAGACAACATACTGCATCTAAATATATATTTAAAAACTAACCAGAGGGAATTCTTCTTCTACATATATATGTTAGGATTTATGTTCAGGAAAGGAATAATCTATTTGCTTTTTGAGTTGCTGTTCATCACACTGGACTGCATGCGCAGGTTTGTCAGAAATCATTGTGAGATCACTAGCAGAAATCTGACTGAGTTGTTTATGTACTATCCTTGAATTTATACCAAAACATGAAAAAAGAACATTAGATTTGGGATACTAAGAGTACTCAATCGATTTAGCATTGCACTTCTATAATTTTGTCGGACTCGCTGTGGACTGTAAAAAAAAAAAAGTGCACAATCACTACACGGAACAGCCCTGAACAAGTTTCAAAGCAGACCTACCTGTATCTGCTGGGGGTCCATGATGTTGACAGGGAGGTTGAAGGTGCCAAGCATTACATAGCTGTTAGCATTGCGATCATGTGGAGGCACTTGCGATGTTCCCTGGGAGGACGAGGAGGGTCCACTGTCAGCTGAAGTGCTTCCTGACCCTGAGCCAGGCTGGGAGGGCGGAGGGGGGGCCCGTTCCACAAGATGTATCACCTTGCCATCCACATCTGGGGATGAACACAGAACTACAGTTACATATGTGCACATTTGATGATGTGTTAACTTCACACTTCCTTTTTTGTTTTGTTTTACACCGCTGAAGGCCTTCAAAATGATGTCCAATTATTATGTCCAATTATTTTTGCCGGTAATACTATACAAATACTGACAAACACAAGTCATCTTAAAGCCCCCATTTGTTTGAAAAGGATTCTTGGAGCTCAGGTGGGCACTTGGGAGCTAACTTACTGAATGCAATATATAGTCATTACCTTTTGCTACAACAGCTAAATAAAAAATAAAAAACTGCAACCATCAAAGTCAATTCCTACTTACTTATTCAATGTGTGTGGCCTATATGTTAGAATAATAATGAATAAGTAAAATTAATATTATGAACCTGCACTATAGTATAACACCCAAATAAGAAAAGAGGAAGGAGCTCAAACACCAATCTTGAAACAAGAGAAAATCAAGTTGTGCTTTGCTCTAATTGAGCTCTTAATTACTTACTGTAGTCTGCCAGAGTCCGTTCATCCTGTAGAACTCTGCCCTGATAGATCAGCCTCTGTTTGTCCACAGGGATAGCCACTGAAGGGGCAATGTGCTCCTTAAACTCTTTAACTGTCAGCTACAAAGAAGAAAGAACAGACATGAGTCAGACCAACACAAAGCCTGACAGAAAATAAGAATTCACTCCAGAGTTTCCTGTAGGAACTGAAGAACTTACCTGAGCACCAACAGTGTAGGTTCTGCTTTGGGAGTCTAGTGTTTTGACTGTCACCTCTATGTCTGCAGTTTGTTCCTCCATGGTGTTCCTGTATCATAAAATGATGTGTTCCAGTAATTATAGCCCAAATGATATTTAAATATTGAGGCAAATAGTAATATAAATATGTACACTTAAATGTCAACTTTACGTAATGAAGGCAATGTTTCTAAATAACATCTTTTGTATTTATGTACTGACATTTCTTGGTACTTGTCAGCTGTCATGTTGTACACACCAACATAATATATAAGTAGTAAGCTAATATTTGATTAGTTGGTATTGTAATCAGGTATAGTCAATTTCATTCACAGTTAATCTGTCATTTTTATTAACTGACTAATCATCAAACGCGAAAAGAAAATTACAAACAAGTTGCTTGTTATTTCCAACTACCAATTCAAAACCCAAAAGTGTTCACTTAAAAAAAAAAAAAAGAACAAGCAAATAAAAAATCTGATACCAGTGAATCTTTGGTATTTTTTAATTATTGGAAACTAAAAGTAATAAACTTTTTTCAAAAATGGTGAAAGAGCTATCAGTTAAAATGTAACTACTTTTCAATAGTTACATTTGTGTTCAGTTTAATTCGTTCAATAAAAGAATGATGGAAATGCTTTCCTTTCAGTTTTTGTATTTTAACAAGCAATTCGTTTTATTTGAGCAGAATACTGGAAGCAGCAAAAATGCAGAATTGAGTACACTTTAATATCTGCAACATTTCAGAGGTTTAGGGAATGGACTGGTGCAGCAACAAGTCAGAGACAAAATCACTAATAAAGCTAAGGCTTCAAAATCAAATGAAATACTGGCACTGGAAACATCTATTGTTTTAAAGCTCTGAGCATCCATGTTTTTTTCACCCTACATTACTCAACGTTAAAGCTCATCAACAAAATACGTATCCATGAACACACTAGTAGGCGACATCTCTGGTCGGACCAACGGAGGAGCACGTGAATGCAGTATTATTTTAATTAAGCCAAACCAGAGCACAAGATTAGCAGCTTATTTATAAAAATGGTTAGCAGCTAGCTAGGTTTACTTGCTAGCTAGGTAGCATCATAATGTTACCGTATCGCTAACGTTATCAGCTTAACGTTAGCGGAGTTAAGTTAGCGTAGCTAGGTAAGCTGTATCCTGTTAGGCCATTCAACAGCACGGGGATTTGAAATTTTAACTGCAACGCTAGCTAGCTAATTAAACAATTTGAACAGTGACATCATGTAGCTAACACGAACAGCAACGGTAATAACGTTACCGTTAGCTAGCTAGTTTACATCGGCTTGCTAGCTAGATTTAGCTTTGCTCCACTTGGAAGCTTTAAGCTAACTTTGACCAGCTAACTAGCGTCAGTAAGGAGGCTAAGCTAATGCCAAATAAACTACACGTTACAATAAGCATTGCTATATAACAGACAATACGATATTTCGTTTTTATAAAGAGATTGTGATGTGTTGTTCAACGGTTACCTTAAAAGTCACACTATCCTTTCAACTTATCCAGTGTATGCAGCTGTTTCTTATCACCATATAACATGCAAATGACTTCCTAGTACTTGGTGGTACAAGCTGTCTGGTACTTGCCAGAAGCTACCAAGCAGCACGGATGTGACGTAAGCGCAACACCGGAAACGCTGTACAGAGGAGAGAAAAATGGCGAATCTCATTGAGGCAACAACAAATCAGCAGTTTGAAGATTTCCTAACCAAAGCTGGAAAATGCCTCACCGTAGTGCATTTCCAGGCGGCATGGGCTCCTCAGTGCGGCCAAATGAACGAAGTGATGGCCGAGCTGGCCAAGGAGCACGCCGACACCACGTTTGTCAAGCTGGAGGCGGAAGCGGTGCCGGAGGTCTCGGAGAAGTATGATATCGCCTCTGTCCCCACGTTTCTTTTCTTCAAGGGAGGGGAGAAAGTGGACCGCCTGGACGGGGCCAATGCTCCAGAGCTGACCAAGAAGGTGCAGCGCTTGGCAGTCACCGGGAGTCCGGGTGGGGCTGCGGAAAGTACCACCACAGACCTGAACCAGCGGCTGAAGAAGCTGATCAACGCAGCGCCTTGCATGCTTTTCATGAAGGGGTCGTCGCAGGAGCCCCGTTGCGGTTTCAGCCGGCAGATAGTCGGCCTGCTGAAGGAGCATAGCATCCAGTTCAGCAGCTTCGACATCCTGTCCGACGAGGAGGTTCGACAGGGGCTAAAGACCTACTCCAACTGGCCCACTTACCCTCAGCTATATGTGAATGGAGAGCTGGTGGGAGGACTGGACATAGTGAAGGAGCTGGCTGAGTCCGGAGAGCTGGAGAACACCTGTCCCAAGGCTGTCACCTTGGAGCACCGTCTGAAGACCATCATCAACCAGAGTCCAGTCATGCTGTTCATGAAGGGCAACAAGGATGCTGCAAGATGTGGTTTCAGCAGGCAGACACTGGAGATTTTAAACAGCACCGGTGTGGATTTTGACACCTTTGATATTCTGCAGGATGAAGAGGTGCGTCAGGGGCTCAAGACCTATTCCAACTGGCCAACCTACCCCCAGCTCTACGTGAAAGGAGACCTGATCGGTGGTTTGGACATACTCAAGGAGCTAAAGGAGAGTGGAGACCTAGTATCAGTGCTGAAGGGGGAGTCTTAAAGTGTTTTTTGCCATATCATCAGAGAGGGGAAACAAAAATCCACTGCACATGTCCAGATTGTCTCTGTGTTACTGATGCAATAGTACATGTGGGCCAGCAAGTGAATTAAACAATTTATGAAGAGAAATATTAGAATAATCAAATTGTTTTGCATATAACCAAACTGTTGTAGCATTTGGATGCATTCACATTATAATTAAAGTATATAAAAAAAAATTAAATACTTAATGATAATTTGCTTTTGGTTTTCATTCTGAAGTTTTGCTCATAGTAATTATTGAAAATGCATTAAGAAACAAGAAATGTTTCAAGTGAAGGTAAATTGATCCCTGTTGTTAGCATACTTTTATAAATCCCTGTCTAACTCTGGGAAAATACACTGAAAACAGCAGCCTTTTGTTCTTATTATCTGGTGTCTGCATTTTTGTGTGTTAAATTTGTCATCTCCCAGTATTCACATCCTCACACGCAATGTGTTTATAGTTAGTGAAGAATTACTTATTCCCCTCTAACTTTTCATGTCATCCTGTCCACAGTTTCTTAGCCTGAAAGACAAAATAACTATTAAACTTAGTCCAATAATCACCCTGGTTTAAATATCTTAGAACTAAGTCTAGGTGGCACTTACTAATACTTTGTTCATCAAACGCGTGATTAAACAATTTAAAAAAACAACTTAAGATTTGGTGTTTTTTTGGTGCAACTTCCTTTAACTAGCTAACATGTGAACTATCACTTTGTAGAATCAGTGGGCAACTAAAGAAATCACATTTTCAAAAACAGAAGTACAACAAGGCCTTTATGTAAGAGGGAAAGTTGTTGATTTTATGTTGCATTGACTTTGCTGTCTGTAACCATAAATGCAGCACATCCACATCCTTGAGCTGTAGTTAAACTGCCATTAAATTCAGAGTTTGCAAACTGATCACACCAGAGATTGCATATATATATCTAAAAATGTTTTCTAATAGAGCTGCTCTGCATACAGCCTCTAACATATAAGCTTTACAAAAGCAGTAATTATCTGCTCATCATATTGTAGGAAGCTCTTGACATTGCTGTGTTCTGGAGAAGTTTTTACATGTGTAACATGTGCAGACAAGCTCGCGGTTTGACTCCACCTTCTGGAAGTACCTGTATGACCTGATCTCAGACTATAAATTCACCTCATGTTAACAAACTAAATCGATTAATCAGACCATCGAAACAAAATGTATCTGTAACTGTTTTGATATGTGATTATTAGTCTAAGCATAATCTTATGGCAAAAAAAACAAATCCAAAAATAAACTGGTTTCATGTTCTCCAGTGTGAATATGTGTAAATGTCTTTGGACTTTGCTCAGACATAACCAGCAATAGTATGTCAACTCTAACTTGGGTTTTGTAAAATTGTGATTGGCATTATTTACCTGTCTAACATTTTATGTGCCAAAAGATGAAATGATCGACAGAGAAAATAATTAACATACTATGTCTGCATTTAACCTGATAAAAACAGACACACATTAGTATGAATGTATGTATTAGTATGATGATAAAAAGTAGTTACAAAACAGGTGTTAATGGTTGCCAGTATGTATGTTGACAGTGTATGGGACCTCTTCAGTTAGGACTAACCATTTTAAAGCAAGGTAGCAATGCTCTGTTTTAATAAGTATTTTGTTCAACTAACTAACTTTTTCTGTAGTGATAGAAAAGAAACCACCACCTCCTACATATTGATGATTTAGAGGGGCACTTCAAGTCCGTTTCTCATTTCAGCAGTTTTGAAACATGTTTAGAGCTCATCACTTCAATTATTTTACTATAATTATAATTGTTGTGTTATATATAATTACAAGGACAACAAAATATCTGTAAGTCAGACTGTTTCTGAAAAGTGTAAACAACAATACAGTAGTGCAATGCTGCAAAGTACAAATATGCTGGAATAAATAATGATTATTGTGACAGTTTGCTTTATATACATGACATAGTAGGTGGATATGTACAGTATATGCATGTGTATATGCATAGGTTTGTGGAACAGGTTGTGTCCACGGTGTGACGGGGAAAAGGGTTTTTACCTGCTGTTTATTGACTTTGGAGATGTGGCACCAGTGATTCTTTCTGCACTCCTGATTGGCCGCTCTTTTAAATTGGCATATTGGAACAAACTAAGTCCTGGGCCCAGAGTACCAATGGACATTTTGATCAGACTCATTGTCAAGTATTAGCTTCGGGGTTGTAGTTATGTTGGATAAAGCGTGGTCATATTTATTCGTTGTACTGTATATGGTTTGTTTTATCAGGTCTTTGTTGCTTGTTCATGAGCTGGTGCCTGCAAACACCATCGACCATCAGCAGGTGGGATACAAAATAATTTTCTGTTTATCAAAATGCAAATGGTACACACCGACCTTATGACAGAGTAAAAACATTTGATTATTATTATTTGATGGCTTACCGGTGAAAAGTTTTGTTTTTATGACCCAATTTGTGATATATTTAAGCTTATTTCAATGGTGTTCTTGTTATCTAGCCTCTGGTTAAGTGTGTCTTGTGAATAAGTTTCCACTTATTGTAGGCAACCAATTCACTGAGATAAATTGATGACGTGACACAGCGTCGCTGTTTCCACCCTCTGTTCTTTCCATAAGTGGTCTTTCTCTTAAGTTGTGGGTTCATATCTTCATATCTTTTGTTCCTATTTTGTTTGTTGCAACCACACACTGTCATGTCACATCTCTGTGTCGCCGTCTCTTTTAGTATCTGGGGAAATGGTACTTTAAAGTAGCTGTCAGTCACAGACAGGCTGACATCCAGCACGTTAAAGAAATGGACAACATGATATTTCTTAACAAACGTTATGTTTACATTCATGACATTTATGGAAATTACTGATCTGACATGCGTCTTTAGGTGAATTACTACATAGAAGTTAATAGGTCAATGCGGTAAAGTGTAAATGTTTATGAAGCCTCAACTTAGCAATATTTCAGCAGTAGTTTTATTTATTTTAAACTATTTAGAATATAATTTAATGTGACTATTTGAACTCACATTGACATGTTTAAGTTTTGTATACATTTACAATGTCCAGTGGTGGAAAAACTACTCAGATCCCCAATTAAGTAAAAGTACCGAAAACGAAATGTAAATATACTCCATTACAAGTAAAAATCCTGCATTTAAAATCATACTTAAATAATATTACATAAGCATTTTCAGTTTTAATTATTTAGCACATTTATACATTTACTTGTATGACACTGCTTTACAGGACGGTTTTAAAGTATTCGGGGATCAATAAAGTATTTCTGATTCTGATTCTGAACAAGACAGAAACCAAAACCCAGATCATAAATACACACCAGAATTAGGGAAGTGACGTGTAGAAAGTGTAAAAGGTATGGCGGTTTCAAAGATGAAAGTATTGATGTAATGTTTGTCTTGTTTTGTCATTACATACTGAAACAGAAAACTGCTTCATACTGAAAGTCTATGTACTTTTCAATTATTCTTTTAGAGGAGATGACTGCACAAAACAGACCTGGACCTGAGAGGGATGCTATGGACCACCTTTACACAGGAAAGGGATGAATAGGTATGAATTTCTGGAAATGTTGCAGATGGTAATTTTGTAAAAAAGACAAAAAAAAACAAAAAATGTACCACCAAAAATATAGAGGGATTCAGTAATTTCCTCATACTTTTATTCAGCAGGGTGGGGAAACCCCGGAGCATTTCTGTTCGAACATCTGTAACGCTAAAGTTCTCCCCTGAAATCACTTTTAAGGGGAAGTCAAAAGTCTTGAAAAAAATCAAAATGAAGAATAAATTACAATAAATTAAATTCACAAAAACATCACATGAATATAGTTCCAAACTCGTCAAGTCTATTTCTTCTATCGTCACGTTATCTAAGAACAAGTACTGTACATCCTTCTCGTCACACTTACTGGACACTACAACTTGCCAAAGATTATTTCCAGAATGTAAAGGAACTTCACCTTTGGCCTACGAAGATGGCGTACGGCCAAAAAATGATAAGTCAATACGCACAGAAATATTCACATGTATCAAACTGGGTCCTGCACACCTTTCCTCTATCACAATCAACGTGAAGTTGAGCGCAAGGGAACGATCGAGCCACAGCCTGTCCTCCTCCCAGAAATGAATATGGAAAGGACTCTAAATGCGCCCCCGACGTCATTCTTTGTCCAATCCACTACGGGTTATCCCACTGCAGACGGAAAAAAAACTTATTGTGATCGCGGAAGTGGAGGCTAGAAAAAAATGTTCTGTTTGGAGATTTGTCATCTCGGATAAGCAATAAAAGAAAATGCCCAGAGTAGCAAGGTGACCAGTGAATGCACTGAACCATGGCAGAAATAATAAATAAAAAAAGTCTATTGTCGAAGTGAAAATCAAGCCAATAGTGGCAGCGCCACACCAAATACAGAACATTAATCTCAGTGTCAGTCCAAATTACGCACAATAGGCAGTTTGATCTCACTGATGTAATGCCATTTATTTTCTAAATGTTAGTAGACTCGGTGAAACTGAGTCCAGCGTGTGGGAGACCCGACTCAGAGGAGGAGAGGTTAGTGAGGCCAGCGTCTCCACGGCAGGTGACAGTGCACACAGATCAGCTGCGCCATGCATGGATGAACTAATGCAATAGTAATTAGGACTACAGTATCAGAGATGTGTGCAGAATCAAGACAGCCCAGTGTTTGGTGGACCGGGTACACATTGTTCTTACATAGCCCACAAATCATCCACGGGATCAATAAGGGTTTGTTTCTGGGGAGATGGATCCGTGCGTCTCGCCTCCTGTGCACCATGGATGTCTGAACTTCCGCAACTTTTGTATCAGAGTAAGATATTTCATCCATTGGAAATCCGGAGCATGAATGGAAGTATTTCTTAAATTGATTTATCATTCATTTCCCGTTCTCATGTTTAACAGAGGTTAAGTAGCCTGCGAATTGAATTATTAGTGTGTGAAAGATCCACATAAATGATTGAATGACTTTTATGGCATTTCAGCGGATATACTTTTGTTTTTTCATAGACAATTCGTCACCAACATATGTCAGTAAGTCAAATGGAAACGTTATTTTGTAATGTTTGGGGATTTTCGGCACTTTTCAGTTAGATTTCAGCCCGTTACAGAGCCAGAAAAGACTTTGCGTGACGTCCCGCACATTCTCACGTCAAATAGATTTTTTGTTGGCCTACATCAAAAGTGTCCGCGAAAACCAGCGTAGGCTACACAAGCTTTTCGTACGTAGGCCTACGCAACGTTTCTACGCGAGGCCCCAGGTGTTTACCAACAGATAGGCTATGCTACCTCATTCAGCAACACAAATTACAACAAGCTTACTTGGGAACCGGCCTCTGACTGTAGCCTTAGGCCTACTGTATATAACAAACGTTCTTTCTGTTTTTCTACTGTTCTGCACAATTTCTAGCAGGATGATGCAGGAGCCATGGACGTCCTGGATGACAAGCAGGGCCTGAAATTATCACCCGCACCACCTGCCAAATGCGGGTGAATTTTGCAATTGGCAGGTAACACTGGCAATCTACCTGCCACATTGGCAGGTAGCCAATGAGGAGTGTTTCACACGCGTAACTATCGCTAAGCAGGGTAGGCCTCCGCAGTTGTTATGGGCCCGGACCAATCAGATGACCGCATCAATGGATTGATTTATTGATAGCCGGGGGCCCCCTATCGCATTTTCTTCTCTCATTACAATCCCAGCAGTCATACGTGCAGCCACCGACCAAGCGGGAGTAAGAACGGGTCAAATTCATTTTGTTTCTGATATAAAGACGAGACGAGAGAAAGACAGGACAAAACATTTCCGACCGTCCTGCCAACATGTAGGCCTACACATTTTAACATCAACGCTGTATTTTTTTTCACTATAAAGTTGTTGAAAGTCGCTGCTGTTTCAATCCTGTCGGCCCACCCGCGACTGGCGCACGGACACACACATAAACACACATAAACACACATAATCACACACGGTGGATGGAGCAAAAACCATAGATGAACAGGATGACCTAAATTGAAGACATTATTGTAGGTGCAATAATAAATTAAAGTCCAATGGCTACTTCATCAAACCGTAATGTGTGTGCCAGCCAAGAATAGGAAAAGATGCCTACGACATTATAAGATCAATAACACAGATGCATCAATGTGTAAGTAATATCTACTGTTGTAGCTAGTCGTCAGTACAGCTAATTTTAAGTACTTTATAAACAGTAGCTAGTTTAGTCCTGTGGCTCAACTCTGGTTCTGCTACACAAATTTGAATATTTTCCTTTTTCTTTCTTTTTTGAAATATTGAATTTAAGGGGCTTTTATTTGTCATTACTTCTCCTTACAGGCATGTAAAGAATATAACACAATATAGTTCCTCTAGCTCCGTAGGGCAACAAACATATGATAGAATAAACTTTGTTTTCCAGCCAAAGCAAGGGACGTCTCTTTGGTCATGTTAAAATAAATAGCAGCAAGATACAATAAGATAAGATAGACTTTAGAAATCCCACACTGGGGAAATTCCTGTGCTACAGCAGCTCAAAGAAAAATATGTACACACATCAGAATAACACAAATACAAATTGATAGGAGAAAAAAATACCAAGTAAAATACCAAAGTATCATAAATAGAAAAAAGAGAAAAAATAAAAAAACATAAACAAAAAATCTTTATCTTAAAAATCCAAAATAAAATACTTAGAATGTTAAATATTAGCCTAAAGTGTATGTGTGCGTTCATGCATGAAGTAGCATGACTACTTTGACTAGTCCAACTAGTCCAAATAGTCCAACAAGTCCAACTAGTCTGCTGAGTCTGGCTGTTCACCATCTGGATAGACAGTCTGTTGTAATCATGTGATACTAGCTAGATAGTAGCTAGCTACTAAGGTTAACCTGCAGTCAGTGACATCAACAGTTAACAACAATCTCTATTATAACGCTTCACTTGGGTATGTATTATTTAGTAATGCTCATCAAAATAAACTGATGTATTTAGACATGAAAATCTGCGCAGCTGTGTGCTAGATGGTTCAAAAGTTATCTAACTGAAACTGAAAGTTCAGAGTGAAAATCACTTTGGTGACCCTACGTACAACTTATAGACATCTGGAACATGACAGGGCCCCCAACTGGACACTGCTTTATTGTAAAGGGTCACAAGCCAAACTGGTGTGAGACCGGGTTGCAGCCCAAGAAAATCGTAACATGTGCACGAATCAATGAATCAAAAACAACGTGACCATTTTACAAACTGGCGTGAGACCAGGTTGTGTATTTTATACTGTATGCTGATCATACAATGTAAAATCTTTAAAGTAACTAATCACACCTGCGTTTTCATAAAATACAAACCAAACAGAATCCAGAATATGCTAATATCTTTTGTTTTAAAATTTTAACTGCAAGCCACAAGATGTCTCCTACTTCACTGAAAAGTCCATTCTCAGTATATGTGCACTAGAGATTTAACATTTTCACATCTCATACGATTGTGTAAGTTGCATACTGGACCTTGATTGGTTTCTAGAGAAACTGCAATGTCACAAAATCATCCTGTATGTACATGCCTTAAGTCTGATTAAAGGTGAGCACAGAGAAACCTTCCACCTTCCGAACAGGAATGTCTGCAAAATCTTCACATAGCTGTACATCATTCTGCAAACTGAAGGTTAAACATACAATATACAAAGTTTTCAGTAGGGGTATTCCAAATTCCAATCATAAATCTGTTGCAGAAAATACCTTGTCCACATATGGGTGTTAATTGATGGAAACTTGAGTAAAAGGATTGCCAGAGTAAATAATGAATTATACAAATGAATACTGTCCAAACTGAGAGACTTTGGTTTTCCACCACTGTATTATGGCATGTGAACATATATCATAAAAAAAGATGTAGATAATAAACAAATTAAAGCAAAATTTGAAAAGCCAACCTTTTTTTTTTCGTGCTCCACACACATCTTCTTGTCATTGTCTTCTTTAGGATTTAACAACATTTCAATCAAATCTGATGACAGTTACTTGTGTTGTTGATGAAATGGCAACATGACATCAGACTGACCAGCTGTTGTAATCGGCCGGATTTCTCCGCTTATTTCTTTTCAGTGGCTAGAGTTGACAGAGAAGGCAGCAGTTCATTTTCAAATTCACGACATAACACAAACACACATGGACCTAACACATTAAAAAAAAGCAAAGTAAAACGGTTTTGTGTGGCAGGGCACCTTTAATGTTTATAAGAGAAATGCTTACTAGTTCGCCGTTTACTGTTCATTCTATTGTTCTTATAATAAAGCACGTACTTGGACCATCAATGCCTCGATGTGTGGGACCACACAATCAGAACGGTGAGGTCTGTGGGACTAAATGGTGTGACATAACGTGTGTGTTGGGCAGAACTGAACTTTGACATGATGGCTAAGGACCTCAAACTAGCAGTGTTGGAATGTAACTAAGTACATTTACTACTGGGCTAGTATTTTACTGAAGTACAGATTTTAGGTAGTTTTCTTGAGTCTTTTGTTTTCATGCCACTTTGTACTTCTACTCCACTAAATTTCAAAGAGAAATATTGCATTGTATTTTTGCACAAAAAATACATGCAGTTTATAAAGTACAACGTTTTATTATGAATTAAACTACTCAATAATATGATGGCCTACAACTCCAGCTCAAATGATTAGACCATTAAACACTTAGTTGATTAACAGAACTGTTTGGATCGTTTCCAGTTTCTGAAATGTGAGGATTTTTCAACATTGAGTACTATCCATCCATCCATCCATCCATCCATCCATCCATCCATCCATCTTCATGTGCTTATCCGGTATCGGGTTGCGGGGGCAGCAGCTCCAGCAGGGTACCCCAAACTTCCCTTTCCCGAGCCACATCAACCAGCTCCGACTGGGGGATCCAGAGGCGTTCCCAGGCCAGGTTGGAGATATACTCTTTGCACCTCTTTTCCACCTCTTTCTGCAGACAATTCCTTCAACCTTATGCTTTTTTTTGTGGTCTGACATGCACTGTTGACTGTGGGACCTTAAATAGACAGGTGTGTGCCTTTCCAAACCATGTCCAATCAACTGAATTTTTTACTTTTACTTGTAACAGAGTATTTTCACAGAGTGGTATTAGTACTTTTAATTAACCCCTGGTCTTGGGGTAAACAGTTATTTATTTTTAACCACATTGACCTTACTGCATGTATTTATTTTGTGTCAAATCTCATAAAGGCAGAGCTTAGTTTGTCCTCCATTCATATTACTTTTGCCTATTGCACCTGACCATGGTGGGAAATTATGTTGACAAGCGTGGGAAAAAAAAGGAATGGTACCGGTGTTTTTATCAAACACCTATATATTACAGGTAAGATGTGCAGGATACAACAGCAAACCGTTTTTTCCCTTTGCTGTTTTGAGTAGGGACAGCACCCAACAGCCCACACCCAGCCTACATGTCTTTTATTTCACTTGTGTAGGTGTGCATGTGTGTTTGTTTGTGTGGACATGCTTGACATAGATAAGGTAGGAGAATGTTGGTGACATTTACATAATCCCAGCAAACATACATTGGTTAGCTGGGGATGTCCCATGGAGCATGAAACCAAAAAGGTAAAGTGAAATGGAAATTGACCCTCTTAGTGTTTTCAACTGCAACTTTCACTACTGTTTTTACACAAAGACTTCTCATCCTGATGTCTACATCTACATTTAAAATACTGTAACTTTGTTCCTTATACCAACAACCCATTCCACACTGGGGTCAAAACAGCATTCAAGAAATAAAATGTTATCTTTATCTAACACTGGTAACTCTGAACTGTTAACTTTCTAGCTGGAATAAGACTGCTTTCAGTCTGTGGCTAAAAGTAGAAGCAGGTTGGCTTGGTTCATGTTCCCAGCCCGGTGTTCCGTGCTGGCTATGTCTACAAAGTCAAAAAGATATTTTTATATAAAATGAGGTGCTTTCCATGTACAAGCTATTTGTCATGTGACAGTTGTTAGGCCAGCTAGACAGATGTATCTGCCTAACACAGAGTTCCAAGTTGGAGCTGTCAATAGGACTTGGCAAGTAAGGAACTGTTTTGGACAGTTAGTTTTGATAGAATTTAGATTCAAGTAATTTGTCAAATCAAAATTGGGTGATGTTCCAGCCATTGAAGCTGAAATTTACTGTTTAATTAACCCTTCTGACTTTAAGTGTACTACATAATGTAAACATGTGTTCAGCTGATTTTGGTATTGGGTCTTTCATTCAGGCAAAACATTAGAGTGCATTTCCTCATCACAAATCAGCTTAATTCATATCAAATGCATGGTGTGAAGAAAAAATCCCAGTCATACTTGTTTAGGTGTTAACCACTGACAGTGACCTGTAAACGTGGGAAATCACAAACCACCCACCACAAACACTGTGTATCAGTGAAGGTTTCAGCGAGGGGGTTGCACCACATTCTTTTCCAAATAAAAATAAAAATCACTCTCTGGAATGCAGTGACCATGATAAGGTAAGGTAACATGGTAGACTGTGTGTAAAAGTGAACAGTGTAGGGATTGAACAGTGCAGTAGATCATAAATAAACATTAACTATGAGTATTGAATATAAACATGATAACCTGTAAACTGACTGATTAAATAAGAATAAAAACAATATATAACAGGGAATAAGTTGTAAAGTAGACAAATTGATATATAGGTAGAGGCTGAGAGAGACAGCCTCATGCTGAACGGTCAATTTCTCCCCTCACCCTTTGTGTGGTATTGAAGAACTGGATGGCCCTGGGAACAACATACTTAAACTTAATAATTTACTTCAAAACATTTTACTGTCATTCTCACTTAAGGGTAGTTCAAGGCGCCCATTTGTTTCCACATCAAAGTTATAAAATATGAAACTGCCATTGGTTTCATTAATCCAATATGTGGTACTGCATGCAATACACTTTGCCATCCACAAGTGGAGCTACCTACACCACAGCCTCCTTCCTCTTCTCGGTCCAACCACAACTCTCTCTCTTTCACACTCTCTCTCTCTATAGAGGAGGAAAAAAAACATCTCTCTTTCATGGCCAATGTAAAAGGGAAAACCCTGTCAACCAGACATGTCTCTCAGAGAAGAGCAGCAGAAATACTTTGACACTGAAAGTGCAGCATACACTGGGTGAGTCAAGATTTAGTGAGTATATTTAGTTCCTCTCTTAATAAATGTGTGTTAAAATATTGTTTTACATTTCGGTGAAATCTCTGACAATACTAGGCTTTATTATGTGTTCATCTGTAGGTAAAGTCATAACTGCTATACTTTTTTTCTCTATACTATAGATGTTGAAATTCCCAAACTATGCAAGTTATGTGGGGACTATGTTCAAGGATGTGATTTTTTTCTTCTTCTTCATTTTAGTACAGTATTTCCACAATATCTTTGTGGAATTATGATAACAAGTTGAAAATATTACATGGTTTTGGTACAATTTGAAATTTTAAGTTCTCAAACGTGCACATCTTTGGACATCAAACTTTCCCATTTCCCTAGTCAGAAGGGGCAAAAAACCCCACAATTAACGAGACTTTTTCAGATACAGGTTTGGATTTATATACTGAGTAATTAACCAAATAGTGCTTAAACTTTATGGGACACGGTGATGTGGTATAGAATCTCATACTTGATGAATCCACTAAACGCAGTTACATGAAAAATGATAAAGTCTTGGACAGAAATGTCGCTTATACTTTAACAGAAAAGGGCAAAAAAGTAATTTTACCATATTTGTCACCTAATACAATGATGCATGACTGACTAAATTTTAACTAGTCCTTTCACTGTCTAACTCTGTCATGCTGTTTCACATAAAATATGTTACACCCACTTGTTATCATACATTATATACAGTGGAATGTAAAGCAGAGCAACGTGCTTGGGCAGTAAGCAAAGTATGCCACAGGAAATAGACCACTGTAACATTCTTGTTTAAAAGTTTTGAGTTTGATGGGCAGCAACTTTACAGATAATTGTCAGTGGAATTTCAGCAGTCTCTGAAGAGTTTCAGTCTTTGTCATTACAAATAAACAACCAAACCAATAACTGTACACTGACATGTTGCTCTGTGTAGGACCAAAAAAAAACCCTACTCCTACGCTACTAAATCCTGCTAGCTGGGGGTATTTACCCATAATGCATTGTGTGTAATACATCTGATACATGTGGCCCTGTTGCTGTGTGTAATCTAGTTTACATACTTGTCAAGTCAAATTCTTAACATAAAAAGCTCATTTTAGAGGTTTAAGGGCAGTACTTTGTTTTACAACCTGAGTCGGATTTTGTGAGTTTTGACCATTATTCCCCTCAGCCATGTAAACATATACTTTACCAAATTAAGATAAAATGCTAAAAGCGAAGGGAGCCACTGGCAATGAGATATCTTTTTATCAGTTTCATCAGCAACATATGTGAGTTTCACAATAAAAAAGTAGTCTTCAGAGTAAAACGGCCCTTGTCAATGATTTAGTTTCATACACTACATATGTTGTTATTATTATTATTATTATTAGATATGTCTCCAATCTTTGCCTTTTTTTTATAAAACATTGGGTAAGTCTACGTCTTTTGGTCATCAAAACTATTGTTTGAATTAAACCTTTAGAGATGTTTAGAGGGGAAATGTCACTTTGGTGGAACTGAATTGTGACAATTTATTCACGAAACAAAATAATTGGATACAGATGGGTCAAGATGTCAAAAAGTCAAATGTGGGTTTCAAAACATTATGTCCAGCCTCCAGGGAATATTCAAAATCAATACAAGTTCTTCAAATATATGAGAAAACTAATTAAGTGTGTGTGTGTGTGTGTGTGTGTGTTTGTGTGTGTGAGTGACAGAATGGAGGGTCAGTCAAGGACATCCAATAAGTACCTGCTGCTTGTTTAATTCTTATGATGTCACATGAAAAAACATTTAAGTTCAAGTTTTAAAAGTAATGTGTGAATGATATTAAAACGAGCAAAGAAAGTAGCTTTTGAATGTGTTTTATGCCATCAAAAAGCACATCTTGTCTAATCATTGTCTTCATTTCAACATTTGTCTAGTCAGTTTTCACTGACCAAAATGCAAGATGTGTTTTGAGTGTGAGGCCTGACTGATCCCTCTTACTGTCATTGGGACTTGTGACTTGACGCCTACTACAAATGCCAACTGTCTGTAAGTGAGGCAGATGATGTCACAGCAGATTGAGGGGAAGCAACTGCTTCAAAAACCAAAGTCCTAATTTTCAGTCTTTACTGGTATTTTTAAATGAGATTGACAAAAGAAATAGATCTCACTGGGTCTATCAGGGTCCTGTTAGGTTTCTTCATTATGGTTAAAACCCTGAAACAGCTTCTTGCTGTGAGTGATGGGGTCCTACGTGAACACACATTTCCCTACCAAAGTTACAACAGTTCATTTATTTATTTATTTATTTTGTGTGTGTGTGTGTGTATGTGTGTGTGTGTGTGTGTGTGTGTGTGTGTGTGTGTGTGTGCACAACAGAATGGAGGGTCAGTCGAGGTCCTCTAATAAGTATCTGCTGCTGCAGGTGTGGTGTGGCATCCTCACTGTGGCCATGGTGGTCATGGCTGCACTTTTGATTTCAATCAAACCAAAGTCAACTGAGGTCAGTACATCTGTCACAGGAGAAAAGATACAGTACACATGGAATTGTGAAGTCATGTCTCACCTGTGCTTGTGAAATTCTACTTGTGTGATTCTTATGATGTCACATAAAAAAATAGTTAAGTTCAAGGTTTAAAAGTAATGTGTGAATGATATTAAAACATGCAAAGAAAATAGCTTTTGAATGTGTTCTACGCTATCACAAAGCACTTCCTATCTAATCTCTGTCTTAATTTCAAAAACATTTGTCTTTAAAAGTTTGGTTTTATTTTGTAAGTGAAGACACCCAGTGTGTGCCCCTAGGTGGCAGCGACATCAAGACGGACAGGATCCAGCACCTGGATCAGAGCTGTGTATGACATAGGGATAATCTGTAGGTGTCTCAGTGTAGCATTTGTCCACAAGGGGTTGACACAATAAATTATACAGTAATGTGATTCAATACAAACATCACAATAAACCACAACCACAAAAAGTATCTGGGAATTTTAAAACCTCTTTGACATAAAGTTGTATTTACTGCAAAGGAAGGAAAGTTAACTCTGGCTTCTGTCATTTTTATATTTACCAATCAATTAAAGGAGTTCCTACCTTATAAAAACCCTTCCAAAACCTGATGAATCATCTAATAAATGCTAATTTTACACCAAGTTTGTGGAAAAGTTGTTTTGGAGACACGTTTTTCACTGGACAAAAAATGCAATCCGTAGTTCTCCGTTTCCAGTGCAACGACAACGTTGCACGGATGATGTCAATGATTGTGATGATGATGCAGAAGACAACGGTTGTTTTGTATTTTTTCTAGGGAGAAGTCTCTACACTGAAGCCAGAAACCGTCAAACCAACAGGTCTAATAGGTAATCATTGATTTAATGTCAAGTTCCACTGTTCACTTCAATTGATGCCTTTCAAAGAAACGTAATATTGTATAAACATATCAAATTAGGAAAGTATGAGGATTTTAATAAAAACATAACATGCCAAATTTACATGAATAAGATGGATTTGACTCAAAACCTTTCTTTTGCATTTAACATTATTGCAGCTCCCTATAAAGGTAAGTTAGATTTTTTTTTTTTACTACTCACATCTTAAACCTTTATAATAAATGACAAAAACTAAAAAAATAATAGTGGACAACTCAAAATGTAAAAAGCATGGTGCACGTTTCCACAGTTATTGAATCCTCAAATAACTTCAATCATTTTGTTTTCAGGATCCTCTTTCTCACACATCCAGCTACAAAAGTGTGAGTACACTTCCGCTTCTGGTTAATATTCAGATTACCTCTCATCTCTTCTTCTTGTGTGGTTCATTGATGTGTTTTAGATAGCACTAATACTTTACTCTTGTCTGTGGTTATATTGTTATGAGCTTGAGGGCAAATCTTAAATGTCTTTGGTGACATACGTTGTATTTTTAAATCCTCAGTCCTTCATTTTGCATTCTTAAGTTATGTTGTTTGTGTTGAGGTTTCTACAAAAGAAATGGTCAAGCCCAAGCAATGAGATGGCAAGTTAAGTTGAGTTACCAGTGACAGCAGAATTTTTGTTTGACTTTGTAAACCATCAATAATCAGTGCTGGGTTTCTTGTCAGTGCCTAAAACCTCAAAGAGCAAGTGCTTCTTGCTAAGGATGTCTTTTTTCACTGACTTTTAATGGTCACACAAAAAAAACTACAATACAAAAACAGCTATGCCACTTTCTTGCCCAAAGAAGTCTCAATTGACCAAAATGCAAGATGTGTTTTGAGTACGAGGCCTGACTGATCCCTCTTGCTGTCATTGTGCATTGTGCAGCATAGAAAAACTACTTGACGCCTACTACCAATTTCAGCTGCAACAAGTTCAGACAAAGTCATTATGAGAAACATAGGAAGTCTATAAGTGAAACAAATGATGCCATAGCAGATTGAGGGGAAGCAACTGCTTCAAAAACTAAACTCGTAATTTTCAGTCTTAGCCGATATTTTTAAATGAGATTGACAAAAGAAATAGATCTCACTGGGTTTATCAGGGTCCTGTTAAGTTTCTTCATTGTGGTTAAAACCCTGAATCAGCTTCTTGCTTTGAGCAAAGAGGTCCTACATGAACATACATTTCTCTACCAAAGTTACAACAGTTTATTTGTTTCTGTTTTTGTCCTCGTTTTCTCACTGGTTTGAATTTGGTGGGGCTCAGGTGGAAAAAGATTTTGTCACATATTTCAGCAATTGCTTGTAAATAAAAGTTGTACTACCAGCTTATCTACTTTTAAACTTGAGCAGTATTTATTTGCCAACTACTACATCTGAGAGATAAACGTATACTACATTCACACAATGTGTCTGAATGCACACACACAGTCTGAGAAAATCCAGCCCTGTCATGTTTCCAGTCTCATGCATTGTGTTCCTCCCCCCACACACACTGCATTTTTCCTCTGAAGTGGGTTCCTAAAACCTCCACAAACCCGACACAGAGCTGTAATGTGGGCTGCACCGACTTTAGGTACAATCACACCCCACATCAAAAGACATTATCACACATTTTGTCAGGGGATGCCTGGTCTGCCAAATTGAAGGAAATTAGCCAATAATTTGAAGATCTTTTTTTTTACCTGATGTCTTAGTTCAAGTTGAGGTGCAAATTTAAATGTTTCAAAGAGTACATTGTTGGATTGTATAAACTACTGTAAATGTAACTCATTGTCATGTCACCGCCTAAAGTTCAAATGGTGATGTGAAAATGTTTTTATCGCAGAGTAACTGAAGTAAAGTTTGCCAAACACTGTATCTCACAGCTATGGACAATCACTGGCAAGTCACACTACCAAGATGTCTCTCCTGCTCCCTCGTCCTGCTGAACGACTCCATCCACTGCAATGACAGCGGCCTCTACTTTATCTACGCCCAGGTCACCTTCAACAAGCCTAAGGAAAGTCAAACCAAATTAGTGACTTTGAAAAGAAATGCCACCCTTGGCAGAAAACAGAAGACACTGGTTGAGGGGACCTTCCCAAACACAACAGAGGGCACCGTGTGGGTGGCCAAGACTGTCAGCCTTACAGCGGGAGACAGTGTCAGCTTAAATATCAAAGGGGATTTTCTAAAAGATAGCACATTGACATTCTGGGGTGCCTATCAGCTTCATTAGCACTGCAGTTTTCCAGGAATTTGTTACTATGAAAGAGAGAATAATTTGGGGTTGGACTGCTATGTTATAAGTAGGCCTATACTAATATGTTCAAACATGTGCGGTTGGTTCATCACCTAAAATTACTTCCATTACTTTGTGCCCGATATTTAATTCAGCAAATTTAATGCCAAGCAATACTCAAAATCACAGAAATTCAGTGACATTTAACAATACTGAATCTTATTTTTTTGGGTATAGTGAATCATGGAACACTAAAATGCTAAAAGCTCCATCAGGGTGGGTGAGGACAGTCAGACATTTTACTGACCAAAACCTTATAATAAAAGGTCACATCTTCACATCCTATTGACCGTTGGACAAACCTAACTTTGCAAAACAGCATACTGCATCAGTTCAATCTTAGCAAAGTCTCTACATTTAAGTATGCCAGCTGGTTCTGACTCTTGAAATTGTGTGGCGTACGGTGGTCTCGTAAAATTTGAAATGAACTGCATCTTAAATTAAATGTACTGTTGAACTGTAACTGTGGCATAAATGTGTTTGTTTTCAATGCTATGTTCTTGTGTAATTTATGATATTGAAAATTATATTGCTGTGGTTTGATTTCAAGGAGGGAAAATAAAAGAAAGAATAACAACAACTATTACAGTATTTGAAAGCCATTGGGTTCATTTCTTGCCTTTTATGTGTACTGTCAGCTGCCAGCTGACCACACGGTGGTGCCAACTTCCCCTGAATAAGAGGCGACAAGAAATACTGCATGTACTGTGTATCAAATCTGTCATACACTTACCTATATTTCCACAAAACACATTACACAACCTGACAACACTTTCTAGCAATCAATTTAAAACTTAACACAAGTCACAAAGACATACCCCGTGTGCCTGAGAAACCTCAAAAGCATTGTTAAAAAACCCTGCCAACACAAATTATAGGGTTACTCATCTTATTACCTTGAGGCTAACAGCTTGCACACAGACAGTACACTGCACTGTACAACTTTATAAACACTTTGCATTGAGCGAGCAGGAGCAACAGGTGCAGAACAGGAAGCCAAATATTTGGTGCAACATTAGTCATACCACTTCCCCTTCACAACACATCCACAGATATTGTTGAACTCAAAACGCCCCCTGATCAGACTCCTTTGAGGCATCTTGGTCCCTCTCAGGTAATGAGTGCTACATATCTAAGTCTAAATGTATAGCCATACATAACTGTTAGTGTATTTTTCTGTGTGACCATGGCACTGCAGTCCTTGAATTACACACTAATTAACCCTTGTGTTGTCTTCCAGACAAAATTGAAAATCAATTTTTTGATCAGGGTTTAACTTTTTCTTACGTTTTTCCAACACTTTTGACTTTTCTTGAATGTTTGTCACTTTCTTGATGTTTTCAACACTACGTAACACTAACTTATTAACTAACTTTGCAGTTATTTTTGGAAGTTATGGTCAATAAACCTCATTTTTAGGAAATTATACTTAATGTTTGAGTAAGAAAACCAGAAATTAGGAATTATTTAAACTGAAATTAAAGGAAAGTATGTTGATGGATACTTAGACTGTAACATGTCAACTTTTACTCAATACTATTTGAAAACCACTTCAATTAGTTTTTTTAAATGCTATTAAATTGAATAAGACACCCCAAAATTAATGAAAGTAGAGATTTGTACTTTCCAAAGAGCGTTGTGAGAAATCAATCATGTTATTTTGGGTAGTTGAAAAGAACATCTATATAGGAAAATGGGTCAATTTGACCCGAGGACAACATGATGGTTAAAACGTTGACGTGTCCCTGCAGCAAATGAACCAAAACCATTGTCTGTTTATTGGTGAAATGTTATTTCCTGATGCATTTCATTTGCTGACAATAATCAATCCAGCAAAAAGGAAGACTTTAAAAAAAACTCATAAACAGAGCCCATTTAAGTGATATTATTTATTTTAATGTAAATGGACTGTATTTATATAGGGCTTGTCTACTCAATACGTTTTAACTGACTACAGTCACCATTCACTCACATTCATATACTTGTTCCGAGTCTGCCATACAAGGTGCCACCTGCTCATCAGATAAACATCACACACAGTTAGCTCAGCATCGGGAACAGTTCAGGGCTCATTGTCTTGCACGAGGACACTTTGACATGGGACCGCAGGGCCAGGGAATGAACCTCAACCTTCTGACTGAGACGTGACACCTAATCCACAGCTATGCAAGTAAATTTATCAGATGATGTGCTTACAGTATGTAGTTATTTGCACTGTTTGCCAGTTTAGTTTATTTACATGTCCAAATTTCAGCGATATATAGATAGATATATATTTATACACACAGTGCTCACAAATTCCATCTATAGTGTCTCACCTCTCAATTTCACTGCTCAGAATTTAGTAAAATATTGAGTGTGTGTTCTGTAGAAACTTGAGAGCAAGGGAGGGATTTTGGACACAGCTATGCTGAGGTATAGCAGGTATTATGTTTACTGTGTTCACCCTCTTGAGTTTATTGTGTTAACATGCTAACATTAGCTAATTAGCACTAAAGTCAGGTAAGCTATGTGGTCATAATCCATAGTTTGATATTTCACCAAGTTATTACAATTCATCCTGAGGGCGACATAAATGGCTGGACCAAAAGTAACCTAAGTAAGTTCCTCTAAAGTTGTCAAGACATTTAACTGAAAACCACAAATCAACTTCATGGAGGTGCAACAAGAGGATTCAACAAAGTCAGTGCTAAACATCCGCTGGGAATGATAAATGTGAAGTACAGTTTAATGGCAATCAATCTTGTAGTTGGGGAGATACTTTTATACTAATTTATAGTATGCCGTTGCAGAGCTCCAGGCTTGGGCCCCCTCTGGTGCTGGGACCCATCTCCAGCACCAGGACCCATGGTTGAAAATCACCACCAGGGGTCTCTGAATCAAAACATTAGATGCAGGAATGATGACATTGTGAAGTAGCGTGGGATCATCATTATCATCATCGTATTCTGATCATATCGTCTCTGGCATACACAATTTCAGATGTCACGTCCTTCTCCATGCCTGGGACCAAGAGGGTTTGACAGACGAGAGGTGCCCCATAATTTAAATAAATTCTCACAAAGATGGACGTTCTTAAATGCCGGATCTACCCAAAAACACACTTACATGCAGCACGGGAGTTGACTTAATATCTCAGAAGTTGATGTGCTTTGATTACTGTGTGATTTGAACTACTTTGTTGCCAATACTTAAGGAACAGGACCTATTTTACTTTATATGACCTGGCAAAGATTCCTTTTGTGTGACGCCCACACTGTCCCTGTGGACGTGTGGGCCACTTTGATCACATCAGGATTTAGAGAAAGCAGGGAGCATAACATCACCTCCAACAGGTATCTACTGGGCTGCTAACTTCCTCACACATTCTTTTCAATACTTCTTTTGTTAACTTGTTCCTTTGTAGCTTGTCTGGCTTGTCATTTGTGTGGGCTTTAAGCCAAGGCTCTGTTGACATTTTTGGTTTCACAGAGGAACAGACATGTGTCTGGTTTAGTCACAGAAACACTAAAATAAATAAATAAATAAATCAAACATCAGATAAGGGGACAAGATAAAGAAACAAGTTAAAGCACTAAAGTGTTGAAAAAAAACAATGTTGACAAAAAAAAAAATTAAATTTTGACCCAGAAAGAAAAGTTGTATGGTCAACAGGAAGACAACTCAAGGGTTAAATCAAAGTAGCAACATTTCAAAAAATACTCCATTAAATGAAGGTTTTTTTTATCCAGAATTTTACTTGAGATTTGAGATTTATTTATTTAAAACTGGGACAGTAGATATTAGTTAAATATGCAAGATTAAAGCTTCAGAACATAAATAGTATTTAAAGAATATAGCCTACAAGTGTATGTGTGTAGTGTTCAATTGTGTTTTTATAATTACACACATTGACCTGTAAGCAGCATTTTATTATTGCAGCTGATAAAACGGACTGCAATACTACAAAAGAAAGGGGGGAGGGGGGGGGGGCGTTTTTCATCACTTCCTCTGTCACGTCAGTGACGATGTCATCTGACTTGAAGTCATAATAAGATGTAGACTACTTCCTTAATTCCAGTATGTTGTTTTCTGTGTATTTTTTTTTATTATTTTTTGTTGAATATTTAGTCACATGTGAGTGCTCATTTTGAACCAACTGCATATCATGGGATGGTGTCTAAGAATAAATAGCAATAGCTTGGCAAGTGTGAAAAAGGTGTTTTTAAAAAATGTGGATTAAGTTACTTTCAGCTACTGCATAATTTGCAAAGGCAACACACATTTGTTACTTTGCTGCAACAAAGTTCAAACCTTCTGGCAACAAAGATCAACAAGGCAACATGAGAAATAGACTTACTAGAAATCTATGAAATGCAGGAATCCATGCACAAAAGATTAGAGAAGTGGACCTAGGACTGGAATGTGACATTTGAATCACAAGAAACAGGTACATCTGTAACCAATGCTTTCAGACCGCTTCCCTCAAATGTACTGTTGGGGTAGCCTTAGCAAGGCAATTCCATCAGCAACTTCTGCAAAAGGCCAGCAATAGAGGTGAAACCGAGAAAGATGTTGCATGCTCTGCAGCCTACAAAACGTCAAAGATCGTAAACTTTGCCCTTGATACTAACTTCTACATCACACTGTAAATGCAGTCTTACATCTGTCTGGATTTAACTGAAACTGTTCCACACAGAGGACACATGGTCCTGCTATGCTCTGCTGTGCCACACTACATACTGTAATGCCCTGGAGCACTCTGCCATAACATGGACTACCACTGCCATCTTTTAGTCACGGTTCCATTTTCTTTGTTGTGATTGTTATTGCCACTGTGCATCACATCCACAACTGGCACCGTCAGACACCGCCTACCAAGAGCCTGGGTCTGACTGAGGTTTCTTCGTGAAAGGGGAGTTTTTCCTCACCACTGCACATGATCGCACTGTCGCACCATGCTTGCTCTAGGGAGAATAACCAGAATTGTTGGGACTTTATAAATTATAGAATGTGGTCTAGACCTGCTCTCTGTGAAGTGTCTTGAGATAACTGCTGGTATGATTTGATACTATAAATAAAATTGCATGTTATTTGTGTCAAGAATGTGAGGCTTGAACCCACAAAGTCAGATTTGAGGATTTTGACAAAAGACTTACAACTTGAGGTGTCCTGAGGAAGCCAGGCAGGTACAATAAAGATAAACCAAAATCCAAAAAACCACTCACACAACCCAAAAGACGCAAATGGAAAGAAACCACCAAGAAGAAGAGACACAGGGAATGGCAGGGAGGGAAGACAATGAACCAACAAGAGAGAAAGAAAGCCCAAAAACTAAATACACAAGATAACAAGGGTAAAATGAGGGACAGGTGACATGAGGGCTGAAGAACAGGTGGAACACATCAGTGCAGGGCAGACAATCACAGAGGCAGGAAAACACAGGGCAGGAAGTAACAAGGAACAAACACATGGATGAGAAGTGTAAAACGCAACAGAGAATACAGGAGACAGCATGAAAACAGGAAAAACTACAACAGAAAACCAAAACCATGACCATTTTAAGTCTAAGATTGTCTACAATGATGGCCTTCTGTGCTTTGTCATGTTCTTTGTTTAGATGTTTTGTCCACTGCTCTTTATTTCTTATGTTTTGATATATGCTAATCCTCTAAACATACCATATCATTATATAAGTTTATGCAATATACCGGTACATGTATGGCCGTCGACATAAGACGGTTGAAAGGAAGCTAGCTTTGTGATACCAGAAAACTATGCGAGATAGCTCAGTTTTGGCAGCATGGTGGCCCGGGCTGGAGATGCACAGGAGAGGGTAGATGCAAGTGACGGATCAGGAAGTGAGATTGTAGAAAGGGAAGTGGGAAGAAGGTAGGATGATGGTTGGAATACTGTGGGCCAGTGGTCAAACGTGGAAAATGCAAAATAAACAATACAACATGACTGAAAGACACCGGCAGCATAAAGGAAACTGAGCAAGGCAGAGTAAAGAGCACAAAGTGAGCATTAAACTTTGCCAAGACAGTGTGTCGTTGGGTGAATGAAAACCCGGTTAAGCTGACATAAGCAATACATGAGGGGCTGGGTGCAGTTAAGAATGTTAAGATATTACGAAATGGAACATTATTGATTTTGTTGTGGGGATAGTTTGCAACAATGGAAAGCCATATGGCTGGATAAGATAGATGGAAGAAATTGCAATGTACATTACCTGATGAGAAAAAGTTTACTAAATCTTTACTTTTTAAATTTCTGGAATTCCTTTTGTTGTTTTGTTGAAGGATGAGAAGAGATTTAATTCCAGGTAAGTAGCACTTACTAGTATTTCGCTTTGTTTTGGTACATACATATTAACACATTTAATAATTTGGAAAAAGAAAACAGGTTGGATTATAATTAAGTTAATATAAAAAAGAACATGAATCAATTGAAATTGGAGTATGGACAGAAAAGAGCAGTTTGGTGAGAGTAAATGATAAGTCTTGAAGGAATGAGAGAACACCTAGATGGAAACTGGCAAAAGGTGATTTTGGATGCGTTCCAAGTATTAAGTGAATCTAGTAGAAGATAATATGACAGATGCAGAGGAAGTCAATAAAAATTTGGTTGCAGCTTATTTACAGCCAGCGGGGAAAAAAACTATTCCAAAGAGTGTAGGAAGGGAAAATAGATAGAGTGTGCCATGGTGGGATAAAAATAGCATTGAAGCAATTAAAAAGAGAAACAGAAAGTTTAGGCAGCTTATGGCTCACCACACACTGGATGCATTGGTGCAATATAAAACAGCACAAGCTATGGTGCATACAACAATAAGGTCGGCAAAACATACATACTGGAGACAATACTATAACAAAATTGGAAGAGAAACAGTTATCTGAGGCATGGAGAGTGATTAGGAAAATGAGTGGTGTAAAGAACACATTATGAATTACCAATGTATAATGTATACCAATGAATAAACAATAGTTTATCAGCAATAAGTAATTTATAATGTGTGTGTGTGTGTGTGTGTGTGTGTGTGTGTGTGTGTGTGTGTGTGTTTGTATATGTGGTTTTTTTCTATGTAGCATGCATGTGTGCACATTGGTGGTTCATGCACCACATGTGGCAATGAACTGACAACATGATCGCACATAACACACCTGTACACCAACTCTCTCTCTCTCACACACACACACACACACACACACACACACACGCACGCACACACACAGACACACACACAGATCCCAGATTCAGATAGGCACCAAATCTAATCTATTGGTTTTTACAGTAAATAAGGGACTGATACAGGTGGAAAACATTGAGGTAAAACACCTAATAGTAGGTAAAGTGTAATTTCTTGGAGGCAAAGGTTTGTAGGCCACGAGACTCCATTGTCTGGTGGCCTACAAACCTTTGCTCTCAGCAAAAGCCACCTTGCATTAGTAGTAAAACCTCATTTTGACCCAGTTTATTCCATCACACATCAACAGCTCCCCTAAGCCTGCACACTGCAACACTTTATTTAAAAATGAGTTTCCTTCCTTTACTGCTTCCTCCCTCCTTGGCTTCGTAATCCTCCTTCCGCCTTTCTTTCCGCCATCCTTTCCTTCCTGCCATGATGTAATCTGTATTGTGTTTAAGCTTCACTGCGTGATGACCGCACAATCCTGGGATTTCATGAGGCAATGCACAAGCAAAATTATCAAAGAACAAAATAGGGATTTTTCAAAGGGTTCCAGATATTGCAGGGGGAGTTACATTTGGCCAATATGTCACTAAATGATTAGAAGAGGACTGATAATGATTCAGGCACACAGCAGAGAAAGGAAAGGGCACTGAGATATGAGGGCTCGAACTGCGGAGGGTTAGTTACCAGGTTTATATTCCCCCGGCTCCATGAAAAGAGGTATTTGTCTCTTGGTGGAATCGTGTGGGAGTTTGGGAGTTACATATTACAGATGACCTCTAACTGGGAAATTGTGTTTTTTTGTCAGCTGGGAGACATTTTTGTACAGCATTATAAAAATTAAGGAAAGAGGTGGTGATGGCAGAACACATAAGACATATATTATGGTTATTATGTTTTTATTTAGAAAAAGTTTTGTGTGTTTTACAAAAGAAAGAGAGAGAAACATCAGTAAAGAACGGGAAGCGAGTGTGGTTTACATTTCTTGGCCTGCTGACTTTGTGTCTTTATTGTGTCTTCATTTATCCAGATCCAGATATGACAGCGTCCTCATTGTTTGCAGTTAAAGGGATTCATTTCTCCCATTTCCTGGGTAGGGTAAAATGTCAGGGAAAATGTCAGTCTTTCCATTGCAAATACAGTATATCCTTTAAAACGTCTATCCATTGTTTAAGACTGCAAGGTTTATTGTAGCCAGCCAGTGTACTTTTACAGAGATACGGATAATTATTTAACCCAATTGCTTCTGTTATCAATCCAAGATACAATAACTTGTTGTTCCAAAGATTTTCAGACCCTAAAATGTGTCCAAGGATTAAAGACACACTCTCCTAAAACATGGAATTTTGTTCACATTATCATAAAACGCTTAAATAATGTGCATTTATGTGCAAACACAAATTCCAACACTGCTGTGAAGTTTTTTTTAAATTTTAAATGTAAGGGAGTTCAACGAGCCAGTTTGATTCTTCTAACTAAATTGTAGTTTGTAGATGTGTGTTGTGTTACATTTAGTTCCGACCATTTTACTTAAAGATGACTAATGTCTTCTGTAATCCCTTTCATAGTCATTATGAAAAAATTTATTTGGGAATGGAGCTTGTAGTCTGAGGTCACCGGATATGCTAACCACGAACTTCATTTGGTGATTCTTCTTATGAATAATCGAGAAGTAGTGGGTGGGTGAGCAGGGGGAACTGTACAAAAGCAATGTATCTATTTGTTTGTTTGTTTTTGTGTGTGTGTGTGTGTGTGTGTGTGTGTGTGTCATGTCATGTGGGTGCACATGATGATGATGACAATGATTTCATCCTGCAACAACTTGTGGCTGGTTTGCATTTGCATGTTGGAATAAGACAGTTCCTCCACACGCACACATAAACCCACACGCACACCCACTCACACACACAAACGCACACACACACACACACACACACACACACACACACACACA